>NC_140936.1:62535950-63105950 GCF_014529385.1 Adiantum capillus-veneris
TTGGCATTGATAAACTAACAAGCAAAGCCGATGTTGTACTTCTTGTTGAATCTTGGGAGCATGACCACAAAGGATTAACGAATTGGAGGATTACAATGTACATTTATTGGTCAAAGAATCTCAAGCAACTAAGAGGGCAAGGGGGGGTAGCATGTATGGTTCAGAAAGAATTGGAAGAATTTGTATCAATTGTGAAAGATGACAAGCACAAACGTTATGTATGGATGAAAATTATGACATTAAAAAAAGCACCATTTTTGTAGCCGGTTGCTACATTTCTCATCATGATTCCTCCTTTTATGCTTGCAAGGATAGAGATTATCCATTTTTTTATTTAGAGGAGGATATTGCTTATTTTAAAGGCGAAGGTGATGTTATTGTCTGGGGATAGTATGATTGACTATATGCTACTCCGTGAAGCCATCATGTATCACGTAAAGAGTTTTATGCTTGGCCAATGGACCCTGGAATCAGACCATCGGACCTTATGTATTGACCTTGCACGTGGAGAAGCAACTAAGCATGATAATCTCAACCAAAGGGAAGAGTTATCACTATGTATGGATTTCAAACGGGCACCTATGTACATTGAAAATGTTTGAGCAAAAGTTATGGATGACAAACCTTCAATATGACGCACCATTGGAAACTAAATGGGAAGCTTTCAAGAAAGTTAATTATTGTTGTGCCGAAGAATTCTTTGCCACAAAGCATGTCCAAGGTATCAAAAAAGTTATGGATGGCAAATCTTCAATATGACGCACCATTGGAAACTAAATGGGAAGCTTTCAAGAAAGTTAATTGTTGTTGTGCCGAAGAATTCTTTTCCACAAAGCATGTCCAAGGTATCAACAAAGATAAATCACGTAAAAGGTGGTTTGATAAAGAATGCCAAGATGCTCCAAAGTCCTTGAGGATAAAGCTTGATGCAAATATGATAAAGAAAACTATCAAAGTCATTTGCATACATACAAGGCATTGATTCAAAAGAAGAGAAGAAGATGGGAAGTAAAGCAAAAATTATTTCAACTCCAAGAAAAGGCACATTTATGTGGAACATTTTGGAGAAACTTGAGGGGCAAGCGGGTTGAGAGTTTTGGTAAGTAGAGTCTTGTGGATAGGTACACACATTGTAGGCAACTATATGAGCAACCTAATGCTAGAAAAATGTCATTTTATGGTTCACTCCCATGTATGCCCTCTTTTTTTACTATTGAGTATGTATGCAGTGGGCTCAAAAAGTTGGGCCCTTGTAAAGCAGGAGATCTTCAAGGTATAAAGCCGGAAATGATTAAATGCCAAGAGGTTTTACACATGAGTGGATGTGTGATATGTTCAACCTTGCACTTCAACATGGTATGCTTTATTATTGGAGTACTAATTGGGTCAAACCTTTGCATAAAGGAGGGGATGTAAAGAATGTAAATAACTACCGGACTATAGTGATTGAGTCTCTTATGGCAAAGTTGTTTGGGTGCATAATGGTGATAAAATTGAGTGATTAGACTGAAGAGAATGGCAAGCATACAAATGGACAAGCAGGTTTTTGTCGATGCCATAGAACCATTGATCATCTTGTCACTCTTTGTGTTCTCATAGAGGGAAGTTGATTGAAAGGCAAGCGATTGTATTGTTTCTTTGTGAATTTTAACACTAGGTCTGTGTTTGAACCACTTAAGTGACTTGAGCCATAATAGTGGCCTGGCACCTCATTCTATAAAATTGGCTCTAAGACGATCTATTTTTCAAGAAACCCTAATGATAGGATATCATTGAGTTCCTATGACATGGAGGAAAAATCTAGTATACCATTTATCCCAAAAAAGTATAAAATAAAAAAATTAAATTTTCTAAAAATAGTAAGAAGCCACAAAACTGGCTTTTAAATTTAACAGCATACATGTTTTTGAGGCCTAAAATAAGTCGATTTGTTTTTCTAAAAATAATATATGCATAGATTTTCATTGTATACATATCCATGTATCTTCCAAAAAAGTTTCAATGTGCTTTGAAGGTTTTTAAAGGGTCTTCATGGGATATCAAAACATTTGAGCAATGTTTGTTCGATTGTACCTTAAAGATGGCTCTTGAAAAATAATAATTCTACTTGAAATTATTTATTTATATTTTTTTTAACACCCTACATGCCTTGAGAACAAATCCCCGAAAGGTTTTGATGAGGTTTTTTATAGTCTATGAGAAGAAGAATTTACAAAAAAGTTGCTTATAGCCACAAAAGTGGCTCATGTTCACACAGCCCTAGTGTTAAGAGAGCCTTTGATATGATTCCATGTAACAATTTGTGGAGAAGGATGGAAGAACTCCAAGTGCCAAGTGAGTTTATGCTTGCGGATTCTCGAATCTATGAGAAGGTGATGTGTCAATTGCACATGGGTTGAGGAATTTTATAAATTTTTGGAAGCACTATACGGGTTAAACAAGGATGTCCCTTTTCGCCAACTCTCTTTGGTCTATGCATCGATCAATTGGAATAAATGGTACTTGACTTTATTCAAGAAGAAGGCATTGAAGATGTCACTATTTGCAATGTGATAATCATTCTTTTGTTGTATGGGGATGATGTAGTGCTTCTAGCATACTTTAGAGGACGCAAAAAAGCCTATGGTTGTCCTTGAGAACTTTTGCTTGCATAGTGGGATGATTGTGAATGAATCCAAAACAAAGGTTATGCTTGTGAAAACCAACTGTAAGGAGAACCCATGCATTGTGTAGAACAATGAGACACTTTAATTTGTTGAGATCTTTAAGTACCTTAACCTTGAGGTTCCGGCCAATCACAAGTGGCATGAATGTGCTATGCGTCCTTTGGAAGCGGGAAAGAGAGTGTACTATGCATTTGAGAACATGTGTAATGCAAGAAACATCAAGTGTTGGGTTCTCAAGAAACACCTTTTTGACACGTTGGTGACACCAGTTCTTCTTTATGGAGTTGAAGTGTGGGGCAGGAGCATCCAAAAGTCTACTTGGAAAGAGTTTGAGAATGTCCAAAAGCTCTTTAAGAATGACAATACTCAAAATCACATCATTGCCTAGTGATTGAGCAATAAGCCATAGTGCCTTTTGATTGGTTGCAATAGTGAATGCTTAAAGGGCTCTTTGTGAGGCTCAATGAAGTCCCATAGACCCATGTTCATAAGAAAATACATGGCCTTGATTTCCCAAATATAAATAATTTCCACCATTAAAATGTGGTTGTCACGGCAATCTTTTGCTCTCCATGAGAAGGTCTTACTTGACAACTTGCACAGGTAGTGTAGATAGATCCTTGCATGAATGAGCATGCTCATGCCGTCCCTTATTGCCAAAATGCAAAGGTCTTCTCAATGCACAATGACACATTGGCAATGTTTGATTGCACATGTATCAAATAATTTATCTATTTTAAATCTCTTGGTAAGGATAAATCAAGAGCTATGAAGTGTGCAATTGATGTGCATGGAAACAATGCTAAGTGATTGGAAAAAAGGAACCAACTAGAATAAACCATGTAAAAGATAGAAAAGAGAATCTTAGTTCATCGCAAATAGATATCACACTCTAGAGGAGATGGCCCCCTCAAGAGTCTGCCATGTGTCATTTGAGGTGAACAACTATTTGGGCTAGTAAATTTCCCACTCTCTTACTTGATTTTTTAATGAACTTGAACACACACATTGCTCATTCAAAAAAATGACTAATTGTTTTCAATCTAAACTATCTATTAAAAAGGTAGCGGTCATCTCCACGTGGATGCAAGCACAAGATGGCCCTATGCCTTTCCTTTGCCTTGCCAACCAACCGGCCTACATGGTGCATCATTGGTGCCTCCATGGCAACACAAGATAGAAGATGTCAATCGTCATAGAAGTTGCCTCACCCAAGCTAGCTAGCAATAGCACGCTAGCACCTTGTTGCCCAAACCTCAAGATGTCGATTGAGCCCCCTTGACTTGAGGCATCTTTAATCAACTGCTAGCACCCCGTAGCCCAAGGGAAGTTCCCATAACACGAGAGTAGCCTCCACCTCCGGTGATCAATGGGATCAATTGTCAACACGTTCATATTTCAAATCTTTGATGAATCCACCATCTCTCTTTTCTCTCTTTGATGTTACACAATATACTTGATGATGTTTCGAACCCACCACGAAAACAGGTGGCCTCCAACCTTCATAAAAAAGGATGTTCGAGTACTTCGCACAAGTGACATGAGTGTGCACCAAACATCTAATACAAAGACTATGGTGTAATCAACATGCCCATTTCTATTCGTTGTTTCTTGCAATGCAACTTAACATCATTTTAGTTTGTCCAATAATGTGAATGAGTTGTAACATGGAAAGGAGATGTCCAGGTGAAACAATCTGAACGCACCCTAAGGATAGGCTTCAATATCGTAAATGAAAACCTAGGGGTGGGTGAAATTGAGTCAATGCCATTCACAAAATGCACAGAAGCCCATGGAACAACACGCTTGGGTTCACCTACACAAGCCTTCAGTACGCCCGCACTGCCTCCAGACTGTACGGATGCTATTGCTCGCACCAAGCTGACTGGACACCGGCGTTGATGGAAATGATGTTAGGAAATAAGACATAGCTAAATAGATAATTGAGTAGATTACTTAATGGAGAGAGACAGATTTATATACACGAGATTATAGAGTAGAGAGAGAGAGAGAGAGTACACACGATATACGTGGTTCACCCAATGTGGGCTACGTCCACGGGAAAGCAGCCACTCAATGGCTTTAGTACTTCAAAACAAGAAGTAGTTTACAAAGGGATTATACCCTTAATGGAGCTCCCGCCTTGCTTCACTCTCACCACCTCACACTCACCTTGTTGCATCAACTTCACACTATGAAATGTGTGTAGAAATGGCCTCCTTTTATAGGCCAAAAGGGCTGCCCTCTCTTATGAAAGACAGCCATGTGTAGCCGCCCTTGTGCGAATAAGTCCAAATCGGACCCTCCAATCCGCCCATGTGTGGCCGCCCTTGAGAAGACAAGTCCGCTTTTGAATTCGGCCACCGGCCATTGAATTCGGCCACCGGCCACCGGCCATTGACTTCCGACCACCGGCCAACCGACCGGTTGTTTTCCGATCACTTTTCGGCCGCCGTCCGGCCATAATATTCCGGCGAAAAAAAGTCTCAGGGGCCTCCGCCCCCGAGGCCTTTAAAGTTGCCCCTGATTCTTGTCCGTGAAAATTTTGGTTTCCGGTGAGTGATTTTCCTTCACGCACGATGGCTTCTCCTCATAATGGGGGCCTTACAAATGTGCGTTTTTACCACAGAAAATTACAAGGGTAAATCAGGCTCCATACTTAACAAATGAAGGTAGTCCCAACAACAATACTCTAGGATCACATTCCTCTGCACATACATTTTAAGAAGAATAAAGAGGAGGAGCAGGCCCCAAGAGGTAAAAAAAAACTGTTGGTAACAGGGGCACACCTATTCAAAGACCCTCTTTTCAGGAATCTAACCAAGAAAGCACTGGGTAAGCTAAGAAAATATGTCAACCTCAACAAACACAACGCGTGGGACCTCTTTGCTCGGAGCATCCAGAAAGCAATTGGCGCCCTATAACGATGACATCGGTGGCCTACAAAATTATAGCTAAAGCAGTGGCCCTCAAACTAGCCCCCTCACTAACCAAGATCATCTCCCACCATCAACATGGTTTCATTAAAGGAAGATCCATTTACGATAACATCTTGGTAGCAATGGTGGGCATGGAATACGCAGCTGTCACAAAGCAGGAGTGCATTCTGTTGCAGTTGGACCTGGACAAGGCCTATGACAGAATAACATGGACATATATAGAAGCCGTCATGGAAGCTCTAGGCTTTGGGCCGCGCCTCTGTCGGCTGGTTCGCGTAATGGGGGTTGGAAGCCAGTCAGAGCTCCTATTCAACGATAGAATTGTGGGCTCTTTTGAGGTCAAAAGGTCAATTAAACAGGGATTCCCTCTCGCCCCCCTGCTTTTCGCCATAGGATCACATACGCTCGAAGCTAGTGCTGAACAAGGGAGGTACAAGGCCTTGTTTTACCAGGAAAACTCCTGGCAAAACTATTTGCAGACGATTCTCTCCTCTTCTTGAAGGCGTGCCCCTAGGTCATTAGAAAAGCTCTGGAGATTGTACAAATGTTCTCAGTAGCTTCGGGGTCCCAGTGTAATATAGAAAATTCAAGGATGATTTCCCTATCGGAAAATGACTCATTTGACCCTACTGTCTGGTCAGGGGAGATTGTCACAAAAGGGAATATCTTTAGACATCTGGGAGCCCCCTTGGGGGAGGATGTAACTCACAAGCAAAGATTCGAGTGGGTGCTTGAAAAAATCAAAACAAAAATGAGTAGGTGGGAGTATGCTCTTCTCCCATTCCCAAGTCGGATAAAAGTGATGAATGCCTTTATGATTCCTTATATTGCCTTCATTAGCCCGCTTCTCAAGATGGCTAAGTGTCACTGGAAAGAGTCCTTAAAACCAATAAAAACATTTTTATGAAAAAATAACACGAAATCTTCTAGACCATGGCCATGGGCCCGTTGGGAATCAGTTGCTCGGTCGGGGAATCAAGGAGGCCTCGGGATTCTCAACCCTGTGGCCCATGCAGAAGCTTGCTGCACCAAATTTGTTGTTTCCTTGGCTAAACAGGATCAAGTTTGGGCTGTCATGATCAAAGATATGATAGAAGCATCTAAACTTGGCATGAAGGGTGGAAAAGTGGAGAGGGGTGGAGGTTCATGACAAACTGTTAGCCCCAGCGTGGTCTACCTTAAGACTGGGGGGCAGCTCAGGAGAATTGGTAATAAAATTCAATAGAGTAGCAGGAGTCTTAAAGTGGGGGGAAGAAGCCGGATACTTCAAGAACTCCATCCTGCATTGATCCCCTTGGCTCTCCAAAGTTGTAGCTCCGTTGCAAACTCCCTATTGGATTGAGACAGCCAAGAAGCTAAATAATAAGGGTCTGCACCGACTTGAGCACTTCTGGGACAGTGTCAACAAGAGTTGGAAAACCATTGACCTTATGGTTGCCCAGTACCAACTAAATAGCTTGGAGGTCTTGCTTGTCCACAAAGTGATGAAAGAGCTTGACAATCTAGTGATGCCAATCTGTGATTCGGAGTTGGACTGGAATGCTTGGAAATGGCTCGAAAGCAGTCTCTTGTGGAAACCCCATACTAAAATCATTTATCAAACAATGATGCAAATGAAGAATTGGTCTAGCCCCTTTAACAAGCTATGGAAAAAGCAATGGCCGGAGGAAAGGTGGGAGCATGTAATGGAGAACATATGGAAGCCAAAGGTTCCGCAGTACATGAAGGTTTTCTTATGGAAGGTTATTTGGGGTGCTCTATCGACGGGGGTGAAGATTCAAGAGAGAGGGATTGGGTCAGATCGATGCTTGGGGTGCAGGTTAGCTAGTGAAGATCTGGTCCACCTATTCATGGACTGCCCAGCTATAAAAGGCCTAGCAGGGAAAGTATGCAAGTGGGTCCACAGAACATGGAAAATTAGTTTTTTCAAGACCGACCTTCGTCTTGGAAGTAAAAAATTCTGGTATCATGCACTCCTCGTCAGCACTCAGATCGTCAGATACTTCTTCTTTCATAATGTATGGCACACAAGGAACCGCCGGGTTTTTGAAGGAGGATTTGAGGTGGCAAGCTTCGCAGAAATTATACAAGAAAGCAAAGTGCTCATATGGGCACTCGGGCGCAAGCATCACTCGGAGGATTGGTCTAGGACTACTTGTGCCTTGTTGTCAGCAGATGGAATGCCTAGGATGGGGGCAAATCTTGGCCATCGGTAAATAAAAGATCTCTGAATGACAAGAGTATGGGCTTTGTGTATCAAGGATGTGGAGGCAGGGTGGTAGGGGTGGCTGCCCTGATAGCCGTTGTAATTTTGATCCCTGGATGTTGTCATGGCTTAACATGAGCATGACAAAACCTTGTAATTTTTTGGGTTGCTCAATATAATCCACTCACAATTGTGAGATTTGCTATAAAATTTTAAAAGAAGGAAGCCTTTATACAGATAGCATATAAATGGAGCATCATGCTCATTGGTTTGATGAATCAAAGGTCATCCATTCTAAAATTTACATAGATGCATATTTCAACATGTGCACTCAGGTGTTTTTCTTTAAGAGGGGCTTGAACATTTCTTTAGGGGTTTTGTCTATTTTCTAGCCCACCACTGCATGAGAAATAGTTTTGAATGTTCCAAGGTTAGTATCTCTTATTGCATGAGTTTGGCACTCAAGGCTCTGCTTCTTTGAGGTCTTGACAAGAGGGGGAAGGGTTCTTTTATAGCTTACATAACTCATTATAGATATTCCTAATGGCTTCAAAAAAATTAAAAGGTATTCCTAAATCAAAGATTCCCTTAATAACAACAAAAACGATGTGTTAGTCTAAACCACACAACAACAGGCAATGACAAAGCACATAGATTTGCAATAGTATCAATTGGATGTGAAAAGGACGGATATAACTTTGCATGCGCGCTTGAGAGAGAGAGAGAGAGAGAGAGAGAGAGAGAGAGAGAGAGAGAGAGAGAGAGAGAAAAGATACTTTAAAGAGAAGAAAACGCTAAAGGAAAAATAAAGGAGAAGAGAAACACCTCTTTATATAGACACAAATTGTCTTTTGACTCTCCACATTCATATGTCTTTTGACTTTCCACCTTCATCTGTCTTTTCATTTCTTAAACTCACCCTTCACTTATGCACTTAATATTTTTTGAAAGAATTTTTATTTTTCTGAGATTGGGGAGACCTAATAGATGGAGTTTGCTCTGTTTCTCAATGGTGGTGAGATTGAGAATATTTGCATCCATTTGAGAGCCACTGACCAAGATTTGGTGGGTGAGAGGTAGTCTTAAAAGGCTTCGGTCTAGATTTGAGCAGCCCTCTATTGGACACACTCTAATTTGAAGAGGGATGGGTTTATGTGGAACCAATGGTTCGTTACCTTGATATCTTTGTCACGAACCGTTCTTGAGGGGATAATGATCTAAGAGATAAGAGTTGTAGCAAGGTTTTGCTTTGGCTCTATTGATGGTTTGAGAGAGGAAGGGGAAGACATACCATCTCTCCACCCTCGCTTTTCTAACAAGTGTTGAGATATCAAGCTCAACACATCCTATATTTATCACTAGCATGAGGTGGCAGATACATCGATCATCACTAGTGGTACTATAGTTGAACACCGATGTGGTCTACCTACTGAGAGTAATGTCCACTTATCTTACCAGTGCTCTCACTAGTGGTTTCACATTAAGTGTTATATATAGTTCTTATTATGTTGTATTTACCACTTACGCTTTGTAGACCTTATCATCATTTTGTGTCGAAAAGAAGGAAGAAGAAGAAATAGAAGAAGAAGAAGAAGGTTTGTGCCTCCATCTCCTTTGTGTGCTCTCTTTGTTTTGTGTGTGTGTGTGCGTGCTTGCAAGAGCTCAAGGTCTCTCCTTGTCTATCTCTTACATGAAATTTGTATTGCACTCAATCCAGTGCAGTACGGGACTAAACATACTCTTCACAAATACATATTTGCACATAGTACAATAGAGAGAATAGCAATACACAAACGAGCAAGAAGGAAGAGACACAATTGCATCTATTGTGTTAATGAAGACCTGAAATTATGATACCACACAAGACATGTGTACCCCTTTACATAGTGACTCCGTCGACAAGCACCCAAACTATCCTACCCATTCATATTTTTTGTTTATGGAATACAAAACTTGAAGACACCCCGAACAACTAACAAGTCGTCGAACTCAGTAGTCTGCACTAGATAACACTTGGCACACATGGTGGACTATGCGAATCCACAATACTAATGATTTTTCCTTAATAGGGGTACATAGCTTTCCTTGGCGTTGTTCTGGATTGACGTCTTTGTTGCTCTACAAGCTTACCCCCCAAAGTGCAGCCCCCCATCCATGTGTGCAATACAATGCAACCATTTCAGGGCTAGGTACCCATGTCTAATACATCCATCTCAAACAATTAGTGCTCCTCCCCATCAAAGATAAGGGGAATAACTAGATCGATCAATCCCTCCCTCGTGTAATATTGCTGCTCCACAAAAGACATCTAAAAGAGGCTTTACTAAACCTGCATGTCCTCAGCTTGAATACTTCCATAAACTCCCTGGTACAACTCATTCGGTTTTTCTTCTAATGGAGGATGGTCCTCATGCCCAACTACTCAATAAACAGTCAAAGGCTTGCTTACCAAGATTGCCGCCTCAAAAATTGGTACCTGTATCATTGTACTTGTACGAATCACACAACATTGGAAAGGCCACCGGAAGTCACTCTTCACCTTTTATGAAGCAGCTCTTCACAGCAATGAGAATAGCTATAGTTCTCAACAGTACAAAAGGAGCAAGTGTCAGATGCAATGCTCTATTGGATAACGAAGCAAAGAACAATATGATTTTAGACAACATTTAGAGCATTCTAGAGATTACTTAGGGCAAGCAAGATAATAGATAATCGAGAAATCATGGGTAACACTACAAGTAAAGAAGAAATGGTTGCTACCCTTAGCATCCAAAATTATGAAGAGCAAGTAAAATTTCAAGTGAAGCCTTCAAAGGAAATGCTTGTAGATGTCATGCGTGAGGCCGGAAGGAGGGAGAACTCTATACGTATCCATCTATTTACACAGCTAGCCTATTTTGGTTAACCTCGCTGCCCCTTGTGCGACTGTGCCCTAAGAGGTCGAGAAAGGTAGACAATTCAGTAAAAAGGAAGATTAAATTAATTTCAGCTTTCCAATGCCAGTGTCAGTTTTGCGGAGGAAAACTATTTTTGGCCCAAAAAAAAGTGCAAATGTCAAAGGGAGCCTAGAAGTTACAAATTACAAGTTACGACAATGAAAAATTTAATAATAGCCTTGTAAAATTGCCTTCCCAAAGAGAAATTATAAAACCAATCAGCAGATGGCGCGTGGCTACAGTGGCAGAGGTATATGCTGAGCTGGCGCAATTTTGCTGAGCTGGACGCTGAACAGCGATGTGAAATGACTGCCAGCTTCAAAATGCCGATATTCCGCGTTGAGTGTTTGAAAAATATAAGCGTTGGGAATAGCCTGTTATTCGAAAATCCCATTTATTCCATTTTCTATGGAATTTAATAATTCTGGAAATTCAGCATATGCATCGTCATCCATGAAGCGGAGAGAGTCAGGCGCATGTTGTCTGCACTCTGTGCCCTCATTCATCTCACTCTCTCTCTCTCTCTCTCTCTCTCTCTGTCTCCGCCCCCCGGCCCCCCCGGGCCATTGCTTCCTCTGCCTCTGTTCGCCTCTCTTCCTCTCAGCTCACAGCCCCTCCCTCCGCACCTCTTACCGCGATTTTCTCTCTAACCCCTAAGCGATTTCCTCCACCTCCGTCGCGCATCGACACCTTCGTTCTGTTCCTGGACCTTCGAAATTTCAGCTCCACCTTCACAATGCGGCCGCCCAGTGCCGCAGAGAGGCATGTCCGAAGCAGCTGCTTCCTACTTCTCCTGTTTCTGACATGGCTGGCGATGACGTCTGCATTTCCTATTCCTCTGAACTTAATGAAGCGGAGCGGTGAACGTCTTCCTTGGGGTCCTCATCGGCAGATCCAGGCAAGTGCTACTACACACAGGCGACTGACTTCATCTCTCAACACCCGCATTCTGGCCGAGAATGCGTCAGTTTGGAACACTCTAGACGGTAAGCTTCTTCTTGCTTTCTCCCGGTTTTCTTCTCTCTGTTTATAAACTTTATGGATCCGACTTCCTGGGCCTGGAGTTTGAAGAGCTCTCCATGGAGCAAGAAGCGTTCTCTGCCATTTTTTGCTCCATCAGCGTTGCTGTCATTTCCACTTTCGTGGTTTCGAAGATGCCATCCGAGATGCGTCTTTTACATCAAGTTGGTTTTTCCTTGCACTACAGGCAAGAGGGTTCTCGTATGGAGCTCCCTCCGTATATATCGAGCTCAATGTCAGCAGTTCAGCCTGCTGGCCATGGAGTTGATTTATGATGCTGTTAAAATACAGGGGCCAGATATTTCAACTGCTTGCTCACATGACATAATGATGCATTCAGACTCATCCCAGCTTGCAAATTTGGGCTGTTGCTTTGCTTTTGTATTAGCGGGAGAATGCACCATGTTGGTTTCTGTCTTTGGCATTGTAAATTCATCTCACAAAATTGTTGATGGCTTGTTCCAGTTTGGAGTGCATTTTAGGTTCGGTATTACGTGTCGTAAGATTAAGATTGCCATCCTTACAAACCTTCACTATCATCTCTCTGCATCTTGACTAAGTTTCAGTTTCCTGCGCTGCTGAGCTTACAGCATAGACTCCAGCTTGTCGTTGGTTCTTGGATAACATCCATCGTGCTGGATAAGATGATTTTCGACTAGCTTCAGACTTCTCACACCTCCTAACTTCTTCTATGCTGTTGTGTTAACACTCAAAAGGGGTTATGATGTGAATCTGTCAGACCTTTTCTGGAGCAATCACCTTGCCAACAGGGGCTGACTCCCTTCACAGCGTTTGAGCCTAAACTTTTTCTTCTGCCAGATATTTCTGAGAGCAATTAACTTCCCGGTTTGGATGGACTTGCTACCCAGGGTTTGGACAATTAATGTGTCAGGAACTGCATCAGTTTAGTAGATTGTGACTTTTCATACATTGGTTCCATATGCTTGGCTGCATACAAGGGTTCTGCATGCTTCAATTCACCAATGCCACTTTTCGCACTCATGTGTCAGGAATGGGCATTTCTAGCTTTTTTTTTTGACCAGAAAATGTTGTTGGACATGTTTATTTTCTGTCTTGATGTGTCCACTTCTTTGGAGACCGGATACTGGAAGTGTTAGGTCCCTTTCCAGACTTGTTGTATTTCTATGCCTGGTTTTTGTCAGGGTGTGATTTCTTTTAACCGTACCTATGTCTTGCTTCAGGTTTAAGTGTCACATTTCTGTACTGTCTACTCTCTTAGATTGGTTTTTCTGTTTGTTCCATGTGGCCTTGTGATGGTCGTCTCAAGGGAAAAAACTCATTTTGGCTCTTTCTTGTGATGGTTTTGCTAACATACCTAGCCTGATTTGTAGTTGTGTTGTTGGAATCATATTCATGCAGGTTCACCACCGCTTGTTATAGCTCGTGGAGGTTCATCTGGGCTCTTTCCAGACCAGACAAGTGCTGCATACCTTTTTGCTGCAACTTTTAGTTTACCCAGTAGTGCTATGTATTGTGATTTGCAATTGACAAAAGATGGGTATGGTATATGCCGAACGGGAATCGATTTGGGTGTGAGTACTACCATCAATTACACATTCCCAGGACTAATCTCAAATTATAATGTGAACGGCGTACTCACAGAAGGGTTTTTCTCCATAGATCTGACAGCACTTCAAGTTTTGAACAACATCAGCGGTACCTCTCACCACCTGTGATGTATAGTTGCTGTTCTTTTCTGACATACCGTAATACTGAAATAGATTGTGTGTGTTGGCAGCTACCCAACCGTATCTAGCTCGCTCTCCATCTTTTGATGGACTGTTTGACATCTTGCAACCAACAGATCTTGTAGACCTCGCCAGTCTTGCAAGCAACACCACCTTATTTTGGATAAATGTTGAGGTGATTCCTTTTTTTATTATTTGGATGAAAAGAAAGGATTTTGGAAGCTTTTGTTTGGAAAGTGTTCATGGTTTTCTGGTTTTGAACAGTTTCCCACTTTCTTTGCGCAACACAAGCTGGATATGTCTTCTTACATTTTGTCACTGATGGTGGACATGCCTGTGGACTTTATTTCGTCACCAGAGATTACATTTTTGAAGGCTGTTAAAACAGGGGCACCAAAAAATACTCCAAATCTGGTGCTGAAGTTTGGTGCAGCTGATGATGTTGAGCCAAGCACAAATTTGACATATGGTGCCATTTTGAAGGACTTGAAGACCATAGCGAGTTATGCATCAGGAATATTAGTGCCCAAAGATTACATTTGGCCAGTAGACAATACCGGCTACTTAGGTGCAGAGACTAAGCTTGTCAAGGATGCTCATACTGCCGGGTTAGCAGTCTATGCTTCTAGTTTTGTCAACGATCCAGCAACTCCAATCTACAACTACAGTTTTGATCCTGTCCGCGAGTATTTGCAGTATGTGCCAATTAACGGTACCGATGTAGATGGGTTTCTCACAGATTTTCCAACGACTGCCTCTGAAGCTCTAGGTATTGTGGAACTTTCAATTAGACTGTTGATCTATGCAGATGTGTAGTTGTAGGTATTCTTAAATATTCTTTAACCACTATGCATCTTCTTTCATTTTACAGCATGCTTCAGGGGCGCTACACCTTTAGTAAGAAAGGAAGGTAGGTCAGAAGATTGTTAAGCTTTGCAATTCGTGAATTTGTAGGTTAGATTATCATTTCTGACAATTGGGAGGCCTTCGCACAGGAACCAAGCCATTCATCATCTCCCATAATGGTGATAGTGGTAATTATCCTGGATGCACGTTACTCTCCTATCAGAGTGCTGTCTCTGGTGGGGCTAGCCACATCGATTGTCCAATTCAAATGACGCAAGATGGCGTTCCCATTTGCAGGGAGTCTCCAAACTTAGCACCCAACACAGATGTATCCACTCACTCAAATTTGTCGAGTCGCATTAGTCTTATACCCCAGTTACAGGATGCAAAGGGTATCTTTTCCATTAACCTGACATGGGCTGAAATCAAAACATTAAAAGGTTGGTAGGTGCTTCAATTTTTTGGCTTCCTTATGAACTTCCATCATTGGCGTTGAAGTGATTATTTTTGTGCTTGTGACAGCATTAATGTACAGCCCTGGAGGGGACATAGATCGGAATCCTGCATATACGCAAGAAAGCATTATTACATTGTCAGAATTTTTAAGTTACGCAAAGAATACTAGTGCTGGGATTCTTATAGACATCCAGGTACTGTTTGCTGGTTTGTTTTCACACACACTATGACTATTGTATTCTAATACTTCGAAATCACATGAGGAAATGTTATACAGAATGGATACTTTTTGGAAATGGAAGTCGGCCTAGATGTAGTGGGTGAAGTTTTAAGAAGCCTCAATGCATCCGGCCTTAGTGTATCGGACAGAGTTGTGATCCAATCTGAAGATAGTTCGGTTTTACGACGCTTTCAGCAATTAGCTAACTATACATTAGTATTCAAGGTCACAGATACGAACGTATTAGTGACGAAAACAGAAGTATCAGATGTTAAGGCACTTGCAAACTATGTCACACTACCAAGAGGACTGGTTCAGGTGGCGAATTCTGGCTATCTTTTGAACAAAACAGACATTGTAGACCTATTTCATGCGCAGAATGTCAGTGTCTTTGTTTCCTTCCTTAGAAATGAATTTGTGACCATACCCTTTGATTATGAAGCTGATCCTACTCTGGAGATTGACACATTGATTCGTTCTTATCAAGTGGATGGTCTTGTTACAGATTTCCCTGCAACAGCGAGTAATTATTTGAGTAAGTTCTTTCTTTGCGCTCTTTTTTTCCCCCCTTGTTTCTGTCCTACAGTGGATTGAAGTTTTAGCCAAGCCTGAGGGAGGCTTCCGAAAGGAACATGTCAAAAGCTTTATTTTATTAAGAAATTTGTGGTGACCACCACAGAGTTGCTTTCTATATTGTAGGTTATTGCCCAGAGAGGGCGTTCGTTCTCACCAAGTGAGACAAATTGACTCGGTCCTTGTGTGCGTGTTCTGTGCCTTCGTGTATATATGTGACATGTGTGTATCCTACCAAGTAATACTGCTAGAGTTAAAGCTGTAAGTGTCTGCATCTACGCATGTCTATGGCTCGAGCATGCGTGAAACTTTGACTCGAAGAAATTTTTTTGCTGGTGAGACATCTGTGAAAGATTCATGTTGTAACCCAAGTACAGAGTGCCTAGAGTTTGTGCTAATGTACATGTGGTGCTTGAACTGACCTTGTTTTTCTTTCAGGCAATAGCTGCTCAAACTTGAAGACTCAGGCAACGACAGGGTTGCAATACGAAATCCATGAGGTCAAACCAGGGGATCTGGTAACAAACTTGCGCCCTAGAATCCCTGCGGCTCCGCCAGCACCTACAATTCGGCTGAACGTGAGTGACGGTGAGCTTGCCTTACCGCCGACATTCAGCCCTCGTCCATCTCCCACAGCAGAGACTCCTGCCAGGACCCCCTCATCATCTCCATCGGCAGCGCCGCGGTGGCTAAAGCCGAACATTTTCCTGCTATCCACTGCGTTTGTTACTAGTGTTATCTACCACTATCATGGGTGATGATTTTGCTTCACTGTAATGTGCCGCCATCGATGGCAAAGATCTCGAGTCGTGATTTGGATTGTAATACTCCACATGAGCAATGGTGATTTTGCTGGTGATAAACAATGAGTGAAGCAGAGCAGGAGCTTGCTTCATCACAATTCTTTCATTGCAATAACACTTTACACCTCCCCCACCCTCCCCTGTAACATAATATGTAGGGATTCCCCATTTTGGATCGAAATGACATAACATTACATTCTTGTTGTGAAGTGTGGACCTATCCATCTGCCCTTTTCTGTGAATTTTATTTGTATCAAGGTAGCTTATCTTAGCTATGGCAAGTCCCACGAAGGGGTTTCATGCTGTTGCTGGAGAGATTTTGTGTGTTGAAAGAGAGAGAGAGAGAGAGAGGGAGGGAGGGGGAGAGAGAAGGGAGGAGAAGTTTTGAACGTTGTAGGCACAAGATTTGTCGAAAGGGGGGACGATAACCAATCCACCCACATTTGAGAGAGAGAGAGAGAGAGAGAGAGGGGGGGGGGGGGGGGGGGGGGGGGGGGGGGGGGGGGGGAGAGAGAGAGAGGGAGAGCTTACTGTAAAGGGGTTGACATCGTATGTGTACGTGGGTGTGTTTATTTGTGTGTGAAGAAGAAGAAGAGTATTTTTATATTGTAGGAAACTATCCCAAGAGACCTTAAAGATCTATCCGATGAGGAAAGTTGAACTCGAGACTTGTTATTCAAGAGGGAAATGGCATAACCAATCTCCCACACTTGGGTGAGAGAGAGAGCGCTTGCTAGCACGAGTCTATACGATGGGTTGGTCTACCTTATCTGGCTGGGATGCTCTGCCTATGGAGTTGGGCGTGAGTTGTAATTCTAAGTTGTAGTTCTCTTTAAAAAGAGAGCACATTTCTTGTCTAGTAGTACCTGTGTCTCAGATTATGTAAATGACATTTTGAGCCGTAAGTGTGATTTGTGAATACATATGTGAAAGGTCTCAACTCCATTGGCCTTGATGTTTGTGGGTTTTGTGTGGGTGTGTAAAGGCCAGCTATATTTGTTGTTATACCGTGTGTGCGTGCGTGCGCGTGTTGTGAGAGAGAGAGCGAGAGAGAGAGGAGGGGGATCCTTTTCCCTTGGGAGATGCCAATGGCCTTTCCCTAGTGCATGGATGCCAAATGTGTGATCAAAGGGGGATCTTCTTATATAGGGATACTTGAATGTTGTTTGTTTGGTATGTGAAGGTGAACATTGCGAAGCCATGTTAACACATGTTAGCCTTTCAAAAAGTGTCTCCTAACTCATAGTTGTATTGTTTATTTTGAAAATCTCCACATTTAAACAAACAAAGGATAAATAAAATGTTCCTTGTAAATTTTGGAAAAAAAAAATAAATTTACAAAAAACATGCTTAAAAATGGAATTTTCTATTTTGAAAATCTTTAAAAGAAATTGTGTTTGTTTATGCGTATGTCTTTTACTAAAGCAAAAAAAAAAAGTGAATGTAACTTTGGGAAACTACTTTTGCAATCAAGACCCTGTGAAAACCCCAATCTCCCTCTCTCTCTCTCTCTCTCTCATAGTCAAGAATCGAGAGCTTTGTTTTGCTCTCTCTACATCTTTACCTTGTGTGTTGAGCAGGGAAGAATGCTCTCTTTTGTGTCCTTAGTTGGGAAGAAATAGTTGTTTTGCCAAAAAATAGACGAAGATGCACCATATGAAAGGCACTTCGTATAGAGTTGTGGGCTTGCAAGGACAACTTGCTCATAGAGATCTTCTTGCTAAGCTTCATTACACTTGAGGAATCTAATTTTACTGCATTAGTATGCTCAATACTTTTTAAAGTGGCTCTTTGATTATCCTAAGCATGCTATTGATGACATATCTATTGAGATGATAATATCTTCATCATCGTTCCTATGTATATCTAAATCATTTTTCATCTTCATTTTTCTAGCTGAAAAGAGAAATCGCATGTTTGGCAGAGGGTGATAATGTGTAGGTCCTACTCTCTCTCCCTCTCTTTTTAGGTGTTTAAAATTGGGTATTTAGTTGTATGCTGTTGGTCTTAATAGTCCGATCACTCTTGTATGCCATAGGTTAATGGAACCCCATCCCACAAGCACAACCTCATTAGGAAATATGAAGCACAATGCAAGAGAGAGCAGCGAGAACCAAAAGAAAAACAGAGGAAGCAACAACATGGGGCTATGTAGATATAGTTGATGATGTCACAAGAGCAAAACTAGCCAAAAAGATTGTGCTATATATTCTTCAATGAACAAATGGAATGGACACGGACAGTAAGAATGTGTAACATTTAATGGCCTAAAATCTTATGTGTAGCGGAAATTAGCATGAACATAGTGAGCATTTCATTAGAGTTGATTCCTAATGAGAATTACAAGAGTGCTTGGGTGGAGAGAGCAACAAAAAGCATAACACCTAGTTAGATAGCATCGACAATACTTTCAAAAGAGAGAGCAATTAAGCTATTGACAACAGTTGAGGACCGGATTTGCATGGAGCCGGTCCCCCCTCCAAAAGGCTTTGTATTATGGTTTCTCCCATCAAGAGAGACATTGTACAATACAATTCTTTGTGTTCCTTCAAGACGAGCTAGTGCAATGAAGATGGAAGCTTCATACACCAAGCAAAACACTTAATCAAACACAACTTGAATTATCCCCGTTCTCAGACCCAAGACCTCACACACCTTCGAAGATGGTGAGAGCTAGCAGGGTATGAGAGTAGATTGAGAGGAAAAAGAAGTATCTTACGAGAAAGAAGTACATCTCCTCACATAATCACTCATATTAGCATAGCTTAGCTTAGTAATTAGCTTGGTAGAGAAGATGAGCATGCATTGAAGCTTGGCTCTTGGTTGGATTTGCATCCACATGCCAAGAGAGTGTTGATGTAGGCTTCTATCTCACAAGCTTGGAGTAGGTGATGAGCTCTCCATTAAAGCTTGGGAGGAGATAGAGTATTTTCCCTTCACACATGGTCAGGTGTGAGAGTGTGTGTGTCAATGCCAAGCAAAAATCAGCCCCCTCTCTCTCTTGGGCGAGCCCTAGCTGCTAAGTTAGTCTGGCTTTTGCCTCATTGGACCTCCCCAGGTCAAGCCAATAGGGATTAAGCAGCATAAGTGATAGCCTTCTGACATGTGTCCCCCTTTCCCCTTTTGTGAGAGCTTTAGATAATTAAATAATTAAACTAAACTCTCATTGGACCCCTTTGCCTCCTGGCCAATAGGAATCAGGCAAGCCATGGGGCTCCTGAATGCTCATTGGACCCCTTGGGAGACTGCCCAATAGTCTTCTAGGACACTTAATTCTTATTGGTTTCTTTTATTAAATGTTTTTAAATTAATTAAACTAGATTTACTCTAGCCTAATTCTCATTGGTCCACTTCAAGGGTCTTCCAATAGGAATTGGGCATACCTTGTGGGCATCTGGCCTAGGGAGCTGACATGTGTCCCTCATTCCCTTTGTGTAAAGGGAGCCTGTGTGTGTGTGTGTGGCTTTCTCTCTCATCCCCTAGCTTTGGGGCTCGCCCCCTCCCATGTAGGGATGTAGAAAGACTTTTTGGGCACACACTAAGCATCCAATTTTCCCTAAGGTTGACCTTTGGACACAACCTTTGAATTTTGGAACCTTAGCATTTTGGAAGTCTTAATGGGCTGAACCTTAGGGTCTTTTTAGCCCGTTGTTTCACATGGCTCTTTTGCAGATGGCCCCCCCTTTGGATCCCTATTTTCCCTCCTTTGGATCCCTACTGTGGCCGGTCTGCTAACTTAACCAATATTCTAGCTTTTTCTCCCTTGGCACTTCCCCACATTAAATGATCAGTTTAATATGAGAAAATCATTTAGGAGAATTAGATATTGATTATTATGACAGAATGACATTTTCAATCAGCTAATTCAACATCCATTACAAAAGGATTTCCAAATCCACAAGGCACAAGCGCTTGTCAAAGTCGACAATGTGAAAGCATAGAGCAATGGGGAGAATACATAAGAGAGAGAGATACTACAGAACCAACCAACCTTGGCAATGAATTAATACAATGGGGGATGGGTGTGCTTATATAGTCACCTTAGCAAATTGTCCTACCCAAACTTTGACAAATAAGTAAAATAGATATCTAAAGTCAAAATAAATATTGGGATCACACTGGGCATTCCACTAGACACACATCGGTTTTGCTACCCTACCATAGAAGAATGCCATCTTGAGCATCTATTGCCTTATGGAAAATTGAACTCTAGAACACACTACGTCCAAGAATCCCCATTTTGTGACCCCATCAAGTCCAAACTTTCCAGATAGTGAACTTTAGAACACATCTTGTCCATAATCCGGCCAACAACAATGAATTGGTGCACTCATCCATAGTCTTTTAGATACGTCTGATTGGTTCCTAGCCAGATGCATGTGCATCGAACTCCGACCCACGGGTTCAAACACCAATAACTTGAACTCCAACATTTAAGTCCAAATTATTTGAGGGAGCAATGTTTGTACCTCTCTGCCACTCACAAGCCTCTCCCTCATTGAAGCCAACCGCCACTTGACTAGAAATCTGGCATGATGGCCACTGTGGTCACCACCACATGTGCCATCTGATCTCCTCTATCAAATCTTTATCACCGTTATCTCTGTCCAGCTTGTCTTTGCCTTTATCTTTTTGTGAGTTCCTGCTTTTGCCTTTGCCTTCACATTCTTGAGCCAAACAATGCATCTTCTCGCATTTGAAACAACGTATCTCGGACCTCGGGGCTAAGTGGGCACTGGTACTGCCGTCCTTGTTAATCTTGCCTTGCCACTGTCCTCTAGCGAACTCGTGCATTTGCCTTTGGCTTCACAATCACGAGCTGCACAAACTGACGGTTTCCTTGAGAACTTTACCAATGCATAGGCTACTAATTGGGTACGAATTGATGAGCCATCCGTAGCCAATAATTGGTGTTGGTCATTGTTGATGCCGAGGAGATGTAGGAACAACCCCCTTCTAAATCCTTTGTAGACAAAATCACAAACCTTGAGGCCTCTCTTGAGCTTGGCTTTCAAAACCCCCACCTTGGGGTAAGAAAATTTGGCCCTCGCAAAGGGCCTATACATGTGGTCCTGTTGAGCCTTGTGCCTCAAGACGCTCATGCACTTCACCACGTTGCTCGTGAAATTCCAAGAGAGCCTTGAATTGCTTGCATCTCAGAACACCATTGATGGTGCTGCCTCTGCAATATCAGAAGCCCAACGTTGCCCTTAGTATAGGAGTCTACGTTGTCGGATCACCTCCCCTCTTGCCACCTACATTACAAAAAGCAATGCCGATAGAGTCGTCCCCAGTTGTCGCCTTCGTTTCAATGCTGGGGCTCTTCACCACTTTCGCATGCATTTCAAAACATGGTGCCGAGAGTCTTCACCACTTTCTGCTTGCGTTTAAAAACGTGGTGTCGGGAGTCTTCACCACCCACGACTTGCGTTTTAAAACACCACTGACAATTCGGCAAAGGAGCCCATAGTCGCTGCAAATCAAAACGCCACCAAAAGTGTTGAAGAACTTTCCCCCTTCACCATCTCCTCTTCTTCAACATGTGCCCTTCTCCTCCACAATCAAAGATCCATGCGCTCTGATATGTTGTCAAAGTCGACGATGTGAAAGTGTAGAGCAATGGGGAGAATACGAGAGAGAGAGAGAGAGAGAGAGAGAGAGAGAGAGAGAGAGAGAGAGAGAGAGAGAGATTGCTAAACCAACAACCCTTGGCAATGAATTGATGATTATAATGGGATTTAGGTGTGCTTATATATTCACCTTATCAAATTGCCCTACCTAGACTTTGACAAATAAGTTGAATAAATACCTAAAGCCAAAATAAATATTGGGATCACATTGGGCCATTCACTTGAGATGCCATAACTTTAATAGCACCAAGTTCAGACATGCTCATAGAAAATATTCACAACACACTTCAAATCTTGAAGAAGTATACCATGATGATATCAGCTCATGAACTCCAAAGAACCAGACGAATCAGGAGGCTTTAATGTCAGTGTTGCCTCCAAGCTACTATCCATTCATAGAAGGAACTTATATGGAGCAAGATATCGACTACTCCAAAAAAATGACAACTCTACATTATCTTTTTTCAATTGGAGGCTTCAAAAAAGATGCATACCACAAGAGGTAAAGGATTTGGTGGTCAAGTTTTGGATAGTTGAGACTCGTGTGTCCTCTAACAAAAAAGGACATACGCCAAAAGAGGATCGATCAGAAGGACTACCTCACACATCCATTCATCTAATGAAAGTATCACAAGTATGTGTGAATTTGATGTTGTGGAGGTGAGTGGTAGATAGATAGTTAATAGCTTTCTGATATATTTATTATCAACCGACCGCCATGTGATAGCAGTCAAATAGCTATCTACTAGCTATATGATAGAACTTAGGTACCTAGCACATCAGTATTTGATAGCCATTAAATTTCTATTGAAAATTGATTTTGATAACAATTGCTATCAAATAGTTGTGTTAGAGCCTCATAGCTACTGAGTAGCTATGTATTAGCATTCACAACTAAAAACTACCTAATATCTGCTAGTGAGATAGTAGCCTTTTGACAACCATGGCAAGCTAATTTTTGTCAAATACAAGTTGGCAGGTTGTAGGTAGCTTTCAAACACATAATGATGGCAAAGAGCTATGTAATAGTTGTCAAATATCTAGTTGATAGCTATCTACTAGCTATGTGATAGAACCAAATAACTAGTGAAAGATTTCTCATAGATATTGATGGCTGATTTTTTGGTAATAGCTATCACATTCATGATATATAACTATCTATTCTCTGTTTGATAGAACCAAGTAGCTAGTACGTGTACTTTTAGTCCTTATAAACAACTATTAACAATTGATATCTATAATAACTATAAAATACTTATGTGCTAGAACCTAATAGCTATGAGGTAGCTCTGTAATATCTCTTGTTTGCTATCGGCTATCTAATAACTCTTTATTAGTGAATCCCAACAGCTCTCCAATAGTTGCTAGATAATTGTTGTTATCTAATAACTGTTTAATAGTTGTCAAATACCTATGTGCTAGAACCCTAATAGCTATGAGGTAACTTTCTAATATCTCTTGCTTGCTATTGGCTACATAATAACTCTTTATTAGTGAATTCCAACAACTTTCTCAGTAACTGCTAGATAACTGTTGTTATTTAATAACTATTCAACAATTGTCGAATACCTTTGTGCTAGAACCTATATTAGATAGCTTTGTGATATCTATTGTCTGGTAATAGCTATCTTAATAACAGTCTAATAGTGGCTCCTAAGAGCTATCTAATACTTACTACATACATGTTGTTATCTACTAACTATCTAATAGTTGTCAAATATCTTTGTGCTAGAACCTAATAGTTTTGTGTAATTTGACAGCTATTAGGTTTGCTATGAACTATCTAATAAATTTTGGTATCTAATAACTATCAAGACACCTATTGTCTGGTGATAGCCAACTAATAGCTGGCATATATGGTTGTTTAATATTTTCTTGATAGCTCTTAAATAACAAGTAGGGTAATAGATATTGATAATTAATAGCTATTAATAAATTTTTATACTAGCTATCTGATAGTTGTTTTAACAACTATCTAATAGCTATTACGTAATTGGAAAAGTTATTTATTAGCTATTGATACATGATAGCTACCTGATAGCTATTAATAGCAATTACCTAGCTAGCAGCATTGTAATAACTATTTGATAGCTATTACATAGTTAGCAGATAGCAATTTGATAGCTAATGATAAACAATATTTTTGTAATTACAAAATGATAGGTACCCAATTGCTACTAGAATTAACATAATTAGTATGCCCTCTCATAACCATTTATAGATAATATCAATCAAGCAGGGATGCCTGCTAGCCCCTTTGCTATTCACCATCAGATCTCATCCTCTCGTTACCATACTCAAAGACAATGTTTCAAGAGGGGAGATTCAAGGGTTTTCCCTGCCTAACAATGACCAACTTCTTGCAAATCTCTTTGCGGCTCTTTACGGATGACTCCCTGATCTTCCTCAAAGCTTGCGCTCAGGTGATTAGGAAGGCTATGGCGATTGTGCAAATGTATGCCATAGCCTCAAGATCAAAGTATAGTATTAAAAAATTAAGATTGATTTCACTCTTAGAAAACGACTCCTTTGATCCGTCAATGTGGACCAGGGACACAATGTCAAAAGGGAATGTATTTTGGCACTTGAGAACCCCCCTAGGGGTGGACATAACCCACATGCAAATATTCGTATGGGTCTTGGATAAGGTAAGGAGAAAGATGCGAAGGTGCGAATATGTGGTTCTCCCGTTCCCAAGCAGAGTGAAAGTGATCAACTTGTTAACGCTCCCATACATAGTCTTCAATGGTCTGCTTCTTAAGTTAGCCAAATGCAAATGGAAGAATTCTTAAAACTAGTTAAATTATTTTCATGAAAAAACAACACCAGAGACTTGACGCCATGGCATTGGGCTACATGGGAGGCCATTGCAAGGCCAATAGAGCAAAGTGGTATCGGTATCCTTAACCCTAGTACTCATGTAGAGGCCCAATGTGCCAAGTTTTTGGTAGAAATCATGAAGCAAGACCAAGTATGGGCTATTATGACAAATGACATGATGGACAACGCTAAGCGACACTCTCAAGGTGGTCAATGGAAAAGGCTTGAGTTGCACGATAAGTTACTTGCTCCTTGGTGGTCTGTCTTGAAACTTGGGGGTACATTGGGCAAGATATTTTGAAAATGCAACAGAGCAACGAATGCCTTGGAACAACTCTATATCACTAGGTTCCCTTGTCTATCTAAGGCAGAAAGCATCCTACTGAACCCATTTTGGAGAGAGGTTGCCAGAAAGATAAATAACAAAGGACTACCTTGACAGGGCCATCTTTGGGACAACATTAGCAGAAGGTGGAAAGGAAACGACCAACTAGCTACCCAGTTTTACCTCAGTGGAACTGAAACACTACTGGTCAATAGAGCTTTAGAATGGCTAGACAGATGTTGTCTGTCTACCTACGAGTCCAAGTTTGAGTGGAAAGCATGGTCATGGCCCAAGAATGGACATTTTCTTAAACCGCAAAGCAAGGACGTTTACAACACCATAATGGTCTCGATTGATTGGGTCCCCCCCCCCCCCCCCCCCCCCCCCCTTGTAAACACAATGGGGTAAGCAATGGCCGGAATAAAGATGGGTATCAATCGCAAAGAAAAATTGGTGCCCACAATGGCCGCATGGGATGAAGGTTTTTTTAATGGAAGATAATATGGGGATCCTTGCCGATTGGTGTGAAGGTTCTAGCCAGAGGTATTGGTCCTAATAGATGCTTGCAATGTAGAATGGCAAGGACCTCTCTCACTCATTCAAGGAGTGCCCGATGATCTATGGCATGGCAAGGAAGATTTGCAAATGGATTCAAAAGACTTGGAAGATAGGGTTCTTCAAGAACGATCTCTTCCTAGGAGGGAAGGTTCTGAAAAGCCAAATTCTGCTTATTTGTACACAAATTGTTAGATTCTGTTACTTCAAATACGTATGGAAGGCCAAGAAATATCGATTCTTTGAGAATGCCCTATAAACAAAGGCAATATGCATTGGATATGGTGTCAAAGTATGCTATGGTTAATTGTATCCTTCATGCTATGCCCTTTTGAAGGTGAAAGCTAACTTGGGTGATGTGCTTGATAATGCCATCGTGTATGGGCTAGGTTCATGGAGATTATACAAGAAAGCAGGGAAGTGATTGCCACCAATGGGAAATGGAAGAACTCTGAAGAGTGGAATAGGGCAATTGACACTGCAATGACTGACTTGCATGTTTAAGTGTATGGGGTCTTGCTCATGTCAAGGGTTTCTCCCTATTCAAATATTCTTTAAGTGTATGGGGTCTTGCTCATGTGGAGGTTTCTCCCTATTCAAATAGTCTTTTCTTTTGATTGTCATGGGGTGGCTTCCCTATAAGCCGATGTATCACCAATGCATTTGTGGTATCTGGAAGATGTTATGGCTTGGTACGAGCATGGCTTGAATTTACAATTTTTTGGTTATGCTAATATATACTCACCATTGTGAGTTCTCTAAAAGAAGAAAAAAAAAGATTTGTAGCATTGTAAAAATTGAGACCATAATTTTGTCTAATGAGTCAAAATTGTGTTGGTCACAACCTTACCATGTATGTTGGGTTGCAAAGAATTTCCTCAACACCGTAAACTAAGTGTAAATTCCTACCAAAAATGCTCGAACCAATCATCATCAAGTACGCACAAAAATATAATGATATCACTCGATGAAATTTTGGATCTTCAAGATGTATCATCTAATAGTTAGCTAAACAACTTTAGTGCTAGCTTAGCTTTATTGAATCCAAATTGAAGAGGTCTAAGATACCAAAACACTATCCAATTTTGATATGAGACATAAACATGCCTTTCATGTTGCGATTTAGACAATTCATATCACCATAATCATGGCGCAAAAGTCTGTAAGGAGAGGACTGTGTTAAGGCAATATAGCTAGATTCGTAACGGTTGCATAGTAGATACAAACCATCAAGAGCAAATCTATCTCGAGAAAAGGAGAAAGAAAATTTTCATTAGACTCTAGCATGCCTTCGACATAGTGTTATCAAAGTAGCACCAAAAGTCATTACAAAATTTTGTTGAAAAGCCACAACATTTGATTTGCCTTACATGCACACTTAGACATTGGAAGAATTAACCACTCTTGAGCTAAGTTACATTTATATATCCGTATAATCATTTTTTATACGTATAAAAGATAATTAAATGTGTATTTTTGTATTATATGTGTTTATCCGTATAAAGTATATTTCATATATACATAATCTCCTATCTAAATCACTTGCAAATGTGAGTCAAACTCTACACGGCAAACGGTTACTATTCTACCTACTTAAATCACCTCAAGTGTGAGTCAAGCTCTACACGTGATAGGTAATTTCTATTTATCCTAGCTGAATCACTTCCAAATGTGAGTCAAACTCTACACAAAGCATGCGATTACTATTTTACCCTCTTAAATCACCTTAAGTCTACCTAAGTTACTTTTAAGTGCGAGCATGGCTCTACACCAAGAAGCAATTACGAATTTAAGTTTAAACTTTTTACTTATTGCTAAAATAGACTTTATTTCTTATTATAACTCAATGAACAAAAATATAATTTCCTTTTGTTTTTGGGGTGTTAGAGTTCACCTTTGAGGTGAACTCAAGGCAACAACTTTTCATTAAAGATGCCCACAATGGTAAAAGGCTTGCGGAGAATGACTCTTTATAAATTTTTTTATTTCAATCGAATTGTTAAAAAATTATACGAAATGGTGATTTGGCTGATGTGGCACTGTAAAATACACCCGTTTAAGTGCTAGACTTGTATAGAGTACGTATTATACGAACCCTATATAACGTACAATGCAACATAGCTCATGAGAGTGTGTGCATGAAAGAAGTGCCACTTCAATCCCATTAAAAGGTATGTACCGATTTCAAGGGCCATTTTGCTTGTTAGAACAAGTGTTGCAAAAAACTTCCTATCATGACACGCTAGAATGTGTAAATTACCTATGGTTTTAATATATACATATACATAGGTGTATAGTAAAATATGTGAAACTATGTAAATACTTGTTTTTTTTGCCACACTCACAATTATGAGAGAATTTTTTGCTCTTTGCATATGGCTCTGCTTTCTCACAAACGTGAAGAAGGAATACTTATTTTTCTTATATGCAGAGAAGTGATAGTTTCTATTGGAAAAAGGAGGTGCTCAAGTAAGTGGATCCAAGCGATACAAGACATCCCACTCCGTTCTAGTTGACACTACGAAAAATGATTGTGGTTCTAGCCAACTCAGGGGTGCCACCCTCCATTGTATCTCTCTCAAGTAACTCTCTTATGTCCGTAACCAAAAAGCCCCTTTGTCGTAATGCTAATCCCTCAAAGCACAAGCTGTGCTTGAGGTCTTTTGTACATTCTTCTCAGTTAATATAGCATCTCCACTCACAATCGTGGGTATGGCAAAAAAGAAAGAAAGAGGAAGTCTAGTATGTGCTAACGATTTTTAAAAATCGTTGAAATTACGAATCTCACCGAGATACCTTGCGTTAAAATATAAAGGGGTTGTGTGGCATCAGGCAAGGGGCACATGCAGGAGGGGCTAGCTAGGGTGTAGGTCATTGACGGAAGAGAGGTGGTTGGGGAAGGCAAAGCGAGGAGGTTGCTAAGGTGGGACGGAGCAGAGCAGAGCAAGCACGAGGCCTATGTAAAGGGTGGACAACTCCAGGCATCGACGGTACGACAACAACAACGTAGGATAGGCCCATGAATTTTTTTTTTTTTTTTAATACAAAAGGCTTCACTCTCTAGGCACCATCAAGCTATGGTTGGGATGGTTAGCTCAGTTTGACCTCTATGAAGGCTGATTCCCAATTGTGGAAAGAGTTTTTGCTTCAATTCAAATGAAAAGACTAAAAGGAATCTTAATGGGATCTTGAAACAATTGAATAAAATAAGGGAAAATTACCAAAATACCCCTCTAATTTGTGGAAATCCCCAATATAACCCTCAAATTTCAAAAATTCCCAAAATACCCTTGTATATATTTTCATTGGATTCTTCAAGATTTTCTAACCTTTATTCTTGTTTGACAATTGAGATCGGTTTTTGAGTGCTTAGCATGTAATTTGTCACAAATTAACTCGAAAAAAAAGGCAATTATGTCTAAATATAATGATTCAGTAATTCATCTCCAAAGCATACATAACCAACTCAAATTTTAGTTTTAGCATCCTGTATGGTAGACAATCACTCTTCTTACGAAAAGCTACAATTTTTTTTGTTTTTGGAGAAATTTACTCAAAACTAGGGGTATTTTGGGAATTTTAGAAAATTTGAAGGGCATTTTGGGAATTTGTGACAAATTATGGGGGTACGTCGGGAATTTTTGAAATTTGAGGGGTATTTTGGGAATATTCACAAATTAGAGGGGTATTTTGGTAATTTTCCCATAAAATAACAAAGCCACGGGGAAGTTTAGCACGTTTGGGGCGAGGGCAAGGGCGGGGGGCGCTTAGTAGTGACCCCATGGTACACAAACAAGGTCGTCTAAAGTAAACGAGGGCACTTCCCATAGTGGCACAACAAAAAAAATAAAATCCTGCGCAAGACTGAGGAGCTTGGTGACAAGACGGTCTGATAGAGAAGAAGAGCTGCGAAACGCGAGAAGTCATCGCTGTTGGTCGATTATACTTCACACACCCAAATTCGACCTCATTAACACCAGTATTAATTAATTCCTGGCATGCAAGCCACATTAAAAAAACACCATTGGCCAAAGCCCGTATGGCCATGGGGACAAATTTCCTCCCCTTAGACGCTCAGTGCCAATAAAAGTGAAGCCTTCAAAGTTCAAGGTATACATTGGACATTCAAATGGCTGAAAGGTAACAGAAGTAGAGCAGATATGTGAGAGTGTCGCCCACAATTCACATTAGATTGCATGCATGTACGACGGAGCGCTCTCTCTCTAAGTATCTCACAGCAGAGGTTATCTCTCAAGAGAGAGAGAGAGTGGAGGTGATGGAAACGGGCGGTTGAGGTGAGGGACAGTACATGGGAAGCTCCCAGGCCTGCTATTAGATTTGCAGCGGGTGAGTACCTTCAATCAATGCTACTGCCATCCTATTAATGCCCTGTCAGGCCACGCCCTTAACGCCCCTCATGCCTTTTCTGCTTTCTTGCTTACCATTTTTCAACGTTTTATCATTCACCACATGTAGCAATTTTGTTCCACGCAGTCCCCCCCCCCCCCCCCCCCCCCCCCCCCCAATGGCTACAATCTCTACAGCCGGCGGCACCCATGAGACAATGGAGTCCGGAGGTGCAAGCTCGAGCACAACCGTGAGCGGCAGCGGACGAGAGCAAGATCGGCTCATGCCCATCGCAAACGTTATAAGGATGATGAGGAAAGTGCTTCCAGCACATGTGAAGATAGCAGATGATGCCAAGGATACAATCCAAGAATGTGTTTCAGAGTTTATTAGCTTTGTCACAAGTGAGGCGAATGACAGGTCAGTACACAAAAAGGTTTAGACAAATTCTCATTATAATTCCCACATTGCAGACTACAACAATATCATGAGCTGTCGCGAGGGAGGAAATGCATGCCTAGCTAGGTGCAATTGGAGGCAGGGGTGTGCCAGCCCGGGGTGCCCCAATTGCATCTAGCTAGGCATGCGCTCCCTCCCGAGCAATTGCTCGGGAGGCCGAGCAATTGCTCATGATGTTGAACCTTTTAGTGAAAATACACTTGAAAAGAGCTCCTTTATCACATTGAAGAATGTTAGAAACTTGTTTTTGCGGTAAGAGCGACTTACGTCTTTGCTTCTTTGCACAGAGGAGCTTATGATGTGTATGTGTGTGCATGTGAGTGCTTATATACACACACATCCAGGGCTCGTGAAGACAGTAATAGTTTTATCTTGAATTAATCTATAATTCATCCATGGTGTGATTTTTCTCTTGTCATGTTTGTGCAAATTTGTGAGCCAATTGATGAACTCAAGTGCCATCCCAGGTGCCAACGGGAGCAACGTCGCACCATAACGGCAGAGGACATCATGTGGGCCATGTTGAAGCTAGGTTTTGATGATTATATTGAACCCCTCTCCTTGTATCTTCAAAGATTTCGTGAATTAGAAGGTGGTGATCATAGATGCTCTTCAAAAAGAGAATTCCTCCCCCTCACCAAGAAGGATCCCTTTGCAATAATGTCTTCCATGCGACCGTCTCCTTTAAGTAGTATCGGGGGGATTCATCCAAAGGGATTTTATGATGCACAATTATATGATGACTATGAACACATGAATAGTGCAACGAGCACAACACTACCGTTTGATCCCTTCAATCAACAAAAGATGTGAAAATAACACTTCAGATTTTATTGTGATAGCGAGTTTGTCGAGGTCTACAGGAGAAATCTTTGATTTTTTATCGAATCTTTTTCATCTACATTATGAGTAATTCAGTTATTTACAATTTGTCAATTTTAAGCATTCTATATAATAACATGGGCAAAACCCATGCTTGTAATAAGTTTGTAAAGGATGGGCTTGCTTGCAATGATTGATACTGTTAAAGCTTATATATATATATATATATATATATATAGATAGAGAGAGAGAGAGAGAGAGAGAGAGAGAGAGAGAGAGAGAGATTTTGTTTGACTATTTCTAGCATGCAAAATAAGAGTTGATTAAGTGCGCGCGCGCGCGCTCTCTCTCTCTCTCTCTCACACACACACACAGGCTAATGGATTCATACGATGTAAGCATACTTCTTGACCACAATTTTTATAGCTTTCCCTTGCATGAAGGAACTATTGAGTTGAGAATTTTTTAGTATTTCATTGCATTTACCTTGTAGTGCGTCTTCTTTCCTATTTCATGGTCTAAAGCCCTTGTAAATCCCCAATCCAATACTTGACTTGACACACTACTTCCCCATGGTTTATAGAGCATGTGTATAAAGTTTGATTGTGTTGGTTTATTTTTGGTCACCTTGGTGGAAAATGGTGCTTGGTAGCCATTCTCAGGTGGTCCTTTTGGCCCCACAATTGGGATCCAAATTGTGGGGATTCTTAGTGCTTTTCATGAAGTCAAAATTGCATATGCAATTTTGAGAAGTGAGGAGTATTTGGGTACTTGTCATAGTGGCCATCATTGCACCTTGACAATTTTGACTTTTGTCGTTGCAAATTGTTCTAATGTGCTTATGGTCATTTTTTAAACCTAGAATCTATTGTTTTTTTCCTTGCTCTGTTCTCTACTCACCCACAACTTGACATTACTAAAACATCAATAGACATGCTGTTTATTGTGTTAGAAACATGCTTCTCATGTCTGTCTTCTATAAGAGGGTGTGTTGGTGGCATGCTAGTTCGAAGAAGGTGGCCGCAAAGTAGCTCTCTCTCTCTCTCTCTCTCTCTCACACACACACACACACACACACACACACACACACACACACACACACACACACACACACACACACACACACAAAGGCTAATGGCACAAATGAGATTAAATATTTTGGCCATTTGGACTATATGAACTAGGGCTTTCCTAACCTCGCCTTGCCCAAACCTACCCACTAGCCCTATGAGGTTGTGCTGTGTATCCTTGGGTTTGAAATTACTTGATATGAACTTGCGTAGCTCTGCTTACCATTGTGTTTTCATTGCTTCTTGAGTTTTCGATTAAGCTTTCCATCCACATACTCCAGATGTTTGGAGATTTTTGCGCCATGTTGGTCGTCACTTCAAAATCAATCATTTTAAGTCAGATTGTCAATAAAAAAATAATGGCCATTCATTAGTATTATGAACCTTTTTATTAGGGAATTATGACAACATAGCAAAATTAAACAAAAACTATCACACACACTAAAAAATTAAAAGCGACCTAAAAAGACAATGCAATCATGATCGCTCCATTTTGTTACTGTTTTCCTTGAAAACTAAAAAAAATCAAGCTTAAAAGCACTATTATATACATATTTACACATACCCTAAGGCTCATATTTGGCTTTTGTAGATAGTGGGAACCTACCCCTAGAAGCGGCTTCTACATAGTGGATTTACGAGTAGCTCCAATAGTTACGAGTCAGTAACTGTACTGTTAGATAGCAAGTTAGAATCCAATACGGGTGCCTCTATATAAGACATGCTACTTTCATTTTGGAATCTATCTATCTAACTTTCGGTCATTCAATCTTTGACAAAGCTTGATTTTATCATTTATGAGTTATTGAAACTCTTGTACTATCTTGTACTTTAACACGCAGTGCCAAATTGTACTTTTGAACTCATCAATCTAAACGTCTAATTTCCAAGTAATTCATTTCATATCATCTGAATTTATTCTTTTAGTTCAGTCTAGTTTTTTGTAAGGAATTTTTCATCTAGTCATTTGAAGTTTGATTGTGTTCATTTTATTTGATTGGACTCATCCGACATTTGAGTCTGAAGTTAAAACTTAAAATAGTTGTCAAATGACCAACTCATTCCATTTTGGCAATCACGGTGGTGGGATAAAGCTCTTGATAGGAACCGGTCTCCTACCTTGAATTCAGAGTCCATCGGCTATTCATAATGCCGCTAAGACATTTAGGAAGAGGAAGAATACCTATGATAGTGTTTAGTGAGGACCAAAACTACATCAATTAAATTGCTAAAATTTGAAGCAAATCTTTGACAGAGAACCACACTCTTAGAATAAGTTAATTGATGCCAATCTAGGGAGAAGAGGGAGTGAGGAGCATCGGGCTTCTCAACATTTAGTATATTCGAGAAGACATGATTCAAAGAGAGCTAAGAGAATCTCTCATTCACATGGATCTTGGTTTTAAGATGGGAGAGGCAAAGCAAAGATTCAAATGGATATCAATGATGCTATTAGGCATAATAGACAAGCAAGAATGCCAATAGGCATAATAGACAAGTAAGGCCACACACGAAAGCTAGTAAAAGGAATGAACCTAATAAGTTTACAAAAATTAATGATAATCACAATGATGGATGGAAGGTAGACACATATCATTATAGCAAGCACAACCATTGAGAGAATAAATCAGACCACAAGGAGAAGTCTAGACATAGAGAAAAATAATAAGATGATCATAGCTTTTATAACTTTTTTGGTAGAGGTTAAGATAGGGCTGATTTAATCAGACGTAACTTCAACTACTATATCTGTGGAAAATACAAACACTTTTTATCTCAATGCCCATATAATCTAAAAGACAAAGTGGCCAAGGGTAAGATGACAGAGCCAGTTCCAATGTGTGTGATCACTAGGAGTACTTGCATTGTTACCACATGGGTCATATAGTCAAACAAAGAAAAGTAAAGAGGGTTAGAAGTGGGAGAAATAGAGAGTTTTCTAGAAAGAAGGGAAATGCCATAGAAGTGGATGAGTGGTAGGTGCAAAGGACACTCGAGGCTCAAATTATTGAGGACATGGAGAAGAGAATGCTCGAAAGGCAAGAAATCATAGATGCCAGAACCAGTCAATGAATTTTGCCAAAACCTTCAAAAGCTCTAGACAAGAAAATCTCAACTAAAGAATCTGGTAAGAGTAGTGCTAAAAAAGAAATAAAGGAACCAAAAAAGGCTAAGAGGAGCACCTAGACCAAGAGGTATGTCAAGTCAAGGTGCACTTGGTGAAAGATGATAAACTAGATCTTAGCACAATAAATATTCTCAAAAGCAAAAATAAAATATCCGCAAAAGGATTCATTGGCTAAGAAACACAGGAGGCATAAAGAGGCATGGCGCTATGAGGAAAATTTTCTAGAGGGAAGATAATCTAGTTGAGATAGTAGTTATGGGAATGAACAAAATGAGATATATATTAAAGTTTGTGAGCAAATCCAGAAGCTGACTATTGAACTTGATGACATCAAAGGAACATTACGCAAGGCTACCAATTTCATCAAAAGGAAAAGAAAAAAGAATAAAATGCAATTGCACTTGAGCGTCTGTCTCTCTATCAACTCTAGGTATGGAGAGCACTTCTTTTTCTGATGAAAACACCAATTTGAACTTGCAATCCTCAACACTTATCCAAAGAAAGAAGAACACACATCATCTGCATGTAGATAAATTGCAAGAGTATGCACCATTGCAAAATTGCAAGAGGGAGTCTTTCTTATCTCAAGAGAAGAAAGAACTTAGAAGGATGAACAAGGAACATCATTTGGATTTGTGGACGGATGGGTCTATTTATCCAAAGGATCCTACATCAAATGCGCCACCTCCATTTTCTGATATCACTAATCTTTTATATTTTACAAGAAATGGCAAGGGAGTTATTAGGCTACACTCAACATTTAGAAATGTGAGGATTGAATGTAGAAAAGCAAAGAGACTTCCTAGTGATGGAGAATATGTAGCTGGAGAAACTAAACGAGGCATGCACTTAGAAGGTTTTATCAAACAAAGAGACAATCCAAAGCCTTCAGAAAAAGATCATAAGTTTTCATGAGAAAGGCACCATGCTTAGGCATCAAAAAAGAAAACAAGATCTATGCAACATAGAGAATACAAAGATTGGTAGTGCATGCTAAAAAAATGAATACAAGCTTTAAGATAACTCAAATTTTGTTTCTTCTTTTGTATCTTAAGAATATATGCTTTACACTTTCTTATTTTTGATCATGATGCATGGTGCTATCGCAGATCTTTGCTACATCAAAACTCAATGTAGTAGGTTCCAATGTCAGAGTACATTACAACCGTCTAGTTCCAAAACAAGCACTTGAAGAGATAATAACTCAAAGAAAAATTCGTAAATTGAAAGGGAGGCTTCTTGCCTCCTTCATGTAGGAGAACCAACTAAAACCAATGGAAGTGCAATCAATACTTGATGAGAGTGGCATCTTACAGATGAGCTATAGGGCACTCTTAAAAGCATTAGCCAAAAAATGAGTCAAAATAAGTTATAGAGAGGATCATTGCTGCCAAAGACATCATATGTAAACGCTACATATCGGCACATAAACGATGAGGTTTTTGAGAAACTTGGTTCACCATTCCATATTGAAGCAACATTCTTGGACAAGGGAGGTAGAGAGATACAATATAATGAGCATAAAAATCGATTTGTTGATCTTGAAGCATTGCAAAGGTATGTAGTTCACTTCTTTGACATGAGCCGAGAGGAGTGCGATGGGGTTCTCAAGTTTGCTTTGAAGCTTGACGAGTGCGAGGTCCTTAAGAACAAGAAGCTGGAGAGAGTCTCCATAACCCTCATGAACAGAGATTTGGATCCATTAATAACCAAAGAGGACCCATAATACTTTAGTGTGCAATCTGAAAACAATATTTTGACACGAATCATTTGAGATATACTTAGTTCAATCTATAATAAAACAAATATTACATGTATGGTTCTTGATTTAAAGTTTTTATTTTTTAATACAGGTTGATAAGGAAGATTTTGAAATCCTTGATTGGGTTTTTAGTCGAATCAAAATTCGTTTTATCATCAATGAAAAAAGAAATAGAGATGTGCTTTTGGTGGAAGGTTTTGGTGATTATACAATTGAATGGCACATGGCAGGTGACTTAAAGACTCTTAAGTGCATGTATGGCATAACACACGGTGCAACTATGGAAAATTCATGCTTATACTTCATGGAAAATGCCCAATCTCTTGAGAGTGTATAATGGACTAGAGCTCCCAATAGACATCTTCAAGGTAAATCTTTTAGGGCAGTTCTTGATATTCCTCTAAGTAGAGTTCATGTCTGCACACTTCATACAGTCTGTAGAATAATTCAAAAGATAGTTCATTTGTACATATATTTTGCATGGAACTCAAAGCAAGAGCGTGAGTCAAAAAGAATCATCAAAGCATTAGAGGGAGTTCTCTCAGACATTGGTTTGCATGGAGGTAATGTCAAAATTTAAGAGGACCCTAAGATGTCTCAAAGTTGTTACAAGGTACCTAGGAAAGCATCGATAGATGGTGTCAAGGCCACAGAGTTTCTTGGGTTTAGTCTCAAAGACTCTGATAGAGAGGAGAGGAGAAACATGTTCAACAAATGGAAACAACTACACAGAGTGGTTAAAGACAATGCAGATGGTGAGGCAATTCAAAATCACAAGGAAAACTTATGAAAAAAACTTGATAAAATCTTTTACTATGTAGATCAACATTCTTGGGATGAAAGTAAGCTCATATAATTTCAAGTAGCTTTGCAGGATTGGAAGAAGGCATACCTCACAGGGTGGGGTGGACAACGGTGAGCTAACATGCTCCATATACAAATAACATTTAAAACTCTGCTAACCATTTTGTTTTATTCCAATGCCGCATATATTGTTCAACCATGGTCCATATTTTGCCAAGACATATGGCTCATTGTCAATATGGTCCACACAAGGCATGGAAAAGACCCACTATGAGGCAAGACTAGATTACTTTAAGCACACCAGACATGTGGGGGGGAGGGGGGGAGCAAGGATAGAGCCAATAGCATGTTAGAGTTACACCAATAGAATTATAATCAACTCATCCATAGAGCAAGACAAAAGAAGCTTCTCAAGAGTTCAAAAATTACACGTTCTTTACAACACATCCACAAAGAAAAAAGGCAAAGGATTGGGGAATCTCAAATGCATGGGAGTACCGTGCAAGGTGGTGACAATCACAAATCTAGAGGGGGACAATATGGGCATGATCCCGTTGCTTTTATCCTCTTTGTTGCACGTCCTTCTTCCTCCCTATGTACCTCTTTAACGTGCAACCTCCTAGACAAAATCTTTCCTCTGTTGATGAAAGCATCTCCGTGAACATCCAACATCTTCTTTCCCTAAAAAATAGCCTTTTGTTGTATGGATCTAAGCTCTCTGAGTCTTTAACTCTTGCTGCTAGAGCTTGACCTATGTATGTCTAGAAATACGAGGCTTTGAGTGGTTTCCATACTCGATGCCAAAGACGTGTAGCGCAAACTGTTTCTCTATCAGAATTAGCCTTTTTGCATTGAGTGGTAGAGGATATCCACCACACAATCTAATGACTTTCATTGTAGACAATGGGAGATTTGCATTATCCTCATAGTATTCCTTATGGTAAATTATGATCCGCAAAACAATATGAAAACATTCATGGTCATAAGTGAGGTGAGTACAATAGAGTCAAGTCCTTGAATAACACCCGATGTAGTGAGACAATGCCCCATCCTTGTCTTGTACTCTAGTGATAATGCCTTGCCTCAAGCCTCTTGCTCTTCTAAGAAAACTATCATCATACACAAGCACTTGTCAACAAGCAGATTGATCTCAATATTGAATCATGACCATCTCCAAAAACATTAGAATGCCTAAACAATAGTTGCCATTTGATTATTGTCCATTTCCAGCATGGACCTTCCCCACATGTGGATAGATTGACTAGGCTATAGATGCCACAGGGATGCCCATGTTTTCCAAGCCAAATTTTCCAAGGCCTTGATTTGCTTGGTTTTGACCCATGTCTTTGCGGCATAGGGGGTCAAAACCAAGCAAATAGGGCCCTTGGAAGATTTTCCAAGGCCTCAATTGGCTTGGTTTTGACCCATGTCTTTACGGAAATGGGGGTCAGAACCAAGCAAATAGGGACCTTGGAATATTTTCCAAGACCGTGATTTTCTTACAACTGACCCATATCTACTAATCAATATAAATTTATTCATGTTCGATACGTGATCTCTCTTCTTCCTGCAGACATCCAAGACAAAATATACATAGTGGATCCGCTTATCTCAACTATGCTTTACAACAACAAAGTTTCTTGTTTGGTGCTGATGAATTGGTTTAGCAGAGTAAACTGGGATTCACGTGATTTCTAGTCATTGCTTACAATGTATCATGAGTTTTGTCTTGTTAAACAAAAACAGTGTTAGATTTTGGATCTTATGTTCCACATCATTAATTGGTTTGGTGTCCCTTTTGTAGTGAACATTGGAGTCTCTTGTTCTTCGATATTAAATAGAAGATTGTCTACTATGGAAACTCTGGGCAAAGAAGGGGGTTTCATGGGCGTGTAAAGAAGTAAGGCACATCTTTATGCATTTTCTTGTAGTTTTTGTTTGTAATGTCTTACTTAAGAAAGTGCTTATGTATGGTAGTGTCGAGAGAAAGTTTATTTGCTGTGTAGAGCACATATTGTTAGAACCTGATCTAGCTACTTCCACTCAACACCGACGGATCAATGTGCCCACATAGATTGATAACTACAACTACTGTGGCTGGCGGATGTGTCCCAATTCTCTTCTTCTTGTTAGCCAAATTTTGGACGTGCCAAACGTAAGTACTACTATGTGCCAAATGTAAGTACTACATGTTGTTTCAATGAGCTTCAATGCTAGTATTGTTGCAATGTTTGTATTAAAATAGGTGACTTATTTTCTTATTATTGTTGGAATTAGGGCTGCAGAGAAATGCACACAGCTTGGAGAAGATGAAGGAAGCTCAAGGCACACAATGGAGAGTGTATCACTTAGTGTGCAATGGAAAGATAGATAGCCCTAGAGTGATGGACATATATACAATGCACGGGGGAAAAAACCTCCTAAAGAGGGAATAAAATGCCTCGGCGGTCCTAGTGTGTTCACACACATCACTACCACATGTATATGGTAACAAATCCCCCGTGGAGTGATGCGGTGAACGAGAGCTGGCACATGAGTAAATGGAAACGCCATGCCCTGAGGAGATGATCAATCCACAAAGGGGAGTAAGCCCAAAGCTTTACGAAAAGCTTCAAGCTTCTCACGAGACAATGCCTTTATGAGAAGATCTGCAAGGTTGTCCTGTGTTGGCACATAAGCCAAGCTGATCTCTCATGCTGAGAGCCTCTCCCTGACATAGTGGTAATGCACCTCAATGTGCTTTGTGAAAGCATGAAAAACTGGGTTCCTCACAACTGCCAATGCGCTCTGACTGTCAGTGTAGATAGTGTTGGTAGTGTCCTGTCCAACACCCAAATCAGCCATAAGGCGTCTGAGCCATACACACTTAACCGTAGCTGTGAAGACTACCCTGTACTCAGCCTCACAACTCGAAGTGGCCACAATAGGTTTCTTCTTGCTCAACCATGATATACATGATCTGCCAAGCATGAAACAAAAAACATGATCGCGTGTCAAAAAAACAGCCCAATCTGAGTCCAAAAAAGCATGTAAGTCTGGCGGAAATGATCCCCCCTTGGGATAAAACAAGCCAAGATGTAAGGTGCCACTAAGGTCCTCTTGGGCTATGTATAAATCTTCTGACCTGTGAGACTGCAAACTGAATATTCGGCCTCGTATTGCATACATAAATGAGGCAACCAACAACAGTTTGATAAAGAGTGACATCAGCAGGATCGCCAGCATAATGTAGACTCAATTTCAAACCTGTTTCCATGGGAGTGGCAATAGGTTTGCAATCCTCAAGTCCAAACTTACATAGCAATGTCTCTATGTAACTTTTCTGACACAAGGCAATACCACCATTACACTACTTAAACTGTATACCCAAGTAATGATGCAAAAACCCCAAATATTTCATCGAAAGTAGCATTCAAATCAGCCTTAAATTCAGCAATATATCTCTCATTTGGTCCAGTGATCAGCAAATCATCGACATAAAGAACCACAATGAGAAGTACATCACCCTCACGCTTTACATACAATGTGCTTTCTGTTGGACTATTACAAAAGCCTCGTTTGACCAAATGAGTGTCAGATTTCTCATACCAAGAACGTGGATATTGCTTCAATCCATACAAAGCCTTCTTACATCTGCACACTTTGTCCTCTTGTCCTTTCATGACAAAATCGTGAGGCTGCGTTACATAAACTTCCTCAAATATGTCACCATTCAAGAAAGCAGTAACAATGTCTGATTGATGTACATCTCAACCAAAATGAGTTGCCAATGCACATAGAAAACACACAGTAGTCATATGACAAGTGGGAGCAAAAGTCTCTTCATAATCTATGCCTTTTTTCTGTGCATAACCCTTTGCAACAAGTCGAGCCTTATGGGGATCGATCTCACCATCTGGCTTGCATTTCAACTTGTAAACCCACTTCGTACCAATGGCCTTTTTGCTAGGAGGAAAATCACATAAAGTCCATGTGTCATTTTCTATAAGTGCATCATATTTTGATTGCATGGCAGCCATCCAATTTTCTGAATTTTGTGCTTCATCAAAAGATAGAGGCTCCTCAACATCATGTAAGCTAGACACAGCCAAAGCATAACAATCTGATGCATAAGATGCATGGTGAGTGCCTGAACGAGTACGACTAGACAAAGGTGCATCCAATTTACTGTCACGCAAAGTGTGCACCAGCCATTTTGGCATACCTCTAGCCTGCTCATTTTCAGCCCTTTCCTCATCAAGTACATCATGTACATTTGCATCAGTAATAGGCTGATCTGTACATTTGCCTCATTAGAACTTTCATTCGTATTTCCACCACCGAAAAGAGGCAACAAAGTGTCATAAATGTCCTTTGAGCTTACATTACTACCTCTAGTACATGATAGCAAGGGCTGAACAAAATCTTCCACAAACACTACATCCCGTGAAACCAGAATACATTTTGTTTGCGGATGATACAACCTATAACCTTTGCTTTCAACACTATAACAAAAAAAAAAACATTTGACAGCCTTATCATCCAATTTTTTGCGCTGTGTTTGTGGCACCAAAGCATATGCCAAACAGCCAAATACACGCATGTGCTCAATAGAAGGATTTCTATCATGCCATGCTTCATATGGAGTAATAGACTGCAAAGATTTTGCAAGACACCTATTTAGTACATAAGTGGCACACATGATGGCCTCAAGCCAAAAAGAATGCGGCAGAGCTTGACTTTTGACCATACATCGCGCCATTTCCGTAAGTGACCTATTTTTCCTCTTAGCAACACCATTTTGTTAAGGTGTATAAGGAATTGTACATTGGTGTTTTATCCCACGACTAGCCATAAATGCATTGAATTCATGAGACATATACTCCCCCCCTCGATCGGAATGGAGGGTGCTCATAGTACATTTCGATACATTTTCAGCCATAGTCAGAAATTGTTTGAAGCACATACAAACTTTGGACTTCTCTTTAAGGGGAAATACCCATGCATGCATGGAGGAATCATCAATGAAAGTCACAAAGTAAAGGTAATTGCCCAAGGACAGAGTTTGCATGACCCCACAAACATCACTATGCATAAGTTGCAACCTGCATGTGGCCCGAACTGAACCATCCTTTGGAAACTTAGAACGCTGCATCTTACCCAAAATACAACCTTCACAAACATGTTTGATAGGTGCTTCAAGAGGCGGCAAAGAAGCAACCATATCAGATTTTTGCAAACGCAGCAAATTGGCAAAATTTAAATGACCAAAACATGCATGCCAAAGTTTCGCATCTGAAATAGCCGTTGAATCTGCAACTGCATTTGCAAAATTTTCTCCACACTTGTCATACAAAGTGAGCTTATACAGCCCACGACACAAAAGCCCAGATGCAACGATTTCATCACCAAAACAGAGATCATGAACTGTACATCTGTCATCCACAAATTTGACTACAAGTCCAAGTCTAGCAAGTGCAGATACAGACAAAAGATTCTTCTTGATCCCATGTACATAAAGTGCATCAACAAGTATGAAAGAACTGCCATTTCCAGCAGTAGGCACAATCTTTCCATCTCCCTGAACCAGATAAGAGGCATCGTTGGCACAAGTGACAGAATTCCCATGAGGGACAGACTCGAGAGAGGTGAACAATTCACGATGTGAGGTAATGTGCTTTGTAGCACCACTATCAAAATACCACACGTGTGAATCTGCAACAGCTGGCATACATGCATCATGGACAACAGGATTGTAAGTGCACTCTGCACTAAAAGCCCATTCTGCATCAACATCAACATTACAATCTTCTTTGACAGAAGACTCAACAACAATGGCTGCATTTGTAGTGGAACTAGCATTTGCAGTGGAACCACCCTCTTTCTTCTTAGCCTCTTTGGCCTTCAACTTAGGAAACTGCTTGATCAAGTGATCATTAGATTTACAATAATGGCAACGCATCTTCTTTTTGCCCTTATCACCAGAATTGCCAGACGAAGTGTTGCCAGCAGAAGCATTGGGAACAGAGGTTTTGCCACTCGTAGCAGAACCATAAGAAATGGCTGCATTCCTATTACCACCCTTTCTTTGAGAAGCAATAAAAGCCTGTTCAGTTGCACGTTGTCTAGTGTTTTTTCTGGAAAGTGACTCTTGCAACAACAATGTGCATAATGCATCAAACTTGACAACTTCAGGATTTCCTTGGGGGTCATAAGTCTCCAAGTACTAGCAAAAGTCTGGTAAGAATCTGGTAAGGCATCAAGAATAGTTTGCACAAGGGAACTTTCTGAAATGACTTCACCTGCAAAAATAAGTTGCTCATTAATATCCTTGACACTAGCAAGGAAAGTGTCCATATCATCTTCCTCATGCATAATCTTCAACTCCAGCTCTTTACGCAGCAAAGCAATTTTAGCCTCATTGCGGCTTGCATAAAGACCTGCTAGAATATCCCAAGCCTGTTTTGCCAATTTTGTTGAACGGATGGGTGTGCTTCACAGATAACACAATGAATACATGAGCCTACACATCCTTTACACCCCAAAGAGATTGTTCTGTCGTAGACAAAACAACTCTAATAGCAACAATCCTTGCAGCAAGACCTGCAACATCGTCAACATCGCCTACATCCTCATAACCAAGACGTACACCAATGCCCTGCACAATATTCCAGAGGCCCTTTGACACAAGAATGTGTTGCATCATATAAGCCCACATAGGGTAATTGTCCCCATCCAACCTGTCCTCAACAACAAACATCTTGAAGACATTTGTGTTGTTGTTAGCCATGGTAAATGCTGCACCTGATGTGAAAACTACCCAAAAGGAGAAACATAGTGGGAACAGCACGTGGTATATAGCACAAACCGTAGAAGACTTTAAGGCACCTGTTATGAAATCGGCACTGACAAAAATTTTGCACAAAATGACGAAATTGCTTGTGCAGACCTGCCTGTAGTGGAAACTGAGGCCGAAATGAGCCCGAATCAAAAATCTGAGCAGACTAAGCTCTACGAGCGTCCTCGAAATATTTGTCGACCTGCGAATGCTCGCCAAAGCTCATTGTAATGGTAGAAAGTGAGCAGGCATGTGGTGCTGGAGCAGCTGGCGACTAAGCCCGGGAGGATGTAACCTGCTCTGATACCAATTGTTGGAATTAGGGTTGCACAGAAATGTTGGGGTATAAAGCCCAATGTGGTCGCCCAGGTAAGTGGGCGGGCCGCCAGGTATGTACACATATTCTTTTGTAAAAACCTAATAAGAACTCACTATGCTCTACACATTACAGTAGAGCGAGTTCACCATATCGTCGTGCTCTTCTTCTCGCACTCTCTCTCGCATCGCACTTCTGCTCATACTCCTTCAACTGGTATCAGAGCTCAGATCGAGGCTCGGGGCAGCACTGCAGGAGGCTAGAGTCACCAACTCAGATTGGAGTGAAATTCGACAGGCGAAGACACGGCCCCAAATCTCGTGGGAGGATCCGAAGGGCTTGGTGTTGTCAGAATTTCATTCTGAGGTCATCTCGGCCACCGTTCGGCTTCGACAAAGGTCTGCGCAGACCATTTTCGACTACGTGGTCTCGACGGGTGCAGATCCGACTCTGCAAATTTGGGGTTTTCGGCCTACGACTGCAGGTGCTGAGGATATCGACACTCCCAGAGTGTTGATTTGTGGCTGTCTACACATCGAAGGACGGCTCACAGTTCTTGGAGGCGTGTCACATACGACACGGGCGCATCTACACACAGACTGTAGGCGACATCCACTAGTTCATCAGGTAGCTTGTGTTTGCTGCTTGATATTCCAGATTTCATCCTGACATTGCAGGTACTTCCACATGGGATGTATTGTCAGAGATGATGTATGTTTGTTGAGGGTTTGCTGGCTGTGAGTCACGCAGCAAACAACCACCGCAGCGGTTACAACATATAGTGGTAAATTTGTGGATGTATGACTTTGTGGGAAGTCTATGTACTGTTAGATTTACTGCAGCCTTTGTTGAGTGTCGAGTGAGGTTTTATTGAGCTGGGGGATTCTCGAATGTTGAGATCCTTTCGGTGATACAAGTCTTGGAGCGATCCATCGAGCACCCTTAGATAGGCAGCTAGGATGTATTGACTGTGAATTAGACAGTTGGGATTGCATCTTTGCTTTATTGCCGTTGAGGTATTGTCGCAGTCTATGCTTATAGGACAGTGACATGACAGTGAGAGACAGTACAGGTGCAGGACAGGTTTACCCGCAGCTTACAGTGTCAGAGAGACAGTGTTTTTTGAGCTGTTTTTTGGTCTGTTTTTAGTACACCAGAGCCATTTTACAAAGGAGACTCTGCCAAAATTTCTGTAGAATCTGAAGCTTTCTTGGTTCATTTGACAGGTTGATATTGGTTTAGAGGTCAGTTTACAGGGGAAACTCTGCCGAATTTTTCCCAAAAAAGTAAACTACTGTGAAGCGTAGCTATAGCTGGATCACAGGACACTACTCTTTACAATATCAAGAAGCTGGATGGAACCAATTTCCCATTGTGGAAGAAGCAAATTTGGCACGTGTTGGTACAAAAGAAGCAGATAAAACCTATAAAGCTCAAGGGGATAAAACCAGAAGATATGGACGAAGATGAATGGAGCGAAATGGATGAATTGGCACTTTCTACCATTATGCTGACTTTGGCAGAAAGCGTTTACTTCAATGTAGCAGACACGATGTCGGCTTATCAAGCATGGTTAAAGATGAGTGATCTTTATGAGAAGCAGAGTGCAGCTTCACATGTATACTGGCTTAAGAAGCTTGTTGACTTGAAGATGAAAGAAGGGACACCTATGTCCAATCATATGAATGAATTCAACACAATCTATAGTCAGTTGTCAGCTCAAGGTGTCAAGTTTGATGAACCTGTTAGAGCTATGTTCCTGTTGATCACATTGCCGGAAAGTTGGGACACTTTTCGCACAGCTTTGAGTAATTCTGCACCTCCAGATGGTTTGAACATAGCAGGTGTAGAAGGAAGTCTGCTTACTGAAGAAACCAATAGAAAGACAATGGACAAAGGAAAAGGAACAGCCTTAGTTGTCAGGAGAAGGACCAAAGAAAAGTACAAAGGTGGAAAGAGGAATCAGTCTCGTAGCAAGTCCCGCAGTGCTAAAGGCAAGAGTGACATAGAATGCTACCATTGTGGCAAGAAGGGTCACATGAAAAGAAACTGCAGAGAATGGAAAGCAGAAAAAGGCAAAGAGAAAGCTGAAGACCATGGTGAGAAGAACAAGTCCTCAGTGAAGATTGAAGAAATAAATGTGACAAACACTGTTGCAGAGGATGACAATCTAGTGTCAGGAGACATCTACTTCTTGAAGAATACAATGGACTCAGCTCTTCTTACAGCATCTGATGGAAATGCACTGAGTGACTGGATTATAGACTCAGGGGCATCACTTCATGTGTCTCCAAACAAGGAGTGGTTTACCTCTTATGTTACCACTAAAGATCATGTTCGGCTAGGCAATGGGCAGACATGTGAGATCTTAGGTGTTGGAGATGTTCAGTTGAAGTTTCAGAATGGCTCTTCTTTCACGCTGAAGAATGTGAGACATGTTCCCGCAATTACAAAGAGCTTGATCAGCACAGGTTTACTTGATGATGCTAGCTACGTCACCACTTTTGGACAGAACATGTGGAAGATATCCAAGGGTTCTATGACAGTAGCACATGGAGTAAAGTCTGGAGGACTTTACATGATTTATGTATCAAATGTCTCTAAAAATGTAATCAATGTAACCGAGCAACCGAACGTTTCTTTGTGGCATAGCCAGTTAGGACATATGTCCAAGAAGGGAATGGAAATCTTGTCTCGTTCTGGTTATTTGCCTGGCTTTTCATTTAATGATTTTGAATTCTGTGAACATTGTCTGTATGGTAAGCAAACACAGCAGCCACATAAGCATAGAAGCAGTAGAAGAGATACACAGTTGGCACTTGTTCATAGTGATTTGTGTGGACCTATGCCTAACCTATCTCTAGGGGGAGCTTCTTAGTTTATGACATTTATAGATGATTACTCGAGGAAAGTATGGGTTTACTTTCTCAAGCACAAGGATGAAGCGTTTAGTGTTTTCAAAACGTTTGTGACACTTGTGGAGAATCAGAGTGGCAAGAAGCTTAAATGCTTACGCACTGACAATGGTGGAGAGTATGTTTCAAAGGCCTTTCAGGACTTTTGTGAGTCAAAAGGTATAAAACGTGAAGTTATTGCTCCTTACAATCCTCCTCAAAATGGTGTTGCTGAGAGGATGAATAGGACAATACAAGAGAAGGTCAGAAGTATGTTGTCTAATGCACAACTGCCAAATGGGTTTTGGGCTGAAGCTGTATCAACAGATGTTCATCTTGTAAATAGATCTCCTAGGAAGGTTTTGCAGAAGGATTCTGTGCCAGAGATGGTATGGTCAGGCAAAATGCCCTCATACAAGCATCTCAGAGTCTTTGTCTGTAAGGCATATACTCACGTTCCAAAGGAATTTAGGAACAAACTTGAGCCAAAGAGTAGAAAGTGCATCTTTCTAGGCTATGGTAATTCTGGTGAGATGGGGTACAAACTTTGGGATCCCGAATCCAGAAAGGTTGTCCGCAGCAATGATGTTCACTTTAATGAATCCAAATATCAATGTAAACGAGAGAGGGTTGAGGAGATTAGAAGAGTTTTCTTCCAAGAAGATGGACCTGCACGTGCAAGACAAAATGTCATGGCTCAAGAGGAGCAAGGACAGGATAGATTGGAACCACAGGTTGTGGCTGAGCCTAAGCCACCTATTGTGCGTAGATCTGGACGTGTCACGCGACCTCCTGATAGGTTTGTTCCATCTATGAACTATGTCATGTTGACTGATTGCAATGAGCCTTCATGTTACAAGGAAGCAGTGCAAATGAAGGAATCCGGGAATTGGCAATTGGCCATGCAGTCAGAGATGACAACTCTGCATAAAAACCAGACATGGAAGCTAGTTAAATTACCACGGGGCAAAAAGGCTCTACCCTGTAAATGGGTTTACAGGTATAAGATCACCGCTCATGATAGTCAGCCAAAGTACAAAGCAAGGCTTGTTGCCAAGGGCTTTAAGCAAGAACAAGGCATTGAATTTGATGAAGTCTTCTCTCTGGTGGTCAAGATGACTACATTGAGATGCTTTCTTGCATTGGTTGCCATATTAGATTTGGTGTTGCACCAAATGGATGTCAAGACAGCGTTCTTGCATGGTGATTTAGATGTGGAAATTTACATGCAACAGCCAGAAGGGTTTGTTGAGAAAGGCAAGGAAGATTGGGTATGCCAGTTGTTAAAGAGTCTTTATGGCTTAAAACAATCACCGAGGGCATGGTACCATAAATTCCACAAGTTTATGCTTTCTCAAGGCTACAAACGTAGTGAGTAATCATTGTCTATATACAAAGAAGGCTAAGGATGGTAGTTGGCTGATCCTTATTTTGTATGTGGATGACATGTTGATTGCTGGCAAGCACTTGGAAGAAATTTCAGCTTTGAAGTCAAAGATGGCAAAATCGTTTGACATGAAAGACATGGGTGAGGCAAGTCATATACTTGGTATGCGCATTGAGAGAGACAGATCAAAGAAGTTGATTTGGTTATCTCAAACAGAGTATATTGACAAGGTTTTGCAACGTTTCAATATGGAGAAGGGAAAGGCATTGAGTGTTCCATTGCCACCATATGTGAAACTTAGCAAACAAGATTGTCCTGTGTCTGAGGAAGAACAGGCTGAAATGGATAAGATTCCATATGCGTCTGCAGTGGGTAGTTTGATGTATGCAATGCTTGCTACTCGCCCAGACATTGCATTTGTAGTGGGAGTAGTAAGTCGATACATGTCAAACGCAGGAAAGAAACATTGGGAGGCAGTGAAAGGAATATTGAGATACCTGAAAGCTACAAAGAGTATGCGTATATGCTATGGGATTCAGGAGCTAAGTGTAAAGGGTTTTACAGACTCAGATTATGCAGGTGACATAGACAACCGAAGGTCTACGTCAGGGTATGTCTTTACATTGGCTGGTGGAGCAGTATCATGGCGTTCTAGATTACAAGATTGTGTTACTCAGTCTACTACAGAGGTTGAATATGTTGCAGCATCAGAGGCATGCAAAGAATCAATTTGGCTTAATCGACTAGTAACAGATTTGGGAATCAAAGAAGAGATGCCTGTGTTATATTGTGATAGTCAAAGTGCTATACAATTGGCTCGCAATCCAGTTTATCACTCAAAGGCAAAGCATGTGGATGTGAAGTATCATTTCATCAGGGAAATGCTCAAGGATAAGCAAATTCAGCTTGTCAAAGTTCACACCACAGAAAATCCTGCTGATCTACTTACAAAAGGACTTCCCTCAGAGAGCTTTGCGCATTTTCGCAAGCAGTTAGGTGTAGGGTAGTACATCACTTCTCTACATCTCTTGTATATTAGATTGTATAGTAGCTTCTCTCACACTTAAAGTACCACATTGGACTTTAAGTGGGAGGTTGTTGGGGTATAAAGCCCAAGGTGGTCGCCCAGGTAAGTGGGCGGGCCGCCAGGTATGTACACATATTCTTTTGTAAAAACCTAATAAGAACTCACTATGCTCTACACATTACAGTAGAGCGAGTTCACCATATCGTCGTGCTCTTCTTCTCGCACTCTCTCTCGCGTCGCACTTCCGCTCGTACTCCTTCAAGAAATGCACACAGCTTGGAGAAGACGAAGGAAGCTCAAGGCACACAATGGAGAGTGTATTACTTAGTGTGCAATGGAAATATAGATAGCCCTAGAGTGATGGGCGTATATACAATGCACGCGGGGAAAAACCTCCTAAAAAGAGGGAAAAAATGCCCGGGCGGTCCTAGTGTGTTCACACACATCACTACCACATGTATATAGTAACAATTATCCCGTTTCTAATGGACCTTCGATTAGATAACTACAACCCCTAAAATGTGCGTAATTTTTTGTGATGGCCATCCAACATATTATATTATCAAAAGAGAGACGATTAGGAGAGGAAAGCAATCGAGCTAAGGACTTTGAGAGGGACCGCATTGAGGAAGTGACACAGCGGACTCATGATTGTCAAAACAAGATTCAAAATATGCAAGAGGCTCTCAATCAATATTATGTGGATACCACAAAAGTGGAGGATTGGGTTGCACATTAGCGACAAGCTCAAGCACAAGAAAGGGAGCAAGAGCAAAAGGGAGTGAGAGTAGAGGGAAGTTGCAGGGGTACAAAGTGCATGTGAAGCCATGGAGGAGGCCCATGCATTCAAGCAACACAAAAGGGCACCTGAGACTGACATCCCTCGTGGGAGAAGGGGTAGTAATAGGGGGAGAGGACAGGGGGGCAGTGGTAGCAACCTAGGGAGGGGGCATGGGAGCAGTAGCAACAATTTTGAAAGAAACAATACAATGTGTAAATTTTTGAAACAATACAAAGTGTACATTTTTGAAAGAATGATATTTTTGAGCGGCAAAAAATGTCTTTATATTCATCATTTTGGAGTGTACATATTGGATGGCATGACATTATAGCTCATTTCGTGCATACAATGGGTTTTTTTGCACAATGTATGTGATCTAACTTTTGCAAGAAGTAATCAAATGGAATGTATTTGAAAGGGACTCCTTGCACAATGTTGTTTGCTCCTTGCGTTTTGGAATCTAAGAAAAAAAAGACATTAGTATCTATATCTTAGGCCATTAAAGACAAAAAAAATTTCTCCATTTAGTAAGTACCTTTCTATTGTTGAGATTGAGTGCATACACTTTTGGTAGAAGTGGAAGTTCTTCATATGTAAGATCTACCCTTAACTGTGCAAGAGATGTACTTGACATTGTCTCCATCATAGTAATCAAGATATGTTGAAAGTAGATCTCCATTGCTAAAGGTTTGTTCTCAAAGTTAGACTCTTTATCTTGGTCAAGTGGGGATAAGTTTTCCACCAAGAAGATGATATCTAAAATAGTAAAATGACACATCCTTGTAGGAGCACACATACTCACTTTGTTCCATTTCATAACTATATATCTTCGCTAAAATTGAACATGGGCCCATCTTGCCATAACCACAAGGTATATCAGCAACTACCGCTAGAAAGGGGGAAAAGGGAACACACCCAACATGCCTCTCTGTAGCCCATGATATATAAAACACCCCAATACACTACAATTCACCTTCAAAACTGACACAACTCATAGGCAAACCATCATTTGCACACGACCATATGTAATGGTGGCCATGTAAATATTTATATTTATGTTGACCAAAGCTCTAAGTTTGCTTGGAGTAGGTGTGTAAGGCTTGTGCATGGGACAATGAAGGCCCAAGAGGGTCTTATGTGGTGAAAAGAGTTTGGTATTAGCAAGATAGTGGCAAAGGAGTTACATGACCCCACTCAAACAACATTTTGGGTTCCAAATATGGCATATCATAAAAGAATGATCCATATATGAAAGCTCCTTGTGCAGTCTTCCTCGGTACATTTGCTCACCAATAGATGCATGGAAAGCATAAAAGATTCCAACTATGCTCTCAACTGAATGCCAATCCATCTTGTTTGATGGATAAATATCTGCTGCAACATAACAAACATGATATCAACACTGAACCTAACAAAATAATCATGCACTAAATCAGACATATGCTAAGAATAACTTATAATTGGGTCGATGTTGCGAAAAACTAGGAGGAGATGTTTGCAATTTTAAGTCTGCATGTTGGAAAGAATGTTGTATCAGGACCTATTTCACCCTCTTTCTTTGTGCACACACTTTAAACTCTTTAACTTGTCCTTTGAAAGAGTCCACAAAATCATTGCATTGCCTTCTCTTCCTCCTCCTTGTCTGCAATAATACCCCAACTTTCGATAGTTATTCTAGGTATCCATGCCTGATCATCTATATTATAACTGATAAAAATACTAATAGAATCAATGGTAGTTCTAGGCCTTTGAGAAGTAGTCATGGTGTGCACTAGAACACACGGTAGAGTTAGCACCAATTCGAAAAAGAGAAGAGAAAGTTTTGAGAGGAAATTAGAGTTACTCAAAGCAAGATTTGGGTGGGAACATAGATACTGGAGTCTTCAATGCACTTCTGAAATTTGTTGGTACAAAGTTAGTACGACTTAAGGCATTTATGCTTTGGAAGTATGGAGTTGTATAATTTGAGGACAAAATTATTATTTTTTTGCTTTTTCTCTACAAGTTTGACTCTAAAATGCTGAATTTCTACGTAACACGGTAAGCCTTTTCTTCATTGGTGGAGTGCCACTCTCTCTCTAGAACTAAAAGACCCAAAAGTGAGTCCAAATTTCTCCTAATGGTCCAGCCTAGTGGGCTGATTAAGAATCTTTAGATCAGAGTTGGATTAAAGAAGTTCAAAACCAATTTTTGGCTTCTCGATGTCCAAGGCACATACAACCTGCTACCTTCAATAGAATAGGAAAACCAAACTATTGGGGAGACTCAAACAAAGGAAGAGAACATGGAAAACAAGCAACAAAATGCAGACACATTTGAGCATCATAACAGGGCACATCTGATCAAGAGCGAGATATAATCCTTATAATGAATACGCAAGAGGTATATGCACAGAAAAAAGAAGTTGAAGCACTGGCAAGACGAAAAGGGGATGGATCACCAAACTAGTTATTACCAGATGATCAAGAAAAAGAGGAGTGAAAGTTAGGTTCAAAATTAGATCCTAATATAGTAAAAATTAATAAACATCTCAAACTAGAGATTAAAGAAAACGCTAGGCAACTAGTTTATAAATTTCTGGATGTTTTTGCATTGGAACATACATATCTAAAAGGTGTCAACCTAGAGGTGTGTCAGCATTGGATACCACTAAAGCCAGATGCATGACTAGTACAAATCTCGAGGAACATAATGAATTTGAATTATGAAAAAAAGATTAAGGAAGAAATCAACAATGTACTAAAGGTAGGGTTCAAGCAGTGACTAGTTGTTCCCTATAGTGGTGGTTTTGAAAAAGAATGAAAAATACAGGGTGTGTGTGGAATACATGAAACTGAATGCTCAAAAAATTAAGGACCGATTTCCATTGCCTTTCACATATATGATAAAAAATGAGATAGCTTGGCATAATTTCATGGATATGTACAACATTATAATCAAATAAAGATGGGACCAAAAGATTGGGCAAAATCCACATTCATCATTGAATGGGGAGCTTTCATGTTTCTGGTTATGCCATTCAACTTATGTAATTCCACAAAAGCCTTTCAGAGATGTATGATGGAGATCTTCAATGAGTTTTTATACAAGTTTTTGGCAATACTTGTAGATGATTTCACAATCTTTTGATCTAAAGACATTCATCTCCTATTTCTATAAATGGTATTTGAGAGATGTAGGGAGAAGAGAATCTATCTGAATCCCTTCAAGTTAGTGTTCATGGTATGGAAGGGACATCTCTTGGGACATTTGGAGTAAGCCTCAACTGTGAAGGTGGTTGGTGTATGACACTAGGTTCCAAATCATATATGAGCAAACACCGTTTTCTCCATTAACAATTATTAGAGCGAGTCAAATTCTATCTATAAAGTGATATTTTATGCATAATTTAATATTTTGGATAGTGTTCATGAAGATATGTTTTTGAAATGGGAGCAAGGTAGTAAATATATTGGAATGATATCATAGGGTAAAAAGGATCCTCTACCCGCTAAGAAACATTGACTACTAATGACTAAGGCTTTATCTTAACTACCTCATAGTCAAGGACGACTATGATTTCAAGAGAGAGGTAATTTCATAAAATCTAATATCTAACCAACCCAAATGATTTTCTCATATTAAACTGATCATTTCATGTGGGAGAATAGACGGGAACAAGGGTTAGAATATAGCCATGTGCTTAGGGGTCTATCTCAATATGGGCCCAATGATAAAGGGGTCCAAATGAGAGATGATTTATCAAAGAGAAAGGCTAGCTACTAGAGCTTAAAGACCTTAGGGTTAGATTTATTAAAGATCTCCAATGGTTAGTGTTAAAATTCCTTTGACCTTAGGTAAGCTAGGGTTGTGCTTGAGGTGAGAACCCGGCCCAAGCTTGAGGTGCTTGTCGTGCTTGCTGACTAAGGTTCTTGAGGTGCTTAATGAGTAAGGTGCTAAGGTGCTCCATGACTAAGGTGCTTGAGGGGGTAAGGTACTCAAAAATCAATGCATATCCCTACACAAGGGGGGACAAGCCCTCATTGTCGGGGCTAGAGAGAGAACACATACACCCTCACACAAGGCATCCTTGGTACAAAGAAAGAAACAGGAACACTTGTCAACCTCCTCTTCATGTTGCCCTCATAGTGTGCCTAAAGCCAATTGGTTAGCCTCCCAAGGGGTCCACTGATAATTAGTTAATTTAATTAATTGTCTATGTGTTTGGTGGATACAGGCGGATGCACACCAAACCCTGTAAACACTCACTCAATTTTTCAAAAGAAGACATGTAATTCAACTTATGATGATTTGTGATTGTAATGTAATTTGACATACCCTCTCAACCTCTCTGACTTTACACCCTTGTAAGTGGCCGAATGGCTGTGGGAAAGCTCCCTTAACCTTTAAGTCAAAACCCTTAGTTTTTGACAAAAGAGATATCATTAGCAAGGAGGATTTTGAAACGTTCACTGTTCACTGTGAGAGCTTCTTGCTGCTACAAATTGTAATTCTCTTTTCTCCTGGACTGGTAATCAGAATTCATTTCCGAATAGCACATTGTGTTCCTTGTCTCTTGCTCTACAATCTAAGTATAACCATTTTCAATTCTGTTGTGGTTCGCGACGCTTTGCTTCTGAGCTAAATGCATTGAACTGAAGGTTAAAATGGTTGTTTTTTGATGTTTTGACCATGGATAAGTGTTTCTATGCTAAAGAGGGACCTTTTTGAGTAATCCTGTTTCAGTTTTCTGCACATTTTTTGTGATGGATTGTGATTTATGTACCTTTCAGATGGTGACAGAACTTGGTAGGATTGTGCCCCTAGGTGTTGTAATACCTCTCCTTAAGTTTCGTTGCATTCCGAATTAGTTTGGATGCCAAAAAGGCGTGATGATCTAGAGCGGTGAAATTGGGCGCATACTGATTTTCTGACTAGGAAGTGGTTGATTTGCTTTTGTCGTAGTATGAGTAGCCCTTTGAGTTCACTTTGGTGAGATTGACACTCTCATTAAGTCTCCGTGCCCCATCCCGAGTCGCTTCCTTGCATATTGACATTATGTTAGTACAAAAGAGCTATGCTGCAGACGTCCGTCACGACGACCCGCTAACATTAGCGCCTTTGCCGAGGAAACCGATCCTTAGGTGGTGAGTGACTCAGTGTACAAAAAAATTCATTCCAAAGCTTTTGACACCCATTCCACTTACACGTAGACAGTGAAGCAGCTAGATGTAGGTTTAGTGCTTAGTAGAGACTGGAGTCCGAGACTAGCCAGTGCTACTCCTGAAGAGCAAAGAAAGCTGTGAGTGATGTACAAGACTCAGTATTTCGTTCTTTGAATTTTCCCTGCTTGGAAAGGAATGTTCCACCACACACTTCGTTGCCATTTTTGTACTATTAAGTTCATTTGTGTTTGCAAATTTATTTCAGTTTATAGGAGTAGGTTAGGTAACAAATTACACCATCATTTGAGGCCAAAAATATCGAGGAAAAAACTGTCAAAAACCTTATTTTGGTGTTGAAAACCATAACTCTAAAAAGTTAAAAAACTGATGGTCAGAGCTTCAAAACTGAATCAAACCCAGCAAAACCTTCAGAAAGGGGATAAAAACACTTGCTAAAAACAGATTGTGCAAAAAATTTCCAATCAGCCTTCCCAACATGGATTGCGATCCATGTATTATTTTGGCAAAAGTACTAAATCTGTTTCCCTTGCTTAGAACAGGCTCTCAGGTATCATAACCTTGAGTTTGGCCAGAAATAGAGTGCTAAAAGATCACTAAAATCAAGAAATTGGGTTGAGCAGAGCAAAACCTTGGAAATTGAGAAAAATAAGGAAAAGCTGAACTTTTACTTGTCCAAATTCAAAAAGGAAAGAGAATTGGGATCAACTAGAAGCAGGGAACCAATAGAACCAAAAATCATGACTAGATGCTTCCCAACATGGATCGCGATCCATGTTCCAGGTAGACATCTGACAGTGAGATTTGACCAATGCACTCTTGATTACTAAGGGAACAACTTTTCCAAAAGGAGCCATAGAAAAAAAGTAAAAAAACCTGATCAAAATGTCAAAAAAGGAGTTGTTTGCAAAAAACCACAAAACAGACACAAAATCTTGCTTTTGACTTGGAAAAAAATGATCAAATCCAAAAAGATTTGGGGAATAGCATCACCAGACCTTTTGTCACAAATTCACAAAGTATCGGTCCAAAATCTTGCGAAACATGGATCGCGATCCAAGTACGTTTTTGGAATTTAATATTGGGCAAGTAGAAAAGTGATATCATTTGAAGTACTTTCTCCCAAGGGACCCTTATCAGAAAAGTTCAAAAAGAGGGCAAAAGGGGCAAAAATCAAATCAAGGGGTAAACAATTGCTGCTTCATTTTTTGGAAAGCCTGCTCGCATTCTTCCTTCCATTTGAACTTAGCAATGAGGGCATACAACGGCTTAGCTATTATAGCATACATATATATGAAACGTCTATAGTACCCACAATGCCCCATAAATGGCTGCACTTCCTTCATCTTCATTGGTCTCGGTAGTGCGGCAATTATTTGTACCTTCTCTTGATCAATGGAAATTTCGTGACACAATGTGGCCCAAAATTTTACCTTGTCTTACCATGAAGACACATTTATCTGGGTTTAAGCAAATACGATACGTTCTACACTTTTCAAAGACTTTTCCTAGATGAGTTATGTGGTCACTTCTTCGATGAGAATGAACACAAAGATCATCCATGTAAATCTCTAGGAATTGTCAAAGATATTCCTTGAATGCATGACTCATTAGTCTTTGGAATGTAGCAGGGGTATTGGTCAGGCCGAAAGGCATTACCCTGTAGGAAAATATACCCCACTATGTTGCAAAAGATGTCTTATGATGATCTTCTGCTTTAATTGTCAAGTGATTGTAGCCTGAGAACCCATTTAGAAAACTGTAGGCCTCTTTCCCTGCTACCCTCTCAATAACATGATCCGTTATTAGTAGTGGATAGTTATCCCTGATGGTGGCTGCATTTACCTATTTGAGGTTTACACAGATACGCAGTTTGCCATTCTTTTTGGGTACTACCACAATAGGGGACACCCAATCCGTGTGTTCAATCTCGTAGATAAACTCGGCATCCTTCATTTTGTCTATCTCTTCCTTAATTTTCTTGGCAAAAGTCTCATTGTACGTGTAAGGACGTTGCCTACATGGTCTGGCATCACTCTTAAGGGGTATCGTATGCTGGAAGATCTCAGGATCTATCCCCTTTAGATCTTTGTATGACCATGCAAAGACATCTTTGTATTGTCTGAGCGTATCGACTAGAAGTCGCTCTTCTTTGTCAGTAAGGTTCGTGGCGATGTATGCCGGTTTAGTCTCCTTGCCTGGTTCTGTGAAGTTGATGGATTTGGCTTTTTCAGGTCCATCATATGAAGTTCCTGGTTCTTTGGGATCTCGTTTGGGTTTCTGCACCACAATTTTTCTATCTTGAATAGTATACTTCTTATAGTGGGAAGATGCATTGAATTTAGCAATTCGTCGATTTCTTGGAATTGCTCTTTTTTTTTTGGTTTTTGTGTGTTCTTCTTTTTTGTTTTTGTTTTGGTTGAGTCAGGTTTTATGTAGCTCTTTGATATCCCGTCTTTGAGGCAGTCAGCTGCTTCTACTAACCGTAAGTACTACGTTTTGTCGATTAGCAGAGGTACCGAGTCTTCGTTGGGCTTGTTTCGATTGTTTTTGCGTTTATCTCAATATATGTGTTGCCTTCAAGGATTTTAGTTTGGAAAATCATAGTAGATCACCCATCGATCCTTCCGTTTGATGTTCTGACTTGAGCTACTAGACAGCTCATCATCTGCGTTGTCCTCTAGTAGCTTATTAGTCGAGTCCTGAAAATCATCTTTGTCTGTTTGGTCAAGGTCTCTTACTAATTTCATCCACTATGTGTCGACACTCGGCAATCCCCTCCTAGTCAGGGACTTCCCATTCTAACTTCGGATTTAGGCTGACACCCAACATTTGGAATGGAATGATATCATATCCTTCCTCATTGCAGAATTTGGTGAGGGTCACCTCGTTTACAAAAACATCAAGAGTGGCTAGTATCTTTTGCCATCCGAAAGGTTCAAAAATTTCTTAGGGAAAAGGCTCTGGTATATATGCCTCATCTTGTGTAGTCCTATCAAGAATGAAATTTTTCCTTTTTTAACTTCCACCTTCGGAAGCTTCTCCTGTCCACTCGTGAGATTTGTTCTACAGCCAAGTCGGTATTCCCCCTTCTTGGTCAGTTGTGGAGTTCAAGTCTTCTCCTGGGGTTTGTTCTACATCTCTATAGCTATGATTTGTGACACTAATTTTTGTAGTGACATCCTTGTTCCTTAGATAGATATAGTCGTAACCCCAATCTTGCACCATTTTGAGCTGACTCATGAATGGTCTGCCCAATATGATGTCAAAATTACTGCTCTCGTCGAAATTTATAATAGCAAACATGTGTTCATATGCAATTCTGCAAGAGGTTACCACAATCTGCTCCAGGATGCCAATTGGTCTTTCCAGATACCCATCTTCTAATTAAAGTTTCATTCTAGTCTTTTGAAGAGCAGGTTTCCCCCATTTTTCCCACATTGCTTTGGTAGCTATGGCTATTCCAACCCCACTATCCAATATTGCTATCAACTTAACCTCTTTGTACTCCACCGATAGGGTAGTATTTCCTTCTTCACCTTCACAATAATCCCCTACTTTGTTCACTGGTACTGGCTCATGTTTAGTTTGTTTCGAGGGTTGTGTCTTTAGTGTGTTTGGAGAAGCATTGGGTGGTAGAATTATCAGCCCTATTTTTTCCAAATTTCTCTCGACCTCCTCCCAAAGTTGCGGTCTAATTTGCAGTAACTCTGATAGAGTTAGTGTACAACGGATAGGGGATGACATCAACTCATGAAGAGTTTTGGTATCTGTCATCTTAGGATTGGCCTTCCATTGAGATGGTACTTTCTTCACCTCCGATCGGGTTTCATGTTACCAATAAATGAAGGTAAAGTCTTCAATGACTATGGTTTACTGTCTTCCAATATTGATGTACTTGCATCGCCATACAGTGATCTAATTTCATTTGGGTAGAGCTCATGCTCCAAGTGGATCTCTGTGATGGGCAGCCGACAGAAGTGTAGCACTTCCATCTTTTCTAATCCTAATCTGTTCCCATAGCTCCCGAGGCCATTGTTCTTCTACTTCCGGAATTGGTAGTGGTGCTTGAGAATACATTCCATCTGTAGTATTGTTCCGACCACCGGCCACCGGCCAACCGACCGGTTGTTTTCCGACCACTTTTCGGCCGCCGTCCGCCCCCGAGGCCTTTAAAGTTGCCCCTGATTCTTGTCCGTGAAAATTTTGGTTTCCGGTGAGTGATTTTCCTTCACGCACGATGGCTTCTCCTCATAATTGGGGCCTTACAAATGTGCGCTTTTACCACAGAAAATTACAAGGGTAAATCAGGCTCCATACTTAACAGTCCATACATATGTAAGATCATGTGATAGCTGTACAAAACAACCTCTAGTGGAACATGCCACCCTGTTTCGAGTAGTACAAGCACCCAAATGGAGTACTCACATAGCTGAGTACTTAAAAAACAAGACCTTCCCAAAGGGATGGGGCAAGGTAAGAATGAAAACTGCAGAAAAAGAGGCCAAACACTATCTGCCAACTATATAGGCGGGGAAAGGACAAACAACTACGGCTATGTGCTACAGAAAGCGAATATTACGTTATCTTAGAACAAGCACACTCTGGACAGCCAGGGGGACATTTCTCTGCTGATAAAACAGCAAAGCTCGTGCTACACTCAGGCATATGGTGGCCAACCCTATTTATGGATGCAAAGACCTATGTCAAACGATGTGATGAATGTCAATACACAAAAACACCCCTACAGAGAGATGAAATGCCACTAAGGTCAATGATGGGCGTACGTGCTTTTGTTCACTATCGTTTGCTTGATGTGATTAGGAGTAGGGTAAGTAGGAACCGAGGAAGGTTTTTGATCTATCTCACTCTCTGAATTGACATCACTGAAGGCACTTGCAAAAGATTTTAGAGTTTTTAAGTTTGGCGCGCATAAGGTGAGTTCAAAGCTTCAAAATAGCATTTCTAGTCATCACTGATCCTGGAAAAGTATAGCAACCTACAGGTAAGTAAAAAGTCAACTTTCAAGAAAATTCTCAAAGTTCAACCAAAATTCAACTTATTATCTCCCTACTGATAGATGAATTGGCTAAAAGTGTTTGCATTAGCTTGTATAAGACATGAACGCTATCAAGCTCCCAAATACATGTCATGTAGATAATAAGCGCTTTTTTTTCCTCAGACTTGAAACTAAACTATTTTCACATTGATATCTTGTTTGGGTGATATGTTAACACTTTTGTGAAGGCACAAGTGATTCTAATTCCATTTGGAAGTAAAATTGAGCTAAAGTAACCTTTACTTTGAGCAAATAGACAACTAGGAGTAAGGACACTTGAAACTAAACAGAATATGATGAGACCTCTTGAAAGGTCTTAAAATACCTTCTTTTAAGTGTGTGAGTTGGAAAGTTGAAAAAAGTTGCAAAATTGAGCACCTAAATAATAAACATGCCTATTATTCAAAATTGTACATTTTTCATCATTTGACAACACCACAGGTTAGAACATAGTATAATAAGGCCTTGGTTCAAGTTTGGTGTCATTGGGAGTTGTAAGTTGTCAATTAGTCCTAGATTTCACAGAAGAACACTGCATACACAATATTTGGCTTAGAAACTTAGAAACTTAACCAAACTCCATAAAGCTTGATTTGTGACTTGTTTATAGTGTGAACATCCAATACAAGTCAATAAATTGGGGGGAAAAAATCATTTTGACCTAAGAGATAATAAGCGGCCTTATTATCTCCTATCCTAAAAAATTATATTTTTGAAATTTTTCCAAAGGGGTTTGGATCTACCATAGTAACAGAGTGCTTGTGCGAAATTTCAAGTGATTTGGAATTTTTTTGATTTGCATGACCACCTAAATTGCATCTGAAACTGCCAGACTCTAAAACTACTGGGAGATTAAGCTAAACTTGTCCAAAATTTGTAAAACCTCATTCAGAGCTTATTGAATATACACTTGACTAGTGGGAACCATCAAGTTGAAAATCTTGCAAATTTCGACATGGAGATAATAAGCGCGCTTATTATCTTAGTCTTAAAAATTGTAAAATTTTCATCAATGGAGCATACCACATGTTGTACCATTGTGTATTGAGCTCATGTTTCAAATTTGGTGCCACTTGGAGCTATTGAGAGCTAATTGCGTTAAATTTATTTGGGATCCAAGAACAACTACAAAAAGGGAGCTAAACACTTGAAAAATGGTCAAAACCTCATGAAACTTGCCAAGTGACTGATTCATAGTGTCTACAACTAGTGTATCACAAGAAATTTGAAAAAATTATTTATTTAAGGTCAAGAGATAATAAGCGGGCTTATTATTTCCTACTCCAAAACACAAGAGTTTTGAATTTTTCTTGAAGGGAGCTTGATCTATGATAGTAATAGATTACATATGCCAAATTTCAAGTAATTTGGAGTAGTTTTTGGGTCAAATTTCAAGTAATTTGGAGTGTCTACAACTAGTGTATCACAAGAAAGGGACCTTGATCTATGATAGTAATAGATTACATATGCCAAATTTCAAGTAATTTGGTGTAGTTTTTGGGTCAAATTTCAAGTAATTTGGAGTGTCTACAACTAGTGGATCACAAGAAATTTGAAAAAAATATTCATTTAAGGTCAAGAGATAATAAGCGGGCTTATTATTTCCTACTCTAAAACAAAAGATTTTTGAATTTTTCTTGAAGGGACCTTGATCTATGATAGTAATAGATTACATATGCCAAATTTCAAGTAATTTGGAGTAGTTTTTGGGTCAAAAGATAATTAGCATGATTTTTGGGTCAAAAGATAATAACCTCTTTTTTGGTAAGATAATAGGCGTGATTTTTTCAAGTGATCCAAATTTCATGAAACTTGTCAAAATGTACATCTAGTGTATCACAAGAAATTTGGAAAAGATCTTCATCTTAGGTCAAGAGATAATAAGCGGATTATTATCTCCTGCTCCAAAGCACAAGATTTTTGAACTTTTCTTAAAGGGACCTTGATTTATGATAGTAATAAGTGCATCTACCAAATTTCAAGTGATTTGGAGTACTTTTGAGTGAGATTGATAGGTTGTTTTGTATTGAAGTCTATGAATCACTAAAACTCATGAAAATCTTTGCAATACTTGTCCAAATTTGTTGAAAATTGATTCAGAGCTCTTTGATCATATGCCTAATGAGTGTGCATTGTCAAAAGTACAAAAAATTATATTTTTTACTCAGTAGATAATAAGCGCATTTATTATCTCCTGCTAGCGTGAGAGCTCATTTTTGACATTTTTTTATTTCCAAGCTTAGTAGACATATCATAAAGATAGCTTGAAAAATTTGGAGTCATTTGGACACTGTTTGCAGCGAGAAATTGGGTTGTCAAGATAATCTCTTTAGCTAGCAAGAATATCCTTATTCTAGCCCCATTTGAAAAGTTGTGTCACAGTTCAGACAAAGAACGTGCAAGCCACAACTTTCAAGTACGACCATTACATGTTGGGGCTTAGTGCATTGTAATTTGGATCCAGTATAGGAAGACCAAGGGCACATGTGATTGCGGATCAAGCTATTTAGAACCTAGTTTTTCATCGTTTCAAAGGATCTCAATCAATTTTGATGCATTCAAGCTCAAGTTGCCAAATCCTTTGAGTCTAGAAAGCATTCAACTGCCAAAATTGTTTTGGCACAAGCAATCTTTTCTGCCTGAGAATGAGGAATTTGACCATGGAGCAATAGAATTTGCTAGGAGACAGCTTTACAGATCAAACACAACATGGATTCAAGTTGAGTGGAGGATTCAAGTGTACCAAAGCCAATCAATAGTAGTGGTAGCACAAACATAAGTGCAATGGAGAAAATGTTACAGTTATATGGCTATAGTGGAGACAAAGTCTTGTATGATGATTTAGAAGGACATATGTACCTTATGAGCTATAAAAGCGTCACAGGAGTGAAGATCCTATTGATCAGTGTGAACCTAGATCTAGAGAACCCCTAGATGTTCAAAAATTTTAGTGGAGCCAAGTATTGAAATCTTAAAGATGAGGTGTAGATAGAAGTTTGAAAAATTGATTCAAGATTTTATCCAAAAATATGCACAAGCAAACAAGCCATACAATTGGTTCATATGCAATCAAGATCTTTGTACATGGACTATACTGGTCCAGTCTATAGTCAAGCGCCACCAACAAAAGACCTTATACATCAACCAATAGAATCAGTCTTATTGGAGAGCCAATTCAAAGGCAATATAAAGGTCAAGATGGAGCAATATACAGATTAATGCTCAGTACTCTAAAACAAGATGTCAACAACTTGGCCAACACAAAAGTAGAAACTTCTAAGAAATTTCCCAAAGGATTGTCCCAAAAATTTGAACAACACACATAGCAACTACAAAGCAAAACATAGAGCATCTAACTTGTCATTGTTTATGCAATCAAATGCTCCAACAATACCATTAGAAGCACCAGTGAAAGCGAGGCAAGCTCAAAATTTGCATGAAGATGCATGGGCACCTAAAAAACTTAATTTGGAATTGTTCAACAAAAAATTCTTGCATGAATTTAGTCAGAGTCTCCAATCATCACCAAAGGTTGAAATTAGTATTGGGTTTGCAAGTGATCTTGCATTTGTATCCACTAGTGTGTAGTCATTCACGAGTCTAAGGGATACATCAAAGAAAATGTTGCGCACATAATTCCTATACACATTATGTAGACCACGAAGGGAAATTGTACAAAAAGAGTCAACCAGTGTTTGAGAGGCCTACATACTAGCTCAAAAAAATATGCCCATTGATAGATGAGGAAGGATGGTTTATCTATGAAGAAAGAATCTATTACAACCCATCCTCTGTAGAGCTAAATGAAATTACTAGAGTGAATCCAAAACTTTGTCCAGAGCCAAACTCTCACTCATCGAAAGTCAAGATTCAACGTTGTGACCAGATGAGCATATACTTTGATCAATTTGGATATAGATATAGACGAGAGTCTAAGATCTATGCTACCTTATGTTTTAAATCCATAGAAGCTCATGTCATATGAGACCCATGGGATAGAAAATATCAAGGAGAAGATAATGCCATTGCAACTTGACTTGGGGGAACATTTGTCGTTTCACGAAGGTACATAGGACACTATGAAAATGCCAAACATTGACAAAGCAATACACATCATACCTTCACAATCCCAAAAAATGAGAACAAACCCCCGAGGGATTCACCATGGAAAACTTACCACACCACGTAAGTGCAGGGGAGGGGGTTTTTTTTACAAGTTACATAAGTGTATAAGTTAGGGACAGACCCCCATTAATTTATCTCCCTAGCTTAAAAATAAGGGAGAGACGGGGGGGGGGGGGGGGGGAGAAAAGGGAAAAATGAGAGGAAGTTTTTGTGTTTCAAAATCATGGCTTCCCGCCCCGCGGTGTCCACTACGAAATATGTAAGATAGCATGTGCATTCAGTGGAAGGGTATTAAATTTGTTAAAGTCTTACATAATTTATTTTACATTAGGGGCATAAATAATCAATAGAGGTAAATTTATTGAAGGGGTTTTTTGTAAGATCCCCAATTTCTGGGTCTCTTCTAAACATAAGAAAAATAACTTTGAATATCTATTTCGCCATATTTTGACTTAAGATGCTTGATCAACGGTATTGGAAAGTCATAATTATGTCGAGATATTACGGTGTGGCATAGTTTAGCTATGATTTCCATTAGTTGGCAAGATACTGCTCGGATGGTCAATTTGATGTAAAAATTGAATGGTAAGTGGGAGAGTTGACCACCAAAAAGCAAAGGCTTGTTTTTAGGAGAGAAAGAGTCTTTTTTTAAAAGAGAAAGGAGGAGCTTAGTTTATAACTCTTTTCTTGGAAGCAAAGCTTCTTCTTAGAGTCTCTAAATCGCGCATCAAAATCTGTGTCCACAAAACAAAAAACAAAAAACAAAAAAATTCAAAAATTTCAAAAAATTCCAAAAAAAGTTATAAGCCGCGAACGTGCGCAAACTTGTCTCTCCTTGCTCATTCTATTCTTGGCTTGTGATTTTGGCCTTGAGAGTCTATATAAAGACCTCTCTCCCTTCACTTTGAATACACATAAATACACTCTCAGACGGAAGCTCTCTTGCCTTGACGTCAGATTTACCTATCTATTATACGGAGTGGTGCAAGCTCTTCATCACCATCTCCATAAGCTCTTCTCTCTCAAGAAGAAGAAGAAGGATACTCTCTCTCTACTTGCTTATTATCTTCTCTCTCGTTTCATGGTGTACGCGCTCTCCGGAAGCTTTTGTGGCGGATACCTCTACATAGCTCTCATCACCGCTCTCTTGCGGCAAAGCAAGAAGCCTTTCAGCAGCCCCTAATTGATTTAAAGCACGGTGAGAAACCCTAAACTCCATAGTCATCATCTCTCTCTCTCTCTCTATGTCATTTTTCTACGTAGTCACCCTCTTGATGATTGTTTTTTCGCATACCAATGCATGTATGGATTAACTGAATACATACAAAGTTGCCTCATGATCATTTCATCATGATTAACAAGCTGATTTATGCACGTGATGCATTTACAAACATGTGCGTGCATAAAAAGCGCTTTTTGTTTCACGCCATAGAGACGGTAGGAACATTGTTTTGGTCATAAATTACAAACCATTATGAATCAGCCCGAACCCTTTATTCCAAAGATAAAACACATCATTTAGAACATTTTCTCTCTTTGGTGTCATGTGAAAAACACGCACGAGCTAAGAGATATGGTAAAAAAAAGCAGTTTGCTGCCCACTACATTTAACCAAATTTTTTGACTCTAGGCTCCTTGGAGAATAATTATATATATTCACCGGATGGGCAAACCCACTTAGCCAATTGAAAAGATTGACAAAAATTCATGATAAATGCATTTAGGTCTCTGTTATCACTTTGGGAATGCAAGTTATTAATCACTCTATAACTGGTTTTACCCACACGCGTAGGAGTGCCATCAAGAGGGGATACCATATGACATTGTGAGTTAATCCAACCGTTTTGATATGTTTTATGGTTTGTTTTGGTGAGTTGATTTCAATTATTAGATGGCCATAAAATTATGTGGAAGTATATGGTTAAACATCCCGAACCGCATAGGCAGATATGAATAAAGTGACTTTCTTTTTGGATTATCGTTTGTTGTGTGAGTAGCATATGGTCAAAGTGATATGATGAAGTGGTAGTCTATATTATGGAGCTGAACTTGATGCATTGGTTTGAGGTCAAATAATTTCATATGCATGCTTTTCATGCTCTCGAAAATGTCAAAAAAAATGTTTTTTGCATATATGTGAAGTTATGGGTTATGGTTGACCTAAAGGTCGGAGCTGTTTTTCATCATGTTTATGGTGTTGGAATGTTATCATATGATGTATGGGAACTCATGTATTGATGTGGATGCCTCATATGCATGCTTATGACTGCTTTCCATCTTTTTAGGTCAAAACTAACTCTATGTGCTAGAGTGGTGAAGTGCTGATGTGATGCATCAACTGCATGGTTGGATGTTGTCAAAATTGGATTTTTGTATCATGATTAGTCGCTGGTTGGACTCTTTTTATGCATGAAAGAATCACAACTTAAGGGTCACATGTGTGCGAACTTTAAGTGTGGAAGTTGGTTCAATGTGATTATGACTTATGGTTAAGGGCTGAGATTCCCTTATGGATTATGGTTGAAATTTTATGGTGGAAGTCGGTGTGGCTTATGGTTTTTTATTTGGATATGGTTATGCTGCCGAAATTTTTGCATCCATGTTATGTTCTAAAGTGGTTATGTAGGATTGATCGTGCCTCACCCAAGCAGGGTGGAGTGCTCACCCGTGTGATGTGACTGGATTATGGTTTATTATTTTGGGATTGGATCATGAAGTGATCAAGATGGTTTATGGTAGACGTGTAAGGGTAGAGACCTTGTACAATCTAACTTTCTGGAAAAGGATTGTTTATGCATTTGGGAAGTGCTATTGTGATTGGACTCATGTGTTATGTTTCTCATGGCAGCGTCGCTACTGCAAGACTAGGATCACCTACATCGCTTAGCCTTAGACTAAAGGGTGACTGAACTGGGGCTTTGCTGGCTCGGAGGTGTTGCCTAGGTATTCTTATTTTTGTTAGGTTCATCTACACAATTAGTGTGTCGGGGGTTGAATGACCTACACGGCTAACACATCGGGGATTTTGCCTTGGCTTTGCCTAAACACCCAGTGCTGGGCATCGAAGAGGTGTGGCGCCTAAACTGATATGGTTGGTGTTGATACCCTACCACCTGCTAGTATTTGCGATCCTTTCAGAGCTCGGGTTCATGGAGGGAGGCGAAGCGGCCTCAACCTATGTTTGGCTCACGTAGGTTAGAGGTGTTCTGGCTCCTGGCTCGCTCCCGGCGAAGTGAAATTCTCTCTCTCCGTAGCAGAGCGGAAGTGGATGGGTGGACCAGTTGATCCCTACACAGGGTCCGGTGCTCTACTAGTTGTTTTGTCATAAACTTTTTGATGTTATGGTATACCCAGATTTTGTCACTGCATTAATACATGGTTGCCTGTTCCAATTAGATGGGCATTTAAACATTTTATGTTGTCATCTTCTCATGTCTCTGTGCACTCTATTTCACCCTTCACTATATTCTCTCTCTCTCTCTCTCTCTCTCTCTCTCTCTCTCTCTCTCTTTTCTCTCAATGCGGTGTACACATATATTCACCCTCCACAATGTTATATTTTTCTTGAGTGTGCTTTCATTCATAACACCCATTCAGGGGTAGCTCTAGTCGCTAGGTACCTCTGGATGCAGTCCAGCTCATGGCCTAAACTCCATGCTTGGTCGGGTGCTGAGAACTCCTCCCCTATGTAAATTCTTTTGCTGATGTATATTGAAAATTGTATAAAAGTGTAAATTGTATATTTTGTGCATAGACCCCTGGGGAGGGGTATCTCTCACCTAGTATTAGAGCCAATGCTTAAGGTTATGGGGATAGCCTAAAGCCTAATACTAGTTGGGTTAGTTATGCATCGTGCACACATTCATGCATGCTGTTTGAGAAAATATATTGTGTTCATGATGCATCTATAAGTGACATTGGTTGATGATACTTGTTTGACTTCTCTTCTTGAGTGGAAGTGTTTGGTCTGAGTTATGATAAAGTGGTTGAAGTGTTCAACAACCATGTAACTTTATTTAAATGTTTGTTTTGTAGTAACCAATGGCTCCGAGAGTGATGTTTGAATGCTTCAGCCAAGGAAATGAGGTTTTGGCCATAGTGTTCAACAATATGGCGACACGATTGTCCAGGGATGAACGGAAACTCTTTTACTTAGAAATTGGGACCAAAGTCTTTGGCATACCAGGAAGCACAACTTGTTGGAAAAGTGTTGAGCGTAGTTACCTTACCGCCACCAGGAACCTTTCCGTCAATTCTTCATCTACATTGACGACAATCCAAGAGATTGGTTGCCAGTCTCCGACTACTTCAACTCAGAATATGGCTAGGCCAAGAATACATGTTCTACTACTTGGTGATGCATTCCCAAATGTTAAGGATTGCCAAAGTTGCCAAGAAGTTTGAAGCTCTTGCAGCTGTCATAGGAAAATAAAAGTTAGAGGATAACTACAGACCACGTTGTCGCGTGGGAGGTCTGAGAGAATACCATGTTATGAGAGTTAAAAGAATATTTAGAGAATTGGCTCCAAGACACCCATAATATTGTAATGAAATCATAAAGATCAAATTTTGATGAATAAAAGAAGCATAGACTTAATTTTGATTGTATTAAGTTTTCTCTCTCTCTCTCTCTCTCTCTCTCTCTCTCTCTCTCTCTCTCTCTCTCTCTCTCTCATTGTCTTGTTTTAGATGAATCTTCTAAATTGTCTTGATGAACTCCCGAATGATTTTGTACAAAGAATCTTTTTCAATTACGCAGTTGGATTCAATCTCCATTGGGGAATTGAAGTTGCTTGAGTTTCAAAGGGGACTAGGGATTACCTTATACCCAACACTTACGTAGCATGGGAGTTATATGTTGAACATCAACCTGAACATTGAACTCAAGTGCTTGATAGGTTTGTGACCAACCCACAACTTTGGGTGAAGGAAAAAGATCCAAGAAGGTGATGTTAAAGTGCAAGAATATGTTCTTTAGCTTAACTTATGCTCTCTTTTGGATATACCAAGTTGTGAACTCATACTTAGTAAGAAGGCCCTTATGCTAAACCAAAGATATGACTTTTGTGAGAAGGTCATAATCACAGTATGGAAGAAGTCAAATGGCAGCAACCAGTTCTATTATGTACCCCAGGATTGGTTCAATAAAGTCTATGGACCTATTCTCAAATACAACCCTCTACAATGTTATATTTTTTCTTCAATACACTTTCATTCATAACACTCATTCAGGGGTAGCACTAGTCGCTAGGTACCTCTGGATACAGTCCAGCTCATGGCCTAAACTCCATGCTTGGTCGGGTGCTGAGAACTCCTCCCGTATGCAAATGCTTCTGCAACTTTGATGTATATTGAAAAATTGTATAAAAGTGTAAATTGTATATTTTGTACATAGACCCCTAGGGAGGGGTATCTCTCATTTTTAAAATCCAAAAGATCAAGAAGCATGAATATGTTTTGTCTTTGCTCACCCACCTAATACAGCTGCATTGCTTTACCTACTATACATATGAAGAAATATTTAATGGCATACACAATCCTTACCTAAACACCCATGGTGTTGGGCTAGTGCCTTTGTCAATTTGTGATAAGGACTAAGAGACTGTATCTCTCCTATGATATAAGACTGTATCCCTCATTGCAAATTCTATCATCTTGTGAAGGTCTTGCATAAGGCCACGTGTCTTCAAGATGTAAGCATAAGCAATTGGATATGGCAAAAGGTCATCTTTTCACCTTCGGTTAAAAACACCCAGGGCTTCCTTGCCATAACCATGTTGCTCATTGTTGTAAGTTTTATTTCAATGTTTCTACACCCTCCATTGGGTATTGATGATGTAGTAGGGATGCCGTAGTGTGTAGACAATAATATGCATGATGAAGCTGATGGTTACAATGTTCACCATTATGGAATCATACAGTAGTACATGTACCTCTTGAGCACTTTGTGCCACAGTAACATCAAGCATAAAGGAAAGATATTTCTTGCAATCTAGTTCAGCTCATTTATGAAAGCAATCAAGAGAAGCTCCCTCAAACTATGATTTATTCTTCTTACATAGACCACGTGACTGTGGAACACACATACATGATGGTCATGAGTGTAAGTTTCCCTAATTATTAGTGCGTCACCATGTTCATGTGTAGTTAAGGTGCTAATAATGAGCATGTTCACTTGTAATGTCAGCAACATTGATATATATGTATTGGTCATGCCCATAATTTTTTTCTTTAAACATGGGTAGGTATGGAGAGGGACTTGGGTAAGGATCTACATCCAATATGGCATATTGTCATGTAATTCAAGAATTTTTGGGCTTTGTAGTAGCAAAAGGTGGTACAACATACTTCTTTTAGCAATATGTCACTACTAATGGGTGATGACGACAATTAATCAATGATGAACGAGGAACTTGTGAAGCGAGCTAGTTGGCTGCCATTTGTGGTGGTGGTGGTGTGGGGGGGGGGGGGGGGGGGGGGGGGGGGCTAAGTATTTGCCTGAGTTTGGTCTTTCTTATGTGGCATGGTCCCTTTTCAAAACAACACACAAGTAGGTGTCTTCCCTCCATCTTGTGTGGGCTCAAAGCGGTTGTTGCTTTTTTTGTGAAAATATGGCATGTTGCCCTCTGCTTTGTTCCCTGATGTGCACCCTCATCAAATGGTGTTTCCAATATTTTTGGTCTGCCACGGGGAGGCCTTTGTGAAATGTTCCTTTTTTTGCAAGTGACGTGGAAAATTGCATGACCGCTTTTAGAAATAAGGCACAAGTAAGGTAGAGGAGCCAGTAAGGAGCTCCGATGTTGAGCCAATCTTTTCAGCAATAAAAGAGATGTTTTTGCTACCATATGAAGATAATGGTGTTAATGAAGTGGCCAAAAAATTGCTTACGCAACACATCTCCATTGGACTAGATTAGGGCTTCATCCCTGCTATCGTGCATAGCTCTAAACATTCCCTATGCTAGCTTCCTCAAGGCTCACATTTATTGTTACATACAAATGCGAAGATGTAATTTTTACTTCCCGTCTAAGCATCGTCCTCCTCGACAAGAGCTTCTCTCTTTTCCAAATTCCCACTTGCAAATTTAAAATTTAGAGCCAAATTTGAAATTTCAATGTTAGAGGTAACTTTCAAAGTTTGTTGGCGTGATAGAGGTATTTTTTGGACTATTGACTTTAGTCTTAGCCCTTGTCACACTGGGGTAGGAATACCACGACTGTGTTGAGATGGCGTGCAGTATTTCGACGAGGTAGTAGTGAAAGTTTGTTGCTTGGAGGGGAGACCAAGCAAGCCCGACGATATTTTCATGACCAGGACCTGGTCAACCTTCATAGAGTAAAATGCGGGAAGGATTTTGATAGGCTTCGAATGATGGTAGCTCTTGGTTACACGACACTGTAGCAGGGGATGAGCACCCTAGGGTGATAGTGTGATAGGGGCATTTGTGTTCATTTGAGTGTGAAGTGAACCCAGTTAGGGTTTTACTTGTGCATGAGATTGTATGGCGGGACTATGGAGTGCATGATAGGATGCAGTTTGGGTCCAATTTTTGATGCACTCAACCTCGACAGTACCCTCAAGGCATGGTGAAGGCAGACAAAAAACCTCTCTCTCTCTCTCATATTAAAATATAATATCTAACTTTAGCAAATGATTTTCTCATATTAAACTGATTACTCAATATCGGAAGATAAAAGGGGAACAAGAGTTAGTGTATATATATGTGCTTCTAGACCTATCTCAACAGGGGACCAAAAGGAGAAAAGGTTGCATCTCAATAGGGGTCCAAAAGGAGACAGTCTACCAAAGAGCAATGTGCAATAAGTGCTTCTAGATTTACCTCAGCAAGGGACAAAGAGGAGAGATGATTACATCTCAAAAGGGTTCCAAACAAAGGTAGTCTATCAAAGAGCAACATACAACTAATGGAGCTTAAAAGACCTTAGGGTTACCTTCATTAAAGACCTCCAGAAGTTAGTGTTAAAAAATCCTTTGACTTTACGCAAGTTAGGGCTAACCTCGAGGTGGGAATCGTACCCAAGCATGAGGTGCTAAGAAGCTTAAAGTGGTTGTGGGAACCTTGCCCAAAGCTTTAGGTGATTTTTATGCTTAAATGACTAAGGTTTTTGAAATGTTAAATTCAAATATAAATTCTCAACATGCATGAATGTCCATGCTTGATTGACTAAGGCTTGAAGTATCCAATTCAAAACAAATGACTTAAGAAACACAAAAGACACATGCTTGCTTGATTGATTAAGTCCTTGAAGTATTCAATTTAACCAAATGACTTAATAAGCATAAAAGACACATGTTCAAATGATCCTGCACATGTGGCCCTCATGATGTGCTTGAATGCTATTGGTTAGGTTTTAAAGGGGTCCAATGAGAATTTAGATACATAAAAATAAATAATTGGGTTCTTTCTCTCAAAGAGGAAAAAGAGGACACATGTCCAAATGAAATAATAAAATAATACGAGAGAGAGAGAGAGAGAGAGAGAGAGAGAGAGAGAGAGAGAGGTGTGGACCAAGCATGAGAGAGAGTATACTCTCTCTCTCTCACAAACACACACACACACACATTCTCTCATTGTGTGGAGTGCAAAGTGCAAGAGCTCCATCTCCTTCTCCAAGTTTCTTGAGAAGTGGAGAGCCTACACCAACACTCTTGGATATGGAATGCAAATCCAACCAAGAGCCATGCTGCAATGCTTAAGCTTGTCATCTTCTTCATCTTCATTACTATGCTATTATGCTATGCTAAGCAAGAAGAGTGATGATAAGTGAGGAACTATTTCTTTCTCGTATGGAATGTTTCTTCTTCCTCTTCCCTGCCCTCATTCCCTGCTAGCTCTCTCCACCTTCGAAGGTGTTTGAGACCTTGGGGCTAAGACTTGGGATAGTTAATGATTTTTGCAAAGTTTATGTTAAGTTCATGATGCATGAAGCTTTCCATTTTCATAGCATCACCAAGGTCACAAGGAACACAAAGATTGTATTGTAACAAAGTCTCTCTTGATGGGAGAATCTATAATACAAACGCCTTTTGGAGGGGGGACCGGGCTCCAAGTAAATCCGGTCCTCAACTATTGTGATGTTCTCTAATACTCTCTCTCTTGCAAAAGTATTGTTCATGCCAAGTTAATTAAGTACTATGTTTATGCTGCTACCATCAATTAATTTCACCCTCTATGTTCTCAAAGTGATCTCGCAAAAATGCTCACCTTAATCCTCTTAATTTCGCTATTCTCAAACTTCATAGGCTATTTTCATTACATTGGTATCAAAGAATTTGGTTTCTCTGTTCTTGCTTAAGAAGAGAGGTTCTATTAATGATTGATTTTGTTAATTATATTAGGGTAAGCAAGATTGGGATCCATTATCGGTTTTGTTGAACCACTATGTGGGATATGGTGCACACCTTAGGAGCTTTGGTCTTAATAATGGGGTCTTTTTAGACTTGCCTACAGCTTTACCATTATTGAGCCATAAGAAGTCCAAAAGGAGTTATCCCTCGACAATTCTGTTATGTTAGACCCACCCCACTACTCTCTATAATTAATCAATTCGATCCGTGGGTGTAGATACTTAAGTGCTTATTTTCAAAGGCTAAGAGGAGTATCAGCTAATGTTTTGAATTGCCAAAGGATACACTAAGTAAACACATAAGTATAATTAGCATGGCTGACAATAACCAAGAGAGTAGAATGAACATTCACAACTTTGATTTTACACATGAAGGTGCTAATAATGATGCCCCCATGTTTATCAATTATCTTGTTACTAGGTTGCATCAAGCTATGGGCAACCCTACTTTGCAAGCCGAAGTTACTCAACAACTTCCTGCTTATGGGATTTTCCTTCCTCTCCAAGAGGAGAGAGAGCTTAGGAGGCCTCTTGATGAGACCCCCAAAAGAAGACTCTCTCCCATACGAGAGGAGGAATCCAAAAAACAAGAAAGTAATGAATCCCTAAGTTCCTCTGAAGATGTGGCTCCACGAAGACTGCGGTTTAGACTATTGCCAACTCCTCTCATAAGGAAACGGTCAACACATAGTCCTTCTCCTCGTCACTCCAAAAGGGAAGAGAGGAAACAAAGGAAGAAAAGGTCAAGAAAGAGGTCACCCTCTTCTCCTTCTTCTTCACCTTCATCCTCTCCCGATGAAATCTATGGATATTCTCCTAGAGAATACAAGAGGGGAGGACATTGCAAATCATACCCTGCATGGCGAAGATCACAAAAGCTCAAGAAATTCAAAAGGGAGAGGAAAGAGTATCTCTTTTCTCACATATGGCGGCACCTTTGGTGCCACCAAAAAAGTATTGGCCTTCATCCAACAATTTGATGTGGCCTTTGGAGACGAGGGCTTCACTGAGTCCTCCAAGCTACACCATGTAGCTATGCACTTCCAGAAATTTTCTTGTCAATGATAGGCTAGCCTTCGTGCCAACAACGAAGCCCCAAACTCTACAAGTTTCCATCATGAAGAAATTCCTTGCAAGCGATGCAAAGGACAAAGTGCTTACCAAATGGTGGAGTTTGAAGCTACTTCTCAGCGAGTCTATCCACAAATATGTAGACAAGTTTGGGTTTACATCTCAAAGATACAGTCTTTCAAAGGATAGACTTTGTCAAACAAAAGCAACAATTTTGTGTGGTATTACTTGAAGAAATGACCGAGTATGTCAACTCACAACGGCCTAGCACTATGACCGAAGCCATCCACCACACTATGGTTGCTTCAAGGATCAATTTTCAACAAGGGGTAAGAAGAAATTTCAAGCCCATAGAAAACAAGGATCGAAATGAATCTAAAGGGAAGAGCAATGCTCAAAATTCTTCCCAAGGCAACACACATGGACTGCTAAGGAGCAAAATTCTTTTGACAAGCTCAAAGAGAAGATTACCTCTCAACTAGTCCTCATGATTCTGAATCTCTCAAAGACATTTGAGGTTCAATGTGATGCTAGTGGTGATTGCCCTGGAGCAGTTTTGCTTCAAGAAGGGCATGCCATAGCATATGAGAACCGAAGGCTCAATGCCGATGACAAGTCTTGGGTATATACAAAAAAGAGCTTTTAGTTATTCTACATGCCCTAGACACATGGAAGCACTATCTCTTGGGGACTCCATTCATCCTACGAATGGATCACAAAGCCTCAAGAACTCCATGATGAAAACCAAGCTTTTTGACAAACAAATGAGGTGGGCAAATTTTCTTTTGCAATTTAAATTTCATATTTCTCACATTGCTGGCAAGCACAATCAAGTGGTCAATGCACTTTCACAACGACCAAGGATAAATGTGCTGTCTATAGCAACTCACAATGATCTATTTTTTATGCACTATAAGAGATACTTCACATTAGCGCCGCTCGCAGTGCGACGCTCAAAGTAAAAATCCTCGACGTCGCTATCAGCGTCCCTATTTTATTTGTTACATAGCGACGCTCATAGAGACACCCATAGTGACGATGATAGCGACGCTGATAGCGACACCGACAGGCGTATAAAATAAATCGAGAGCGCTCAAAAACACAGATCTCATATCTGAGTTTTCGGTGCTCAAGCAAAGAGGTAACCCGCACTCTCCCTCTCTCTCTCTCTCTCTTTCTTCCCCCCCCCGCCAGAGACACACACACACACACACACATACATGAGGAGACAAAGGAGAGCTAGGTATGCTCCTTCCCTCTCCTCTCTCTCATGTTCCTTTCCCCTCTTTCTCTCTCTCTCTCCCTCTCTCTCTCTCTCACATACACATACACACATTGTGTCTTTGAGAGAGAGAGAGAGAGAGAGAGAGAGAGAGAGAGAGAGAGAGAGAGAGAGAGAGAGCACATGCATAAACAAAACACACACACACACACAGACACACACACACAGACATGCATAAACAAAGAATGCATACACACACACATTGAGAGAGGAAGAGAGAGAGAGAGTAAAGAGAGAGAATGAGAGAGAGAAAGATATAAAACAAAGAGAGAGAGAGAGAGAGAGAGAGAGAGAGAGAGAGAGAGAGAGGAGAAAACAAAGAGAAAGAGAGAGAGAATAAAAAACCAAAGAGAGAGAGAGGGGCAGAAAACAAAAGAGAGAGGTAAAGGGAGAAGACAGAGAGAGAGAGAGAGAGAGAGAGAGAGAGAGAGAGAGAGAGAGAGAGATTAGGTTATTATTTAAAGTAAATTAAGTTAGATTACATTTTGATTTATGTTTATGTTGAGTTTAAGATTATGTCAGATTTAGATTTACGTTAGATTAATATTAGGTTATATTTAAAATTAGGAAAGTATTAAAGATTAGCTAGCTATGTTAGAGTTAAGTTAGATTACATTTAGGTTTAGGATTTAAGATTGGATTATATTTATGTTTATGTTGAGTTTAATATGAAATTAGATTTAGATATAAAATCTAAGATTAGATTAAATCTAGATTTATGTTCGATGGACTAGCTTTTAGGTTTAGGTTAGATTTAAGATTAACTAGATTAAGTTAGATTACATTTAGGTTTAGGTTAGATTTAAGATTAGATTAGATTTAGGTTTATTTTGAGTTTAAGATTATATTAGATCTAGATTTATGTTCGATGGACTAGCTTTTTTTAGATTTAGGTTAGATTTTAGTGCATGTCAATGAAGACGCACTTTTCCCAAAGAGCAAACACTAGTTACACAACAATTTGTAAATTCCCATCAGAATCTGACACCTATTAACTCACACACTAACCATATTCAATTAGCCGCGAATCACCACATGTTCAATTAGGTTAGATTTAAGATTAGATTTTGAATTGACTGTTATATTAGAGTCTACCTTCGGGATTATGGTAAAAACATAAGAGTTAGACGAAAGGTGATCCCTCTCTTCCTCTCTACGGATGCGACCTTAAGTTGGAAAGCTTTCAACGGCAGGATACTCAGATTGGAGGCCAACATGTAATGTGCTAAGTAATTCCTCGAAGATCTACTGTGAAAGATGTTAAGATGCTGTGAAATGCTACAGCTAGAGAAGAGGCAAAGGGGTTTTGTCCACTACATGTACACTCATATAGATGTGGGTGTGTAGATTTCTCGTACCCACAAATATAGACATTGACCAATAAAGACGAGATTATAACCCGGTGGTTCTGATCTCCGTGCACCTCTAGACCGAGGTGTTCGGGGATTGGACATGACTAGAGAATGTGAGGTAGTTTACATTGTGAACAAAGAGAGAGAGAGAGAGAGAGAGAGAGAGAGAGAGAGAGAGAGAGAGAGAGAGAGAGAGAGAGATAAAAGACGAAGGATGTCAATAAAAGATTAAATTTATGTCCAGGTTATAAGGTGTTTACCCTCATTATGAGTAGTGAGACGAGGATGTGGTGCCGTCCAACCAAAACACCTATCTCTCAACAAGGATCTTATGTCCTTGTAATCAATGCAAGCATGCTGTGCACCGGACAAGACGTGTTTCTTTGTAGCACATTCGCGAATTTGGCGAGTTTGATCCATCTATTATAGATCGAGTTGTTGCCAATTATAACTCGTCGGACTCTGACGCTGTCCAACAGGCAGCAATCTTGCAACCCAATAGACGTGTTCGACAGGAACTTTGGTCAAGCAACATATGTGAGGCCACAAGATGTAGCCTCTGACAGCTTGGGGGATGATCATGCAGACCACATTCCCAACGAGGCAATGTTTGAGCCCGAGATCGATGAAATGATCGAGACAATCATGGATTCAGAAAGGCTTATCTATGATGATATGAAAAGTGAAGCCGATACGCCATTGTATGATGGAGCACGCGTGTCTAGATTGAAGGCGCACCTGGTTCTTCTCAACATGCAGGCAAAGTTTGGATGGAGTGACACCAACGTCACAACGCTTTTCAGGTGATCTATTACAATGTATTTGCTTTAATAAAAAACTCTAGATGTATAATGATCTGATAGATTACTTACACAAGTGTACATCATTTTTTTTTGCTGTGTAGATTACTCAAAGAGCACATACTGCCAGCTGATAATGTGATGCCAGATTCCATAGAGGAAGCAAGAAAGATCTTGTGAAACTTGGGGATGGATTACAATTTGATCCATGCTTGTCCTAACGACTGCATTCTTTTTAGAGGGGAATACAGAGACATGGAGAAGTATCCGAAATGTGATTCCGAGAGATATCGAGTAGATCTCCACGGAGCAAAAATTCCACAAAAGGTTTTGCGACATTTTCCTCTGCTTCCTCGCATCAAGCATTTCTTTGAATGTAAGTCCATGGCTGCCCTAGCATCATGGCATGAGGAGAATAAATCTTCGGATGGTGTGCTACGAAAATCTGTAGATTGCGCATCCTGGAAACATATAGACGAAACATGGTCGGAATTTTCCAGGGAAGCTCAAAATTTGCACTTAGGCATGGCTATGGATGGCATAAATCCATTTGGTCAAAGATCAAAATCTTACAGTGCATGGCCCGTTGTCATCGTCAACTACAACATTCCCCCGTGGTTGACTAGGAAGAAGGGGCACCTATGGCTAAGCTTGATTGTGTCGCGGCGGTATAAAGTGAAGAATATGGATGTGTATCTTTGTCCACTATTGGAAGAGCTACAACAATTGTGGATTGGCATAGAAGTGGTGGATATGAGCCGACACACAGGTCGACGGAATGCTTTGATCAGAGGCATTCTAATGTGGACCATGCATGACAATCTCAGACTAACAGAATGCTCAGGTGATTTACACTCAAACTCAAACACTCTAAATCTTGGTTTTTCTCAAGCTTATCTATTATCATGTGTATACATGCATAGCTTCAAATAAGCGGATACAGAGCATGTGTCACATGTGGACCTAGACTGAATGCACGTTGGGTGCCCTCATTGAAGAAGCAAATCTACAAAGGTCATCAAGCATATCTTCTAGAGAATCATGCGTTACACGACGGCTTTTTGGGAAGAGAGCCACCGAGGATGTCTGCACAAGCATGGTAAGAGCAGAGGGATATGTGTGATGACGGTTTGTCCCCAGGGATGAAGAGACTCTCTCTATGGTACGAGTTACCATATTGGCCCTCTTAAAGCCATAAATATTGTATTTGAACAATTTTTCTTCGTTTTATAATATATATTGTATTCACGTGGGTTTTTGTGCATTTCTGTTTATATGCATCATTGCGTCATTGTATTTAATGGTCTTTACGTCCACTCCAGGTACGTATGCTCTAGGTATGTTCTCACAAGCAGGGATGACGAGCACTGCGCTCCGAGTGCGATGGAGACTGAAGTTGCAATCGCGAAGGAAGTGATCCGTCTCGGCTCATAGATGCTGCTTGTCCCACCGCTAGATCTAGTTGATCGGGTGAAAGAGACGCTAAGAAGCACTACTACTGATTCTTAGCGTCTCTTTCACCCGATAAACTAGATCTAGTGGTGGGGCAATCAACATCTATGAGCAGAGATGGATCACCTTCACGATTGCAACTTCAGTCTCTATCGCACCCGGAGCGCGATGCTTTTACAAATTCACAAAAACTTCAACGAAATCTCTCTACACAGGAATCCCTCCCCCTTTATGAGTCCTCTCTCTCTCTCTCTCTCTCTCTCTCTCTACTTGTCCATGTTTTCTTCTCCATTCATTCAATACTAGAAGATTAAATGTTCGTGTGTTTAATGCAGGTATGGATGATGATGAGTTTCTTTTTTCTTTGTCACCCCAGCAGAGGAGGAGGTACGAGGAGCATCATCGCTCTAGAGCACCATCACGCATTCTACTCCTTCAGTATCTCCCTCTGATTTGGAGCATTCAGCGTGCTCCAAAGATTTGGTGTCGACGAGACAATCTTCACACTCGTCTAGGCACCGATGCTCTAGTGGTGGCGGCAGCGGTTGTTGTGGGGATGCCTCCGCCGATGCCTCCACACCACCTCGTGTTTGACGAGTCTCTTTATCCTCACTTCTTTGCCCGCCCCACACCAGTCACAACATCACCATCTACATCAGGTTTTGCACGGGTGACGATTCCTAGCAGCTACACACCACTACCTACTCCTCCGGGACCCACCCTAGTTGACACTCCTCGCTTCGGGGCCCAGACTCCAGTGGAGACACCTGATGTCTGTACCCCATTGACACGCCGCTAGAGACCCCTGTCGGGACACCCAGGTTCACGCATCACTGGTGAGAAGGCTTACCTTACTCCGTCGACTTCAGCGGCGGCATCATCATGGATGATGACGGCAAGAATGTGATCTCACGCATGCGCTGTCTTTGCTCTCAGGTGTTTAGACACTACATACTAAACACCTGGAGTGAAGTACCAAGTGATTTAAAAAACAAAGTCATTAGCATGCTGCATGATGAGTTTCCCGTTTCAACACGGGATGATCGTTTCAATGAAGACTTGATGAAGGTTCGAATGCGTGAATACTGCAAGCACGAGCGTTCTAAAGTGCAAAAAGCAATAAAGCATGGGTGAAACAGACCGGATTGACTGGCCGAAGAAGATTGGAAGAATGTGAAGAAAGCAGTGTGCAAGAATCCTGACAAGTGGAAGCAACAAAAGGAGGCACCCAAAGCGCGAGTAGAGGCAAGGAGCTCGCACCACTTGGGGAGCGGCGGGTGGGCATTATTTGAGGCCAATTTTGTAAGTGTTTTTGCATTGCTCTTTAGGTTTGATAGTTTAGGGTTTAGGGGTTTTTAAATTCTAACATAATGGATTCTTTGTATGTTTTGACAGTGGTCGATGCAGGACGTGACCCCACATCGTACGAGCGTGAGTACGCAGGCAGGAAGGGCTTAAATGCCCTGATGGACATTCTGAGTTCTCGTGGTGGCATGGTTAGTATTAGGGTTTACTCTTTTCTATTTGTTGTATTGTTTTGTAAATTATATGTTTATACTTACAGAAAGCTGTCTTATTGTTTTTTTTGTAGAATCCAACAGATACGCCGCTTAGACATTATGAGACATCTGATTAGACAACGTCAGTCTAGTTGTATCTAGATAGCATTAGTTTTCTTTTGTCATAGAATATGTATCATGAGATGACGTGTATACGTCTTTTTGAAACTATTGGAAAACCATGTATATTTTCTGGCTAGTCACCAATGGTGTTGTAACTATTACATTTGCATAGTTTAATAATCAAGTGATTTTGCCTATGATGTGTACAATTGTCATTGATTTAATTTCATCAATTTACTTTTGTAAGTTTTGTATCTTTATTCTGCAAACAATACTATGGATGATGGAGTTAATGGTTATATTGTCTTGTGGGTGACTACTTTGGGTCTATATCTAAGCTTGCACTTTCTTTCAAAGGTGAATCTGGAATTATCTTGGATTCATTTAGGTTTACTCTATTATTGGAACATTCAATATGGTTGATGGCCACCAAAATTTTTTACTCTCGAACGTCGCTATATAATGCTCTCCAACGTCACTATAAGCGTCGCTATAGGTAGCCTACAAGCATCTCTATCTGTGTCACTATTAGCGTCGCTATCTGCATCACTATTAGTGTTGCTATATAGCGACGTTCCTGTATCGACGTTGTTAGAGACAGTCTTAGCGATTGTTTGCGGGTCGCCGCGACGGACGTCCATAGCATAGCTCTCAAGCATCAACATAATTATCAATACAGGGGAAGCGACTCGGATGAGGCATGGAAACTCACTAGGCTGTCACGCCTAATAAAGTGAACTCTATGAGATGCATCTACTAATTCTACAAGTAAATCAATCGCATCATCGCCAAGTAATCTGACTATGTCCTTCTACTCAGCTCTATAGTCGTCATGCCCATTGACCATGCAAATCTATTCGGAATCGCACGAAACTTGAAGGGAAGCTTCAGGGGACTATTAGGATCATATCCTATCACTGTCACAACATTCTGGAGAGGTACCACGATCGCGATCGTTCGTTTCAAATTCAACAAAAACAGCAAACAGTTGATCCTAATGGGTCGTTTTAGGGTCCCTAAAGCCCCTCCTAGGGTCGAAACGACATAAAATACGCATATAAACACTCAAAACAACGATTTAAAGCCTCAAACACGTAGTCGAAAACCTTCACCGAATCTTGAATGATTATACTTGAAGGAAAGAGCAAGAGGAGAGGAACACAATGCAATAATCAAAACTGAATTTGGATTACCGTATCCGCAATAGCGAAGATTACAAGTTTGAACAAGAAGGAGCTCTCATTCGTACGTTGTTTTCTCAGTTTCTTCTTCAAAAAGATTATCCAAAACTTACAGAAATTGACCTTTATAGATTAGGTCTTTGCAAAAATGGCTTGTCCGGCCATAAGCTCCTAATCTTAAAACTGGCTCTCTAATATACAATTGCTCCCAAAAGAATAATCATACATCCTTGACAATTTCCCGTCTTAGAGATGCTTCTTTACAAAAGAATTTTACAATGGTTTCTCAGGAAATTATGGTCCTTCTGGCCACGGACGCCTGTTGCTTCTTCCGGCAAACACTCCCCCCTTCCTTATCCTTGCACGCCCTCGTGCATGTTCAGTGCTTTGGCCGTTGATGTGGCTCTAATGAAGCGAGTGTCGCTGAAAAGCTTCTTGTTTGCAGTACGGCTTCGAGGGCTTCTTGGTGTTGTCTAAATGGATTTTCTAATAATGTGTGTTGGTATGCCACGTACCTTGCCTTGAGGTCCTTCGCCATGGGATGGAAAATCCTTGAATCCATTTCGAAGAATCCTGTGACGAAGGCCTCTTCAAATGTTTGCACGTAGTGTGATGGTAGGTACATTAGCCTGGAGTACATGGCCATCAAGATATGCCATGGCGGTGAATCCTGTAGATTCCAACAGATGCCTCTGTGTCCTTCCAAGAACAGATTCCACGGATGATCGTCGCCTTCAGTGTCTTTAAACACTTGGATGCAGGTGACGATCATCCGGGCTATCTTTACTAACATCTGGCAGGCCAAATCGGGGACATCCCGTAGCAAAGTCACTGTTGAGTTCAATCTACTGACCATGTATGCCACTGTAGGGGGTTGCTGTGCTGTCAGAACCGGGTAATTTAGCTTGTGCTGCCTTGACCCCTTCCATGTTGTGAAATCTTTCCAAGTGCATCTTCGAGGGACAGGGCAGAATGTAGGATCTATCTGTATATGTTGAGGCGCGTTGTGGTAATTTGTTAGATCCTGTGGTCTCTTGTCCAACCACTTCTGCCTCCACTTGGGGTGGTCATCGACAAGCACCTGAGCTTCTTCCACTGTGAGTGCAATGCCCTTGTAACCCCCTTCTTTGTTTCGTGGCAACCTGGCCGCATCTTTTCTTTCCATAAATTCGCTTCATGGAATAGCAGAGGAAACGGGAGGTATTCGTGGCCAAACCCTTCCACTTGCTCTTCTGGTTGTAAATATGCCAGGGCTGTTGACTCCAGTATCTTCTTTTCATAGAGCATATATTCCTTGGCTGGCCCCTCTGGCATGTCCTGAATGCTTTCACTGAGTTCATCTCGTATGTACAGATCGGGTCCTTCAAATTCCTACTCCTGTTGCCCTTGCTGTGAGGTTCCAGGCAAATCTGTCGCATGGTGTCCATGCAGCAGTTGCGGTTGAGTCTGTGCCTTGTCTGCTTTGATCTGCTGTTGGACAAGTAGATCTTCTTTTTCCTTTAGAAATGTGTCACCGATCTGTCTCTGAATCTGGAGTTCAACGCTTGCTTGAGCGAGTTGCTTCTCCACTTCTTTTAATTTTAACTCGTTTGTCGCTGTCTGGGCCACCATTCCTGATACGAGCAGCTGTCTTTGAAGCCTTTCTTGCTCGAGCTCTGCTTTTAGCGCTGCTATAGTATTCGCTGCTGTGGCATTGTCAGATGTGGAGACCAATGCTCCAGCAGGTTCCTGATTAGCCATCAAAGCCGTCAGAGTGCCCTTGACAGTGTTGTAGGAGTTGCTAAGCCTTTGAAATCTTGCACTCTCGTAGGCAAGCTGCTCTGTCGCTTTCTGGACTCTGGCCGTCAGTTCTTGGCACTCTTTCTCTTTGGCAGTCAGGTCTGTCCTGACGTCCACCAAATCTTTGATAAGAGACTGACCCTGCTGCCGCTCAAGGTCTCTTTCCTTTGTTGTGCGTTCTAGTCGCGTTCTTAGGCTGTCTAACTCTTCTTGCCCTGATTCTTGCTTTTTTTGGGCTTCCTGTACCTGCCTTTCTTTTTCAGTCAGCACCACATATTGACACTGTAATTGCCGTTCTAACTCTCGTAGTGTTTGCTTGTAATCAAATCCAGCCACTGCTTGACATGCTTCTTGGTATCCAATGGATTCTGTAGGTGGTAAAGCTTCCTTTTGCGAGGTTGAAGGGGGAGGAGTTGGCTGTTTTTTGTCCGATGGAGAAGGGGGAGGAGGTGGAGATTTGGGTGATGGCGGAGGTGATTTTCTAGGCGAGGGAGGAGGCGGACTCGATTTTTCTCGCACATGTCTCCTTTTGGAAGTTTCCTCGCCTTGTTGCGAAGCAGATGCTTCCGCTGTCCTTTTCTTTAGAATCCTGATTATTCTTTGGCGGGTGAGATCCGCCGCGCGTTGTGCATCCAGATTCCTATCCCTCTAGATCTGCTTAAGCTGTTCAGCCTGATTCTGCTCTTCAACCGCATCTTTTTCCTTCGTTTGTTCTGTGGACTGTGAGGATATGTCCACTTCAGCAGCCTTTTGTTCTGCTTCCAGTCTTTGCTTCTCAGCCTGTAGGCGAGTTGCATTTTCTATCCTTTCTTGTCTTTCCCTTTCTAATCTTCGTTTTTGTGCCTGTTGCGTTTCCACTGCTCGAGCCTGTCTGTCAGCCCGCAATTTGGTGCGTCTTTCTTCGACCCTTTTCTGGGCTTCCGCATACGCTTTTTGCAAGTCCGACTGCGGTATTGCACTTCTCTCTCCTCGTTTTCTCTCAAGCGGCTTTGTTGAATCTTCCTCCTCACTTTCCTCAAACTCTGAAGGCACTTTATCTTTAGACTCTTGAGACTTCCTTTCGTCATCTGTCTCCATTTTCTCTTCATCACTAGAACTTTTTTTGGTGGCCTTTGCTGAGCGCGATGATGTAGCACTAGGTGTTGCCCTTACAGAGTGTGCAACCAGCTTAGCTTTCTGGATCAAGGCCGTTTGTGAGCTGACAGCTGGCAAATCCTCGATCATTCCCAAAGCCTGGTATGCTATTCTGGTTAGCATCGGTCCTGCACTCATGTAGGTTTTGTTTTTTGCCGAGCTTTTCGAATTTGCTTCAATCAGATTATCCAGAATATAAGATCCGTAGTCATAGCGAATGGATCTACTTTCTGCTGTCGCTAGAGCCATGACTACGGCAATGTGCAGGATTGGCTTTGTGTAGCGAGGAGGCTTTTGAACTCTGAAATGTTGAGATATCAATCTCATCGGCAATTCCAGCTCTCCGTAGATCATGTCAGTGTATTTGTGTTTGTTCCCCTTCGCTTTGACGAATGCCTTCTCATTGTCTAGTGACTTTGTCTTTGCTAACGAATCGTGTTGCCCTGGGAGGAAATGCAAGGCCTCATTGATGATCTCCTTCGTGGTCTTTACTTTAACCTTTGACCCATCTTTGTCTGTGAGCATTGCCTGCCCATCATATTGTATTGAGCTCATGAGTTCGTGGGCCCTCATGTAATATGTTCCCCATGGCTGTAATCTGAAAAATTGTTCCAAGTGTATTGCCCGCATAGCCTCTATTACTTCCGGCCTTTGGTGGAGAGTCCATATCTCCCGTGGCATGATAGTTGTCTTCACCAAGTCGCCATCAGCATCCTTAAACTTTGAGATGAAGATGTGGGTAGGGATTTGAGCCAGTATTTTATCCGAGATGGGAGCCTTCTCATTTGTGGCAAGCTCCTCCACTTCATATGGTGCTGCTGTCCACTGCATGTCTTTCTTTGGGCGAGGCATTCTGTGTCAGGAGAATCACAAGCTGTCAGGATTTTCCTTTCGCAATCAATTGCATTTAGACTTTTAGTAAAAAACAGTTCAAAAGTTAAAACTGATCATAATTTGAACAAATTTCATCCATTCTTGTCCATATTTCACCAGTGGGACTAGGAAGACTAGAGTTATGACTGATAAAAATTTGAGCCAGTTCTGGATCTGAGGTACACTGATCACGATCGTAGTACAGAGGCCAAATTTGGATTTGATCATATGAGTGGGTTGCTGATAGTTGGAGGGTCATTTTGGTCCACTCTGTGTGTTTTTTGGACCACTTTTGAGTTTGCAGGTCCCATTTCTGGGTTACAAGGGAGTTTTGGACTAGACTCTGATTTTTTATGAGTTTTTGATGTCCAATTGGCTTGAAACTTGGATGGTGACTTGAACAAGATGTGTACAAGGGATCTGATAGGTTTTGGTCAAATTCTGGGTTTGAGGTACACCGATCGCGATCGTAGTATAGAGGCCAAATTTGGGGGAAACTGGATGGTCATGAACTCCTATGCTTGGCTAGCCCACTGATGATTTATTTTCAAGTTTGGACTTAAAATGAACAATTTAGAGCAATTTTTCACTATTTGACCATATTTTACTAAGTCTAACCATATTTGGTTTCCCTGATGAATTTTGGTTGGATCTTGGAGTTAGTTGAAGTTAGTTCTGGAGCTGCCACTGCTCCTATGATGTTCTGCTACTATCAGCCTACTCCATTGTCTGATTTTGACCTTATCAGGCACTTTAGACCCTGTCTTAGGAGGTTTTCCAGATCTGTGCATTTTTCAGGCATTTCTTGGATATCCATGTGATGTTTGAGCATCCTTAAGTGATCTTTTGGTTTTGGCATTGCCTCGGCTCCAAGTCTAGCTTTGTGTGATCATTCGAAATTGAAATTACCATATCTGTACTTGTAGGAGATTCTGAGATCCATCTGAGGTTTCCTGCAACTGTCCTGACCCTTAGTCGGACAAGTGTTCCTTCCAAACCATCCATCATCATTTTTAACTAGATTTGGGTAGTATTAGGTCAAATTTTCCCTTTTTGGTTGTGTTTGACAAATTGGGCCCATTCTATGAGCAAAATTTGTGCATTTTCCTTGAAAATTCAAGAGGGTGTACTTTTAACTGAGTTCCAAGCATGGGCCAACTCAAAAGTTGCAAAACCTGCAAGTGGGGGCATCGATTGCGATTGTACCATGGAGGCCAAATTTGGTTTTGACACCAGCAGGTTGTAGGCGAGGTTGAGGGGAGGTGTTTTGCAAAATCTGTCCCAGTTTTTGACAGGGAGGTACACTGATCGCGATCGGTGTACCACCACCAAATATGGTTTTGACCACATAGCTTTGTTCCTGGCCTTGTGGGGAGCACACTGATGTGTTCTGTGGCTGAAAGAAGTTTTGCATGGATGCCTCTAAGGGCCCTCAACCTCTTTGACCCAATCCGACTTTGATTCGATCCTTTCGCCCGTTTGTGCAAAGATTCGCGCTTGCATGCATAATAGACTTGATCTTTACTTAATAGGGAACATACCTGTGAAATTTGGTGTGAAATGCTGGCTCCAACCGTCTGTACGGGGCAGAAACGTGGCAGCTCGCTCTAGGTCAAAAAAGCTCTCTCCTTCTCTCTCAAAAGGTGAAAATGAACAGCTAGACTTTGGCCTACCTGACCTATATCTTCCCGAGATTTTCATAACATAGGGTTGATTTTTCTCACCATTGATCTTGATTTAATCTGCATACCACTTGTGGGTCGAACCGTTCATCATTCCGGCGTCATATGACCGTTTGATGTGATTTTGGCGAAATGTAGTCATGATCATTGAGGCCGAAATTTGACATCTTCAGATTAGCTTCATATCTTCCATGCTTGATAATTTTATTATGATACTTCGGCGTTTGCTTCCAGAACTTGATTCCGACACTTGTGAGCGAGATTTTTTTTGAATTTTAGATGTTTTATTAATGAAAATCAAACACAATAAAATGAAAATACTTATTAACTGGCGAAAATTTAGCCAAAATTATTATACTCACCCCTAAGCATATATTTTCTCTTGAAGCATCCCAATGCTCCGAATTTGTCATTACAGCTCATTATTATGCTAGTCGGATGATACAAAAAAAACTGCTAAAAGATGCCAGGTTTTGATGGAATTTGTTCAAAACTGAACTCTAAATAATGAAAAAACACACACATTATGTAAATATATACACCTTGGACCTCTTAATGGCCTTGACTGTTACTCCCCCCTTCCTTGTCCGAGTCGTCCCGGACGAAGGGTGGTGCATGTGCATGGGTTTTGAACTCTGTGTCTATGCATGGCCGTGTCATGTGGACCTATTCTGATGTTTGAGACAATGCGTTGGGTAACAATATGCTGTGCATGATGTGGGAACTGAATGTAGTGTTCGGTGGCTTTTAATGGCGAGGGTAGCTGTTTATGGAACATGAGAGCCTGCAGTTGAATTGCTCTTTCCTTGATTGTGGGTGTTGTGCCGGCAACTATTTTTGGAACCCATTTATATGTGGTTTGTTGCATCTGCACCGATTCTGCTTTAGTTTTCATCGGTTTCCAATGCCATTTGGAAGATTCAGGCTTAGTGGTTTGAGTTTTGGTGTTCCTTTTGAGCTCTGGTATTTTAGCGTTATCCTTTTTTGGTTGCCATTTCCACTTGGAAGTCATTAGGAAATTTTGGAGGTCATTTGGAGGGCCATATGAAGAGAGAGAAAAATAGAGCGCGTCCAATGAGCATGAAGGCTACGTTACGTAGAAAAGTACCTGGAAAGACTCAAAAAATAGGAAAATAGCATAAAACTTTCACGAAACTAGGATTGTAGCATAGTAATTTCCTTACTTTTACCGAGCTTTTAGGTGCTTGAGTGTGGTCCCACTTCTGATATTCTCTCATGGTCATTAACGTACTGGAGGGTGACCATTAAGCCCGCACAAGATATTGGAATTTTAAAACACTTTCCCTCCATTAGAATGCTTTCAAAGTGAATCTCCCTCCACTAAAGCTTTTCTCTGAGAGTTATGGCATCCACGTCTTCTCGCCCAAGAGCCTCAAGGTGTTTACTGTCTCTCACACCAACAAACAACAACGGCACTTTGCCTAGAAGGCCAAGTAGTAGCATATCCTCAATTACAATACCAGCTTCAATAAGTGCAGACAACCAATGGGTTGGACAAAGGATAAACAAAGGTTCATGGGTCCTCATGCAACCAAGAAGACCCAAGAGGTTTAGTGGTATCAACGTTTACCGCTCAGCATGGAAGGCCAGGGTGTTGGATTTCAAAGTTGAGATCGGCAAAAGATCTGTAAAGGAAGTTCTTGTTCAGCATGTGTTTACCCATCCAGAGGTGATAGCAAACGGTGGAAATGTATCAAATATACATCAACCACGTTGCAATTGTAAGTACTCTTGACATGTGAACTTACTGATACTCTCATTATAACTTTTCTTATATTTTTTGCAATGTTTCTCCCGCTTGTTATGAGTAATGTCTCTACTCTTCACAACTCAATTACATTAGATTTGTCATTTGTACTTATTGATACTCTTAGTTTAACTCTTCTTATATATATTGCAGATGTTTATCCCTCTTCTTATGAGCAATGGGAGCCTGTGGAGTGCATAATAGGCCTCTTCCATGTTGTACATGCCCATATTGGTTCTCTACAGTATTCAGAGAGGAGCAGCAAAAGATTGGCTGATGAGGGAATCTTTTTTTATGACCACTTTTACCAACTCAGCTCAGGCAATAAGAATGGCATGTTGGTGAAACTGCCTCTACCGACCGATTGGAACACTGTGGACTGGCCAGTTCCCGAGGAAACAATGGTGGAGGCAATGCGAAGTAAGCTCTACAAGGATATACAAAGGTCTCTACGTAGCTCTATTCCTACCAAACTGGTTCGAATTGCAAACTTTTGTCCTGTTGCACTCTTCATAGAGCTGTTTCATAGCTACAACATCAGAGTTACAAAAACTATGTTCATGTGCAAGTCATTTCAGCAGTCATCCTGTGATAAACTTCTTGACAAAGGATGGTATGCAAAGGAAGAGATTGGTTTACGGTGCGAGGTCGCGCTTGATACTCTAGTTGTCAAGTACATGATTGCAAGCCAATCACTATTACTCTCATTTTGGTATATGCGATCACAAATGCTAAACGGTAAGTACATTCCTATGGACCAAGTTTCTGCAGGTTTGGAAGATAATCCTACTGTGGATGTGGAAGTGATTGATAAAGAGAATGGCCTACTATTGGTGGTTACAATAAGGGAGCTATGCAGTCTTCAGCATTTGCGAAATGACATCATTGAAGAGTCAATGGACAAGGAACTATCAGATTTTTCCTTTTTCTTAGCTGGCCGTAAGGTGATGCGGCGAAGAGAAAAAGATATTTTGTGCAAAGAGTTGGATGGTCGGGTTGAAGTAGTGTCAATGTAACAGATATTCTTGTAAACCCAAGTGTATACAAATGACTTTCAAGACATGAAGTTTATTGATCTCATTTTTCAATTGTGCCCTGTGAAAAAGTGTGCTTGAAATACATTTCTTTACCACGTCAAATCTCTCTCTCTCTCTCTCTCTCTGTCTATATATTATATATATATATATATATATATATATATATATATATATATATATATATATATATATATATATATATATATATATATATATGTTAGACAAGACAAAGACAGATAGAAGAATCATCTTAATTCATTAGAAAGTACAAACTCGTCCGTGAACAATGGACTGAGATACAATTTCTGTAAGTATGGAATCAGAATGTCTTCAAGGTAAAAATCGAAGGAATGCCCCTCGAAAGAAGGTGGTGAGATAGTTGTTCCCGGCGGATTTAGTTCTCCCTTTTCGGGAGTATCATCAATTAGTAGTGTATTAGTTGCATCAAAGGGTACACCGATTTGGCTAAACGGTTTGTACAAAAGAGGTAATCCTGGTTTTTTAGGGTGGTAGTGGCCCTCAACAGTAACGCATTTTCTTTGATCATACAAAAAGGCAAAATCTGACGTGTGAGCTTGGCATACACCGCAAACTATTGCAACTAGTGGCGATAAGTTTTGCCTTTGCATTGAAGACCATATGCCAACTCTGAAGCGCGGAAGAAGAAACTCAATAAACTCCTTGGTTCCTGGACGAACCACGACTCGACAAGTTCCCATCCGAAACGTTTGCAAATCCTCAAAGGGTCCTCTGTCACCGAGAGGCACCCGCATCAGCAGCAATCCATTGACGTCCAAGATAATCAACCTCTGTAAAAGTTGACAAGTACATATAAGTAGTTAGAAGCTGAACATATTTTGCCATACTTGAATAGACATTACCGGAACAACCGTATCTACAGGTAGCAAGGGTCCATACTGGGTCTCTGTAGTGTTCATGTCGTTGTTGCTCTCCTCCGCTTTATCTTCATAGTCATCATTCAAATCTTCATCAGGGGTCTCCCCCATGGCCCTTTCTGCCTGATTCAAGGTTGATCGGCTTGCCTCATACATCCTTCCCTGATCCATATCATTTTGCTCATCCCTAGGCCTGCTTTCCTCATCCATATCCTTTTGCTCATCTATAGGCCTGCTTTCCTCATCTTCGGTTTCAGCCATAGGCTCTTTTGGCTGTTCCACAGGCTGACTTGGCTCTTTCATTGTCTCCTCCGGTTGAACCTTAGCAGCTTCCATATGCTCATTTGTCCTTTCCTCATCCTCGACTCTTTGATCTTCTGCTGATATGACACCCTCGGCCCGATGCGATTCCACTGTATCGGATGTAGGGGTTTGTCGTAGTGGCACGTCATGTTTTGTAAGATCAATAGTGCGCTCATCCAAGCCGCTATCTTCAAGCTCTCTAGGGCTAGACATAGTAAGCAGGTGTTGTATTAAACTTATCCGGTATCTTTGCAAATAATCATATGTGTAGTTTTTTAAAGCACTCTGCAAAATTGAAAGACCACATGATGAGAATTCTTTTATAGACTAAACCAAAACTAACTGAATGCATTGCAAAATGGGTACCTTAGTCATGAAAGGTTTTAATGCAAAGTAGCTTTGCAGGACATATTCTGCATGGAGAAGACATCTCCAGCCGCAAGAATTCCCATCGGTTTGATTTGGGACAGGTACTTCTTTGATTGTGGCCTTGTATAGTTCATACCTTCCACATAGCTTGCCATAGGCAAGCAACAACCTCTTTATACAACTGCACAAGGCAATGTCAAGATGTTAGCATGAGGCTTCAAATTTACATGGATATCTATAATAAACACTTTCTGACACAAAACACTTACAGCCTAATTTCAGGGTGGGTTCCTTTTATTGAATTGAACACCCACACTGCTGGTTGGTCAACATCAAGGCATATGAGATTCCAGTGATGGTTGTTCTCATATGGGAAGATGATCACAGTAACTTCCAGCATAGCACAGTGGCGAAACCAGCTCTCAAAGGTCCCAGATGGACTATTCTTTTGTCTAATAATTACAGACATTTGTGGATCAAGGAGAAACACCTCTGTGTGAGTGTGCAATGGGAGTTGACTTTTGATCAGGCTGCAGAGACTCTACCTGAGTTAGCAAACCTATTATCTGAGTTTTCAAAGCTAGCAAGATAGTAACACTTACTTAAGACAAGCATAGATAATTGTGTCTGAAATCTGAGCATCTGGATTCTGCAATAAATCAATGTCCACCTTTTCCAGAGCTAGGTTTCTGGTTCCATCTACAAATGGTATCTCTGCAAGCAAACCATTCTTCATTGAAAGTAGAGTTTCTTGATTCATTGCCTCTATAGACAGGGTCACATTGCACTCTGTTTGTTTCTGGGACTCCACTGCTACTTTTGCTTTCTCCTGAAGCTCTGCTTCCCTCATTTCCTCTGTTTGGCGAGCAATAGTCTCTGCCTTTGCCCTTGTATTCACATCATGTGTGACATCTACAACTGTGAGCTGAGGCACTAGCTCCGGGGGGTATAACAAAATTTCTCTCATTTTCTTATCCTTGCAGACATTGGGGACCAGCAGTTTGTCATACCTCCACCTTATTCTTTTCAATGTCTCACTATCTTTGTCCATTATAGTAACCCTGTGGGCATGGGCTGCAACAATGGTCATGTCACTGAAGTACTCCAGTAGGAAGTCCTCAGCTGCTTCCTGTAGAGCCATTAATGCCACCACCTTCCACCTTTTGGTGCCCCAGGTAGCTTCATCACATATGGACCTCACCATCCTCTGGAAGGGCAGCTTTGGTATGCATAAATCTACACATTTCTGTGCCTTTCTGATTTCTCTGAAAAGTCCCATGCAGGTTTGGAGCTTCTTCATCCTTGGCCCTTTCAGAATTTTATTTGGTTTTCCAAGTCTTTTCTTTGGGGTTGCTGATCTACCACTTGCTTTCGATGCTAATCCTGGACCCTTGCCTGCCTTCCTTGCAGTGGCTTTTGTTCTAGCCATCTTACTGTACACCAAAAGAAGAGCCATCTTTTGTACAATCTGCTCTCTCTCTCTCTCTCTCTCTCTCTCTCTCTCTCTCTCTCTCTCTCTCTCTCTCTCTCTCTCTCTCTCTCTCTCTCTCTCTCTCTCTCTCTCTCTCTCTCTCTCTCTCTCTCTCTCTCTCTCTCTCTCTCTCTCTCTCTCTCTCTCTCTCTCTCTCTCTCTCTCTATAGCTTAGCATATATAACTAGAGAGAGAGAGAGAGAGAGAGAGAGAATCCACATTACTAAAGGCGCGCACAGACCACTTTTTAACCTCAACAAGCACGTCCGCGCGCCGTTAGTATAGGTTAAAATAACACACCGATACTCTCTCTCTCTCTCTCTCTCTGCTCAATGGACAGTACTAACGGCGCGCATAGACACATGCACTACGGGTATGACTCTCTACGCGCGCCGTTGGTATAGAGAGAGAGGGAGAGAGAGAGAGAGAGAGAGAGAGAGAGAGAGAGAGAGAGAGAGAGAGAGAGAGAGAGAGAGAGAGAGAGAGATGTGTGTGTGTGTGTATTTTTAAGATGTGTGTCTGTGTGTAAGTGTGTGTGTTTGTGAGTGTGTGTGTGTGTGTGTGTGTGTTTGTGAGTGTGTGTGTGTGTGTGTGTGTGTGTGTGTGTGTGTGTGGGTGTGTATGTGTGTGTGTGTGTTTGTGTGTGGGTGATAGAAACAGAGATAGAGAGATTTAGGCAAAGCCAGAGGGAGAAGCAGACCTTCGTTATCTCGCTGCGTGGCGTTGCTGTCGGAGACGCAGGCTATGCTCTTGCACACTCTCTCTCTCACTCTCTCATTCACTCACTCTCTTTCACGAGGTGTATTTTTTCTCTCTCTTGACCGCTTTATATGGCGTACAAAAAGTATACGGAAATAATAATGACCACACGTGCGACCGCATGCAAATATATTTTAATTTATTGTGACACGTGGGGCGCCGCCGTGTGTATCCGTTATAAGTGTGATTTTGAGAGAGAGAAAGAGAGAGAACAATAGAGAGAGAGAGAGAGAGAGAGAGAGAGAGAGAGAGAGAGAGAGAGAGAGTCTTAGAGAGACAGAGAGAGAGAGAGAGCAGATTGTCACAAAGAGAGAGAGAGAGAGAGAGAGAGAGAGAGAGAGAGAGAGAGAGAGAGAGAGAGAGAGAGTCTCAGAGAGAGAGAAAGCGTGATCAGCTTGTCACAGAGATAGGGAGAGGGAGAGACACAGATTGAGAGAGATAGAGAAAGAGGGAGTCCTTACTCTCAGAGAGAGAGGGAGAGAGAGAGAGAGAGTGAGAGGGAGGGAGAAAGACAGACTCCGCTTGACACAGAGAAAAGCAATGGAGGAGACACCTCCCTTTGAGTTCCTGCAAACCCCACCAAAAAAAGGTGATATCTCACTCCTTCTCTCTGTATTTCTAGCAGTTGGTACAAATTGTGTGTGTGTGTGTGTGTGTGTGTTGTTCAACACACACACACCTCAATATTCATAGTTCCATATACAGAGACACAGACACATCCTCTCTCTCTCTCTCTCTCTCTCTCTCTCTCTCTCTCTCTCTCTCTTTGCATTTGTCTATTGGACTAAAGGCGCGCGAGGAAGGGAAAGTTCCTTTTGCAACTCTCTCCGCGCGCCGTTAGTATTGTTATTGCTCTCGCAGTTGTACTTAAGGCACGCGGAGAGGTTTGCAAAAGGCACATTTCCTTCCTCGCGCGCCTTTAGTCCTATAGACAAATGCAAAGAGAGAGAGAGAGAGAGAGAGAGAGAGAGAGAGAGAGAGAGAGAGAGAGAGAGAGAGAGAGAGAGAGAGAGAGAGAGAGAGAGAGAGAGATAGAGAGTGAGAGACTAGGTGTGTTTCTGTTTCTGTTTTGGTGAGAGACAGATATATTTATTTATTTATTTATTTATATTTATAGATATATTTATATCTATAAGGGGAGAGAGAGAGATCATCATGGTTTGGTTTTGGCAGAATTGTCATGTTTGCTCATGGTTTTGACTTGTTATGTTTCTTGATGATTAGGATTAAGGTCCAGTAGGCAGAAGAGGCTGAAACCAGATCCAGGGCTTGTGCCAGGATGTCAAACCTTGCAGGCTCAGTTGCTTAATGTATCTGCCAAAAGAACTGTTGATTTTTGTCAGGACATATCTGAGGAAAAGTTTCTTGGTGAAGATCAATCAGAGAGGTCACCAGGGCAAGAAGATCCCTCACCCGACAAGGGTGTGGTGCCCTGTAAGGTACATCTCAAGAAAAATACCAGAAAGAGAAATATAGACTTCTCAGATGATGCAGATGTGCTAGAAAGTACAAAATGTAAAGAAAAGGAGGATGTGTCTTCTCTGGAAGACCCAGCTGCAACTGATGAGAGGCTGTTTGATTTTGCAGCATCTTGTGGTGCTGGGGACAAGTATGATCTAATTCATTCTATGTTTAATCCAAAGTTAGAGTGCGCCATTAGCCAAATGTGCAGGTTTAATGGAAAGTGAATAGCGGCTGCGGATTCGTCCCTCCATGTTAGCCTCATTCCCTCCGTATTGACGTTGTTCATTCAATACAACTAAAAAGAGGATTATCCCTCAATCACTACGAACGAATGTTCAGAGGGGTAAGGAATCTACTTAAAGTACACTTTTTGAAGTTTTACTATGAAAGACCCAGCTCTTTTATTTGTCATTTTTTCTAGAGAGAGAGAGTGCAAAAAATACATTTTCTTAGAAGGCCCTCCAAATGACCTCCGAAATTTCCTAATGAGCTTCGGAAGGTTTTGGAGATGATGCCGCTTCCGTCAGGAGTTTGCCCTTAGGTAGCCATATCTTGCTCGGTTTGTTGGTCAGCAATGATTTCCTGATCCAGACCTTCTGAATAACCTTGGGGGTTGTTTTTGGTTTAATAGCCGATTGCTTATTGTCGATGGGGATACTTGGCCACGAGTGATCTGTTTTTGCGAATGGGGTCATGTACACGTTAGAGTCGTGTGTGTACCTTAACGTATGTTCTGACCATTTAGTGACTGCATTGTACGTTCTCATCCATGGAACTCCTAAACATATTGATTCTCTGATTTCTCCGTCTTTCATTACGAAAAATTGATGAGGGCAACTATTTCCATCAAGATTGATTGGCAAGTTTACTATCCCCATCGTTGGCATTGTTGCACCGTTTGCCGCTCGTAGATCAATTGTGGATTGCACGAGGGGTTCATCTGTTAGCATCCTGTAAGTGGAGAAGTTGACCGCATTCACTCTTGCACCTGTGTCAATTAATGCTCGCTGATACCTGCCATGCGGTTCGAACATCAATTCCTGTTTGCCATTGCTCATCAGTTTGAATGATAGATAAAGGAATTCAAGCCGTGTTCGCTGGTGTAGGAAGTCTTTGTTGTTGTAATGCTTGTTTTCTTTTTAAAATCCTGACTTTGGCCTCCTCCTACGCTTGAGCTTTTGTTTCTTTTGCTTTGTTCTTGTGTTCATTCGCAGCGTGTATTTTGGCAAGCATCTCTGTGGTTAGTGGCAAGTTGTATTTCTTTAGTCTGCAACCACTAATCCAGTTAGGCATTTCCTCTCCCTCTAATGTCGCAAGTTTGATAGCACCGCTAGATGATATGTCATGAATCACGTAGGGTCCATTCCCTCGCTTTTTGAGTTTTCGGGAATGTTGTTTTAGGGTATACATTAAAACGTAATCCCCAGTAGCAAATTCCTTGCTGATTACGTGTTGATCAAAGAATGATTTCATGTTTTGTTTTTGCGCGTAGATTGACGCAACGACTCTCAATCTAGTTTCATCCAGTTTTTCTAGGACATCTACCTGATTGGATAATTCATGGCCCGTCCATTCTAATTGTTTAGCGGCTCGAAGTGTGGGAACAAGGAATTCAAGTGGCAAAATCGCTTGCATTCCATAAACCATGTTGAATGGAGTCGTTCCGATGGATGTTTTGTAAGCTACTCGATACGCCCATAAAGCTGAATGCAGCTTTTGATCCCATTCTGCTCTCGATTCGCCGACAATTTTGGTGAGAATTGTCACCAAAATTTTATTCGTACTTTCTGCTTGGCCGTTCACTTGTGGGTGATAGGGGGCGAACTTCTGTGAATTACCATGAATTCGTCCAATAGGAATTCGATCACTTCATTGATGAAGTGAGTGCCTCTATCGCTCACGAGCTCAATTGGTAAGCCATATCTGGTGAAAATATTCTCGTATAAAAACTGTGCTGTCGTTTTTGCATCATTTCTGGCTGTTGCTTTAGCTTCCACCCATTTTGTTAGATAATCTGTTGCAACTATAATGTATTGAGCGTGCGTTTTATACCCCGGAGGCGCTATCGGTCCTACAAAATCTATTCCCCATTTTGCAAACGCTCTTGCCCCCATCATTGGCCTTAAGGGCATATCGTTTCGTGCTCTCGGAATTTTCGTTTTCTAGCACTCATCACATCGTTTGACAAACTCTTCAGCATCCATGAATAGTGTAGGCCACCATATGCCCGCAATAAGAATTGCTTTGGCCATTTTGTCAGCTGAGAAGTGTCCACTAGCTTGTCCGCTGTGTGCTTGCTCTAAGATAGGAATGTATTCCTCTTCAATCGCGCACATTCTCAATTGATGGTCCTTTCCCCTCTTGTAAAGAGCGTCCTCAATCAGTACATAGTTTTCTGCCTCTTTCATGATTATTTTGATTCGCGATCTACTCATCCCCTTAGGCAGTATCCTGGTGGTGAGGTATTCAACGATGTAGTTACTCCATCGGGGTGCTACAGACAATCTGAATAGAGTCGCATGTTCTATTGGCTTTTGAAGCGTGCATTTGATACAAGATTTGACATGCATATGAACACTATGTTGCATTTTTGGCCAATACACACCCGTTCTCATCAATCTCTGGTACATCTGTGCATGCCCATTGTGAATTCCCGTTGTTTGTACATGAGCCTGGTTTAGGTACAATTCCCGTTCGTCAGGTTCAACACAAAGCCTAAGGATTTGATCCGTTCCCTGTTTATATAACCTGCCCGCTAATATTACCAATGATCTGGATGCTGCAATGGTAGATGGTTGTCTTGTCATATTCAAAGACCCGATAGTCAGCAAAGGAATTAAGTCCTCGCTCCATCTTGGAACCATTTCTATGTTGAAAAGATATGCATATGACAGATCATCGTCAACTCCTACAGGGTTTTCTCCATGTATCATTCTAGATAAATGGTCCGCTCTTTGGTGTGTAGTACCTTTCTTGACCACTACTGTAAAATCAAACTCAAGCAGTATGATGAACCATCGAACGATCCTTCCCGTATTGCAAGGTTTGTTTACTAAGTACATCAGTGCTTGGTGATCAACAAAGAATACAAATTTATTGGAAAGTAAGTAGTGTCTAAACTTTTTCACCGCATAGACCATACCTAATCCCTCCCTCTCAGTTGTCGTGTAATTCCTCTCTGCATTGTTCAATTGCCTACTGGAGTAACTTATTGGAAAATCCATGTTGTTCTCTCCAGGTTGTGCAAGTATGCATCCTATTGTATACGCTGATGCATCCACGTGAATGTGAAAGATCTTTTCCCAATCCGGAGCTTTCAATATTGGAGCGGAAATTAATCTCTGCTTCAACGTTTGAAAAGCTTCTTCACACTCTTCTGTCCACTCAAATTTAGTTATAAGCGCGTAAAGTGGTTTTGCAATTATAGCGTATGAGTAGATAAATCTTCGATAATATCCACAATGACCCATAAATGTCTGTACCTCCTTTACCCTCATTGATCGTGGTAGATCAACAATGACGTTGATCTTCTCCATGTCTGTCGAAATCCCGTTTTTGGACACTATATGTCCCAGTATTTTGCCCTGTCTTACCATGAAGACGCATTTTTTTGGATTCAGGCAAATCCGATACAGCCTGCATTTTTCAAACACCTTGGTCAAGTGCTCTATGTGCTCCAGTCTTACAAGGGAGTGAACGCACAAGTCATCCATGTAAATTTTTAAGAATTGTCTTAGATATTCTTTAAAAGCATGACCCATTAGCCTCTGAAATGTATCTGGTGCATTTGTTAGGCCAAAAGCCATTACCCGGAATGCAAAAATACCCCATTCAGTTGCGAAAGCTGTTTTGTGCTGATCCTCTGGCTTTATTGCGAGTTGGTTGTAACCCGAAAAGCCATCTAAGAAGCTATAAGCCTCTTTGCCTGCTACTCTTTCTATTACATCAGTAATGAGTAGGGGATAGTTGTCTCGAATTGTAGCAGTGTTTACTTTCTTGAGATTGACACATACTCTCAACTTTCCGTTTTTCTTCGGGACCACCACAATTGGTGAAACCCAATTGGTGTGCTCAATTTCGTAAATAAACTCTGTCTCCTTAAGTTTATCTATCTCCTCCTTGATCTTTTTAGCAAACGTTTCATTGTAAGTATAGGGACGTTGTCTGCTGGGTTTCGCCTCATTCTTAAGGGGTATCGTGTGTTGACAGATACTAGGGTCCACCCCCTTAAGATCTTTGTACGACCACGCAAACACATCTCTATATTGTTTAAGAGTAGCTACCAAAAGCTTTTCCTCTTCATCAGTAAGATCCGTGGCAATATATGCAGTTTTTGGATCTTCTCCTGGCTCCGCTAGATCTATTCGTTTGGCTTTTTTAGGACCGTCGTACGATGTACCCGGTTCTTTCAATTCCCTCATAGGTTGTTGCACTATGATTTTCCTATCTTGTATGGTATATTTCTTATAATGGGATGGTGCATCTATCTTGTCAGAACCCGTATCATCATTTGTTTCAAAGTCGGTCGTCCATATGTCTCTAAGGGTTCGCTTGAGCTTGTTGTACTCTGCTTTCCTCTCTATTTTGGTCATTTCGGACCCTATTTTCCTCTCCTTTTGCGACTTAGTCATCCGCTTTTCGTGTCTATTCTTCTTGTTGTTTTCCCATGGTTAAGTTTTGGTAAATCGGCCAGTGACCACATCTTTGACACAATCCTCAGCTTTGACAAGTTTTAGATATCCCTTTCTGTCATTGACAAGAGGCATAGGATTATGCTTATTCGCCCTTGATTTTCTGGCTCTCTTGGATTTATACCGCTCCTGTCGACTAGATTTTTGGTTATGAAACTCGTAAAACCTATCCTGTCTCATCCTATATTTTCCGTTCGTCTCTGATGCGCTTGATCTTTCATCATCAGCCTCTATCAGTTGGTTTTCGTCGTCCAATGATGGAAGGTCACAGCATAGTGAATCTGTGAATTCCTCTTCTGTTTGAATCCTATCGTTCACTACAGATACTTCATCAGTTATTCGTTTACACCCAGTCTCACGTAAAGGTTCTTCCTGTTCCTCGTTCTCTGATCCCGACTCAAGGACAACGCTAGCCATTTGCAACGTTACTAGGTTGTATCCTTCTTCGTCACAAAATTTCGTAGGTGTGCATTCGTTAACACATACGTCTAAGGTTGATAATATTTGAGTCCACCCGAATGACTCAAATAGATGTTCCGGGAAAGGTTCTGGGAAATAAGCCTCGTCTTCGACGGATCTTTCCAGAACGCATTCCTTTCGGATTATCTCACCACATTCGGATGCTCCACACATCCAAACATGCACTTTTGTTTGCATCCACTCAGGTATTTCTTTTTCATTTGCAGTGGTAGAATTAAATTCTTGCGCTGGTGTTTTTGCAACGTCTCTATAGCTGTGATCCTTCATGTTGATTTTCGTTATTAGTTCTTCGTGCCTTAGGTAGATTTGATCGTAACCCCAATCCTGTATCATTTTGAGTTGACACATGAATGGTCGTCCCAAAATAATGTCAAATTTGTTCGTTTTTACGAAATCCACCACGACAAAGGTGTGCTCATAGTTAATTCCACACGAAGTTACAATTATTTGGTCCAGGATCCCCAACGACTTCTCTACATACCCATCTGCGAGTTGCAGTTTCATTCTAGTTTTCTTGAGAGCTGGACGGCCCCACTTCTCCCAGATTTGCTTTGTAGCAATCGCCACTCCAACTCCACTGTCTAGGATAGCTATTGTTGTTATATCCTGATACTCAACAGGTAATGTTGTGTTATACTCCTCTCCTTCGCAATAATATCCGACCTTGTTTATGGGCACTGATCGGGCTTTGGATTGACTTCCCCGTTTGTTTTCTTCTCCCGGAGGGTTTGTCGGAAGAGGAATCTTTACTCCCTTGTGCTCCATATGTTTTGCCATGTCTTCCCACAAATGTGGTTTGACTCTCAAGAGTTCAGACAGCGTGATGGTGCATGTTATAGGTGTCGACAACATCTCTTGAAGACTCTTTGAGTCAACCATATGTGGGATAGTTCTCATCTGGGATGGAACTAACCTTATCTCCGATTGTGCCTCATGTTCACCTATAAATGAAAGCAGGGTTTTCAAGGATTGGGCTTTGCTTTCTATCGAAATTTCCGTTCCCGCATCCCCATACAACGATTGTATATCGGCTGAAAAAAATCCGTTATCCATGTTAATTTCAGGAATTGGAGCAGATTGTAACGTCGTGCTTCCATTCTTTCTGTTTCTAATGGTTTCCTATAAGTGTTGTGGCCATTGTTCTTCCACCTCTGGAATTGGCATCATTGTCATTGATTTAGCGTCATCAGTCGTGTTTGACACAACTCGATGATCCAGTGGCAATACTGTTTCTGGCTTGGATTCGTTTAATCGTTTTGGTTCATCGATTTTTAGTTTTTCTCGCTCTTTGTGAATCAATACTTGTTCTGGGGTTCTAGCTATTTCAGGTTCCATCAACGCCTGGGCTGTCTCAATGAGGTGTTTACACATTTCCAAACGCTTCGTTTCCACTTTTGGTTGAGGATAAGTCAACCATCTTTGCTCTAAGGTTTGGTTTGTTTTTAGCCTTGCTTCGTATGCTTTTAATAGAGCATCTAACGGCTCTAGCACTTTGTCAACCAAGACTGATCCTCTTGAGGACGGTTTCCTTGGTTTGTTGATGACCTCAGTTGTCTTACTCTCTCTCTCTCTCTCTCTCTCTCTCTCTCTCTCTCTCTCTCTCTCTCTCTCTCGTTTGAGTTGTTCCCTCGTTTCATGCAACTCGTTTTGCATGGCAATTTGCATTTTCAACCTTCTCGTTTTCATCCTGTCTCGTTTTGCCTTCGAGGATTTTCGCTGAGTTCTAACGGATAAACTCTCATTTTCTGTTGGTATGGGCAACCCGACCTTTTCCTCCAAGGTTTCGTTTTTTCCCAAGTCCTTGGTTTGGGCTCTGGTTATCGCGTTGATTCGGATCATGGGATCGGTTTCTGATCCACTACTAGCGCTTGGTATCACCCCCACAATATTCATAGTCGCTTTTCCCTTGTTGTCCGGATTCTTCGAGAAATCTGGTAACATGTGATTCACGCCACATCCGTCGCAAAATCCAAAAATTTTCACTCTTTCGTCCTTGAAAGGACAGTTACGCTCCCAATGATCCGTACTTCCACAGCTATAGCACTGTCCAATTGTTGGTTGATTTTGAGGAGGTGGTCCCATAGGTTGTCCTGCTCTATTGGGATATCCTCTTGGTTTGTAATTCTGGTTCGCAATGAACATTAACGTTCTCTCGTCTACCAAATATTGATCTCTCGAATGTTGTGCTATATACGTTGGTGGTGCCATACCCTCACTATTTCCCCACGGTTGATATGCTTCGTCTGCGTATATTTGTGATTCGGGTTCAGTTGCGTAAGGCTCATTTGGTTCCTTGTAATAAGACACTTGAAGTGTACTATTCGTTCCTGGTGATGCTTCATAAGGTTGAGCGTATCTAATCATGGCCCTATTTTCTTGTGGTAATGGAGGTTGTTGACCCAACACAGGTTGAGGTCTGTCTGCTCCCGCTACCAAATTCATATTTTGTCCAACTTGATACCTTGGAGGAGGTGGTTGGGATGGTCCTGCTGGAGGTCCATACGGTCGTTCCCTCACAAATTTTTGTTATAAAAACACTCTTCAGTGCTATGATTCGTCCATTTCTGCTCTATGGCACACCATTTCAGTACTCGTCCACTCGCAACTGGAGCTTTAGGTTATTGTGTGCACCATGGTGTCCCCCCGCATGCGTCACACTTCCTCGTCTAAGACTGTCTCATCACCGGATTTGATCTCACATGTTGTTGCATTCTCTTTGTAACTTCCTCTATCAATTGATCAGTTGTCGGCATCAAGGACGCTTGAGCATCTTTCTTGTTAGGGTTCGCTCTTAATCGATGAAGAGCCACTGGCTATTGAATCAGTGTCCTCAGACACTTTCCCATATGCTTTGCAGTTGTCGACAAGATATAATGCTTCCCTCGTAACCTGCTGAAATGTGCTACAGGCCTTCAAGTGAAGGTCCTTTTTCAAGGTTTCATTCCTAAGTCCTTCAACGAAGAGCACAGACAATCTCTCGTCCTGCGGTAATTCTCTTCTCGGGCATCTCTCAATGTATTGCTTGAATCTCAAGGTCGCTTCCTTCACTTTTTCATTCTCCCTTTGTTTAAAAGCATATATCTGCGATACAATATTATGCTTTATACCCCGTTTTGATAATTCTTCTGCGAACTCGCGCAATACATGTTCAATATTCGAAAAAATTTCAGGGTTTAAAGGTTGAAACCATGTTAAGGCCGTCCCTTCCAAGGTTAGCCCGAATCCCTCGTATTGAGTATGGAAATCAGTGATCTGTTCCGCTCTTAAGACTTGCTTGAAAAGCGATACATGGGCATATGGATCCCCCGAGCCGCTATATTTCTTTGGCATGCACTTCGCTACTTGGGACGCTCTGATCCGCCTATGGTCTGCGGTCACTCTCATTGCTCCCATGTCCCGACTTAATCGTTCTCGTATATCAGGGAGGTCGTAGGTTGCTCTCGTTGGCTCACCCGCCCTCGTTGGCTCACCCGCCCCAAATCTACTACTAGGAGGCAAATGTGATGGGATGGCTGCGAATGTCGGACCTACAGAATATGTGTAGAGATAGGAACCGTACTACCTCGATTCGTAGCCATCGATTCTCTGGAATGTAACGTTCCCATGGGGCTTGGAATCGAATAATGAGGTCGACTGAAAGAATCAGCTACATGAGTCCTCCCTCCACCTGTGGTTAACGGTTCTGGCACAACAGTTGTAGGTGCTGTTCTAAGAGGGCTTGGAGTGACATAGTAATGGTGAAGTGGTCCCCCAAAGTACGTATAACCCTCCAATCCTTTTTTGTCGATTGCTGCATATCTTCTTCATACTTGTCATATGCGGAAATTTTCATTTCCGCTCCCTCGGTGTAGGTGAAGACATAAAGTTTTTTCCGCTCAGCCATCTCCCCAACGTAGGGTTCCTCACATCTATAATAGAGATCTTGCTCTCCATTATTATACTTGTATAGCCCCAGGTAGACATTATCCGTGTCGATTCGCATCGTTTCATTTTCTCGCCTTAATTTCACATTCGGTAAGCTCATTGTTGGAGCCCTTTCCTCATGTTCCTCGTCTATTTTGGATTTTGTGCCCATCAATCCCCACTTGTCTACAATGTTAGGATTTAGGACTACCAAATACATGATACCCTCGTCATCTAGGTACCTGTCTCCGCTATAGCTTACAGGAACCAAGTCCCTGAACTCGCTTGGTCTATCTTCTATTTTCACAAAGTAGCAGTCCATACCGTCTTTGTATATCTTGGCACCTTGCTTGTTGTCATATTGATACTTGATGAACAATAGCTTTAGCATGGCCGAGGGGTCTGATGGTCCTGCGGCCATGTTTTCTCTCTCGTTTAGTTTTATTTGCCCCAAGTGTTCTGCGAAGCACTCTGAAGATCTCTCTGAAGAAGTATCGAAAATGACTTCTTCAAGGATCGGTTCCAATTGGCGTACTATCCCTTGGTTTACACTCTCCTCCGTTGACGCGACACTCGTTTGATCCTCTAAATTTAGGTGTTTGGTGTTGATTTGTTTTTCCGATCTCAAAAACATGAAGAAAGTGGGATTTACTGACCGAATCCAAACCTCTTACCTGGAGATGGAAAAATCTTTCAATTCCGGCGACTGCATGGGCTGTTACTTGACCGGTCTCTGCAAATGAATACACTGGATGGCTATGAGATCACTGTATCATTCCAACTGTTAGAAGATTCAACACTTCAAAATGATCTTAACACAATTTTGCTTGCAGATTATTGACAATATGTCCAATTTGAGTTTTGAAAACTCCTGGTATCTTGTGTAACCTAGGTTTATGATCAGGTAAAAAATGAGCTAGATCTGGGCCAAAGGTACACCGATCGCGATCGTACTTATGGGTCCAAATCAGATGAAACTTCACCAGCTTGCTCACTAGGCTATTTTAAGACTACCTGCCAGACACTTTTGTATTTGGACTCAAAAAAGTCAAGTTTTTATCATTTCTTGGTTGGAAGTGCCTGTTTCTTCCATATTTTTCACTTTGACTGGATTTTGATGTTTGATTTGAGATTTGAAGGATACCAGGGGTTGCTCTGTGTACAGGCTATTCCTCTGTATGGTTCCTTCCCAGTTTTGATGTGTTTTGGTCAACTAGAAGTCAATTTCTAAACCAGTTTAGCAATTTTTTGACTTGGATCTGTATTCAGGTTGTTTGATAGGTATCTTGAGGTTTCTGGCTCTAGGTCCTTTAGCCTTTTATGTTTGTAGACACCCGGGTGATTCCACAGATGAAATTTCATCAAAATCTGGCACTTAGGTACACCGATCGCGATCGTACTTCTGAGTCCTAATCAGACCAAATTTGGCATGCTTGTAGACATTGATGTTTCAAGGCTATGCCCCAAGTCTTTTTGCATTTGGATCACCAAAAATCAAGATTTTGCAGTTTCTGGGTCTGTCAGGCTAGTTTTACCCAAGTGGCCTGATTCCCTTGATTTTTGATGTTTTTGGTTGTGGTTGCTTTAGACAAACTTGTTTAGAATCTTATCAGAAAGGCACATGTCAAATCTTGTTCACTTTTGAGACTGAGGTACACCGATCGCGATCGTAGTACCAGAGCCAAATCTGATGAAATTTTGTCTGCTCCCTCTGACAAGTGTTTCCTAGTGTTTTGTGCTACCACTCTGTTGTTTGAATCAATGTTAGCCCTGTTTGGTCAGATTTTCAGAATTTCAGAGTCTTATGGCTTTTTTGGCCAAGGTTATGGTTTTCTGGTTTTTCGACTCTAACTTTTGCCCCAAATCTGATTGGAATGTGCATTGCTTATCCCACTCCTAAGTACAGAACTGAAAAAACATAAGAATTTGAATCAAACACAACAAACACGACGGATTTCGGGTGAGATTTCAGTACTCAATCGAATTAGAGAAATTGAAGAGCAAAAATGCTTAAACACGTTCACTCACAGCTCCCTAAATCTCCTAAGAGAGGATCTTGCCGGTCCACTGGCTCTAGATTTCCCTAGGCCCTAAACTCTTGTCTAGCAGCCTAACTGAGGTGTAAAATGGATTTGTGGATTGATCTTTGTTAAGGAGTCTAACTGCGCACTCGGTCACTCATCACCTAAGGTGCATTCCCCGGCAACGGCGCCAATGTTTGCGGGTCGCCGCGACGGACGTCCATAGCATAGCTCTCAAGCATCAACATAATTATCAATACAGGGGAAGCGACTCGGATGAGGCATGGAAACTCACTAGGTTGTCACGCCTAATGAAGTGAACTCTATGAGATGCATCTACTAATTCTACAAGTAAATCAAACGCATCATCACCAAGTAAACTGACTATGTCCTTCTACTCAGCTCTATAGTCGTCATGCCCGTTTACCATGCAAATCTATTCGGAATCGCACGAAACTTGAAGGGAAGCTTAAGGGACTATTAGGATCATATCCTATCACTGTCACAACATTCTGGAGAGGTACCACGATCGCGATCATTCATTTTAAAGTCAACAAAAATAGCAAAAAATTGATCCTAATGGGTCGTTTTAGGGTCCCTAAAGCCCCTCCTAGGGTCGAAACGACATAAAATACGTATATAAACACTCAAAACAGCGATTTAAAGCCTCAAACACGTAGTCGAAAACCTTCACCGAATCTTGAATGATTATACTTGAAGGAAAGAGCAAGAGGGGAGGAAGACAATGCAATAATCAAAACTGAATTTGGATTACCGTAGCCGCAATGGCGAAGATTATAAGTTTGAACAAGAAGGAGCTCCCAAAAGAATAATCATACATCCTTGACAATTTCCCGGCTTAGAGATGCTTCTTTACAAAAGAATTTTACAATGGTTTCTCAAGAAATTATGGTCCTTCTGGCCACGGCCGCCTGTTGCTTCTTCCGCCAAACAACGATGCCGGGGAGTATAAAAACCCAATGTATTTTCGTCGCTAACAGCGTCACAAGTGCACACAACTTCTTGTAGTGATGATAGATGAGTATGCTACTGACCAAGACTTTAAGTAGGTAATTACAGCCTTTGCATTAGGGGAGAAAAAAAGAACCATTTACCTTGAAGGATGGTTATCTTTCAAACGGAAATAGGCTATGTTTTACTCACCCATACAATAACAAAGTCATGTATGAATCCCATGATTCTCCTTATATGGGGCAAACAAGGATTCCATAATCTACTCTTCAAGGAGTAGAAATGTATTTCTGTTGGTCCACCATGAAAAGTGAACATACAAGAGTATGTTTCAAAATGCATGGTGTACCAAAAATTGGATTTTTTTTTTCTACACACCATAGGGCCCACAGGGGGAGGTGCTTATCCCTTTCAAATATTAGCCATGTTACATGGTCGGGCAAGGGCCGCATACCATCGGGCAAGAGCCACGCGTACGCATCACCATGGCCACCTAATTGATGCACCACATGCTGGGAACGATGAAGAGAACTCGTAGCAACCAACTAGGAACCTCCTCCTTGGGTGACCCACCCCAGGAGGAGGATGCACTCGAGTGTCCAAGGGCAAGAGCCCTAGCAACGTGAACACCAGGTGAGCACAAGGTGTCCCTCTAGAGTGTGACCCAACAGGGGCTTTGAACCCACAACCCGTAGGGTGAGAGGCCAAAGCCTTATCGTTAGACCAACTCTTTGGGGACACCAAAAATTGGAATTTGATCGAGGGAAGCAAATTAAATTGTTTCAGTCGACAGGCTTAGCAAGAAAACACATTCTATGTCTGTCAAAAAGACTATTAGGGCACATCAAACGATAACCCTCTCTAGATCTCAAATTTTCAAGTATCATGGCTTGCCAACATCCATAGTGTCGTACAGGCTTAGCAAGAAAACACATTATATGTTTGTCAAAAAGACTATTAAGGCACATCAAACGATAACCCTCTCTAGATCTCAAATTTTCAAGTATCATGGCTTGCCAACATCCATAGTGTCGGACAAAGATCCTAGGATGACCAGTAATTTCTAGAAGGGTCTCTTTGAAAATCTAGGAAGTGGATTAAATTTTTCTTTTGACCTATCATCCACAAACAAATGACCAAAGTAAAATAACTAATCTAATGATTCTTGAATCTACTAAAAACCTATGTCATGGAAGTAGATCAACGTTCTTAATGAGAGAAGTACCTACCTCTTATGGAGTATGCGTACAATGACGTTGTACATACTTCTATGGGGAAAGCACCTTTTGAGGTTAAAGAGGGAAGATCCAAAAGTCCCCTACTACTTAAGGTATATGGGAAGATCTTCGCTGCTGATGAATATACCAATGAGCCTAAGGTAAAGGACGATGTCCAAAAGTCTCATAAGGGAAATTCCAACAAAGCTAAGGAGAAGGGAGTTTACAAAGGCAAAAACAAACTCTCTCATGAAGAGCTTGAGCGTTATCGCAAGGATAACCGTTGTTTCAAGTGTAGCGAACAAGGGCATGTGTATCGCGCTTGTCCCCAAAAGAACACCCGCCATGAGCCTCCTAGAGTTACCTTGGTTGAAATCCAAGAGGAGGAAACTCACCACAAAGGATCTCCTCTATGCCATAAGGTGGAGAGAGCTAGCGGGGAATGAGGGTAGGGAAGAGGAAGAAGAAACATTCCATAGGAGAAAGAAATAGTTTCTCACTTATCATCACTCTTATTGCTTAGTATAGCATAATAGCATAGTAATGAAGATGAAGAAGATGACAAGCTTAAGCATTGAAGCATGGCTCTTGGTGGGATTTGCATTCCATAGCCAAGAATGTTGGTGTAGGATCTCCACTTCTTAAGAAATTTGGAGAAGGAGATGGAGCTCTTGCACTTTGCACTCCACACAATGAGAGAATGCGTGTGTGTGTGTGTGTGTATATGGGAGAGTATACCCCCCTCTCATGCTTGGGCCACCTCTCTCTCTCTCTCTCTCTCTCTCTCGTATTATTTTATTATTTCATTTGGACCTGTGTCCTCTTTTTCCTCTTTGAGAGAAAGAACTTAATTATTTATTTTTATGTATCTAACCAATATAATTCAAGCACATCATGAGGGCCACATGTGGAGGATCATTTGAACATGTGTCTTTTATGCTTATTAAGTCATTTGGTTAAATTGAATACTTCAAGGACATAGTCAATCAAGCAAGCATGTGTCTTTTATGCTTCTTAACTCATTTGTTTTTAATTGAATACTTCAAACCTTAGTCAATCAAGCATGGACGTTCATGCCTCTTCAGAATTTATATTTGAATTTAACATTTCAAAAACCTTAGTCATTTAAGCATAAAAATCACCTCAAGCTTTGAGCAAGGTTCCCACAACCACTTCAAGCGTCTTATCACCTCATGCTTGGGTACAATTCCCACCTCGAGGTTAGCCCTAGCTTGCGTAAGGTCAAAGGACTTTTTAATACTAACTTTTGGAGGTCTTTAATAAAGCTAACCTTAAGGTCTTTTAAGCTCCATTAGATGCACGTTGCTCTTTGATAGACTACCTCTGTTTGGACCCCTTTTGAGATGTAACCATCTCTCCTCTTGGTCCCTTGCTGAGGTAAATCTAGAAGCACTTATTGCATATTTCTCTTTGGTAGAATGTCTCCTTTTAGACCCCTATTGAGATGCAACCATTTCTCCTTTCGGTCCCCAGTTGAGATAGGTCTAGAAGCACATATATAAATACTAGCTTTTGTTCCCCTTTTATCTTCCCATATTAATTGATCAGTTTAATATGAGAAAATCATTTGGTAAAGTTAGATATTGTATTTTATGACATTATCTCTCTCTTGAAATCATAGTCGTCCTTGACTATGAGGTAGAGAAGATGGAGCCTAGTCATTAGTCCATGTTTCTTAGCGGGTAGAGGATTTTTACCCTACGACATCATTCCAGAATGGATGACTAATCCATTTGGTGCTTGGGAGACTTAGCTGCCACAAGCATGTCTGCTCTTTAGTCCATATCATACTTCCAAAGTAGAGTGACAAGTTCTACTTGGTGTTTGGGAGACGTCGTCACCACAAACATGATCCTAAGCATGCATACTTCTTAAATTTTGTGCAAAATAAAAGAAAGAGAATGAGTCTTATAAGACAAAAATGTTGTTCATTTAAAATGCATTTTCCTTTGCTTACTCTAATTTAGCGTTGTAAGCATTGACAAGGTTCATATTATCCTTAAGCTAGGTTCCTTATCCATCTAGAATCTTCAAAAGGATAATTCTGTTTGAGACCTTGGGACTGAGGCTTGGGATAGTTAATGTTTTCCCTTTTTTTTGCAAAGTTTATGTTAATCTCGTGATGCATGAAGCTTTCCATCTTCATAGCATCACCAAGGTCACAAGGAACACAAAGATTGTCTTGTAATAAAGTCTCTCTTGATGGGAGAATCTATAATACAAACGTCTTTTGGAGGGGGGATAGGCTCCAAGTAAATCCGGCCCTCAACTATTGTCATGTTCTTTAATACTCTCTCTCTTGAAAAAGTATTGTTCATGCCAAGTTAATTAAGTACTATGTTTATGTTGCTACCATCAATTAAGCTCACCCTCTATGTTCTCAAAGTGATCTCACAAAAATGCTCACCTTAATTCTCTTAATTCCGCTATTCTCAAAGCTCATAGGCTATTTCCATTACATTCAAGCTCAAGAGTGTTAATGGGGGAGTGACAGTAGGTTCCACCAACAAGAAGCATAATGTGAGGCAAATGTGGACACAGATGCTGAAGATGAGGAACTCTTGGAAACTAAAGAGGGAGCTTTGCAACAGCAACAAGCAACACGATGGCCTGCACTCTCGGTCTCCCCTCCTGACAATGTCTTCATTTGCCTCACAGACATCATTTCTGGGTGGTTTTTGCTTTCCTTTTAATTTTTTCGTTGCTTTTTTGGAAAGCTAATTTAGCGCTTTGCCTTTTCAAGAGAAGAAAATGCTCTTTCATCAAGGCATTGAATTGTGGACTTTCTCTTTTAAATTTTGGTATGGTAGGCCAACGTGTAGGTAGGCGTGACCACTGTGCCGATCACGATGCTTTTTGGGGGAGGTGGAGCTTGTCATCAGTTCAAAGGCTGGTCCTTGAAAGTGCTTTGATGCTTTAGGTCAACCAGCTACAGTTGCTTGCATTTTATTGGCAATCAACTACGGGTGCTTGGCCATGATAGCAAGCTGGCCGACATTTAACGTAAACCAAAGCAAGTAGGTGTGCTCTCAAAGAGGCATCTTGCAACATGTTGAGGTAGTCATGGAGGAGTTTCTGCCAATGATCAAGTGAGTATTGGGAGATTCACACTACAAAACCCATATCAAAGTGCACTACGTCTGTGTTCATGTGTGATGTAGATCTAAGAGCTCAAGTTCCAAAGTTGCATGAGAATTCAATAGTAGCCCCCAAAAAAATGGCGTGTGAGTTGAACATGCTCTATTTTGAGTTGTGAAGCAAGAGAGAGAGAGAGAGAGAGAGAGAGAGAGAGAGAGAGAGAGAGAGAGAGAGAGAGAGAGAGAGAGAGAGAGAGAGAGAGAGACGGAGAGGCTTCAAGCAATGCAAAAGAGTTGAAGTACAGGAAGCTCCACTGTGCTTTCATCAATGCTCAGATTTTAGGTACATCTTTCATTTTTTTTTTCTGCACACGCACACTGCGTATGGAACAAACCAATCCGCCATAGACATTTTATCCTCCATAGACTTTTTCTCTGTTGCTGTGAGTAAAGCTGTGCGGACGCCATCTGAAATATATTTCCCCTCTGAAAGAGAAAGTTTGATCTCTCTCTCTCTCTCTCTCTCTCTCTCTCGATTTAACCTACTTGGTTGCATGGTGAGTGGCAGATACATCACATACTTCAATGAGGCATGGCTCGGCCACTCTCTCTTTTGCTAGTGAGTAAAATTCAAATGGGCCTAGTTTTTTAGGTGCCAATGTGTACCCCAAGTAGGTGGCACACGTCATAGCTCAATATGATTTGTACGTGGTGGCACACGTCACAACTCAATATGGGGAGACAACATTGCTATACCATATTGCCACCAAATGGGGTGCAGATATTGATGCTTGTGATTATGACAGGTAGAACATATACCACATATACTCTTTGTTTTACAACTAACAACCGAAAAATTGATACTATATTATGGGAATTTTAGGACTACATACAAGGGTTTTGTAGATTGTGTGAGATTGCTTCTTTTCATGGATGCCTCCCGGAGTAGACAAGATAAAGAAGGTAAGTACTTCTTTCTGGTGCCTTTCTGTAGCCGTGAAGGTCGATTGTTTAACTTACTTTCCTTGCTGCTATTCTATGCCTTTGAAGAATAGGCTGCACCCCTTTGCATTGGGCAGCTATCAGAGGGAATTTGGAAGCATGCACTGTGCTGGTCCAAGTAGGGACATTGGATGATTTGATGGCTACCGACTACACTGCGTGTACAACAGCTCAGCTTGCTTCTGATAAAGGCCACAGGGATGTGGCTTTGTTTTTTGGTAAGTAACCACGTCTTGTATTCTGAAGGCTCGTCTCTATACTTGCTTATTTTGTTATTCTCCCACTGCATTTGTCTATGTAGTCCAACGCAAGGAGGGTTTTGTAGAACCGAAGCGATACCAAGAGTGGGTTAGGAAGCTTAACAAAGTTGGGTCTTGTTCCAATCTTGTGGGTCTTAATTGTTGGATTGCTTATGGCTTATATCAATTTTGTCTTCATAAGTAAGTACTCTGAAGCTTTTTCCTGTACTATTGGACTTTTGTTAACTTTCTATAAACAATTTTTTTTTTCATCTTTTGTCACTACTACTGTAGCATCAAGGCTCTATAGGATAACACCACTAGTTGGATTTTGGGCGTGGTCCGCGGTCTTCTGTGGCACCGATGGGCTGTTCATTTTGTACAGATGCAGCAGGTAAGGGCCTTTACCTTAATACTCGTGAACTTTTTAGGTTCTTATTTTTTAGATTTCTAAATCTTTCTTACAAAAAGGTGACTAAAGTTGCAAGATGTTCTGTATTAAAATCTGATTGCTTTCAACACCGAGAAAACTTTAAATCATTTGATTCGAGAGATTTTTGAAAATATAGATTTATTTATGTTCACTAGTAATGTTTCACTTGATCTTTTCAGGATTTCTTTCTATACTGATTGATCTTGTTGTGGTGGTGTCCTTGGGTTGAAATTTTTTTGCATCTTCTTTGCTTTGATCACCTGATTATGTCAATGTTAGCTCATTCGGTTGTGCTATTGCACCTTTTGCTTGCAATTGTTGCACATTATCTGTGTGCATTTGGGTAGCCTTTGAGCTTAGAAGATCCACTGTACTATTTGTCTCTTTGAAAGAGATTTTGGTGGTGACCTTTATGTATTGTTTTGAGATTTAGCTTCCGTCAATTTTGAGACATCCTTCACCTGTTCTAGGCAGCTTGAGTTTTTGCATCAACTTAAGATAATCTTTGACCTCAGGCTTACCATCCATGGGGTTTTGTACAAGACCATGTACTTATTGGTATTCATTGCCATCTACATCTCTATGTGCATATGTGAGTTTGGTTACGTACAATTGCTTGAACACTATTGGCTTTGTTGGCTTTTGACTTTGACTTGTGGAAGTCAACTAAAACCTTTGTCCTTGATGATCTTCATATATGTATTTGTTGATAGATTCTGAAAGAATTCGTGTCAATTGGGAACTTCCAACAACCATATGATCCTTTAATGGATTTTTCTTTGTAGTGCTCTGGCTAGAAGTTCTAGGGCTTCTAACTTGTGTTGATGTATTTGGTACAAGAGCTGAGCTTACTGAATTTGCAGCTCTCCCCTTCTTAGGGTGATCACTAATGCTTTCTCCATGAATTGGGCTCAAGATTGATTGGCTTTGGTTTGTTCCCCGGGGGATTCACTCTATATACAAAACGGGACGCCACTTGCAAGCGGACAACTTTGATAAAACCCCTATATACGACTCGTATTAGGAAATATGCCCCCCCTTTCTACGCTTATATGACAATCAATGAATAAAACTATCATACCTCTATCTTACATATAAAATTTAGGTCACATGATCTAACTGAGTAAAATTAATCAAAGAGTGTGTAGCATAGTGACTGACAACATACTGAGGAACCGACTTGGGTGTATCGTCAATGTGTCTTAGTTTCAATTTCAAACTATGTGTCCAATCAGCCTGCACTTTGGATACTCGCCCAATTCTGACCCATCCAAAGATAGTGTAAATCAACCCTAGACCTGCTCCAAATCAGCCCTTATCTATGACCGGCTTGATGCAAAATTTGATGTGTGACCCGATAAAAAAGTTTCCCAAAATTCATCCAAGTTCTAATGCACACCGATGACCAATCATTACAAGTAATCAAACCGAGTTTGTTTTTACACATCTTCTTGTACCCAACCAATAAGGTTTGAAGCAGTGAAAATGAACACCTAACAATGTAACAATCTTCCCACAACGTATACATTTCTTTTGCTTTCATCCCACGAGTGTGCAATCTTGATTTTTTCTATCAAATTCAATGCATGAATTTCATCAACCCACCAAAAGAAATCACCTTCAACCTTTTCGTATCTATATGTGATTGAATGTTGTGCATAATTTTCTAGCCAAAAATTGTCTAAAATTTTAAATCGATCTAGGTGCACACAAGAGGCCGAAGAAGTACCCAATGACGGTTTGTTGAAAAAAAAAGACGCAAACAAGTAGCATGCTTTGTACTTGAGGAACCATGAACATTTTTCTCACTTGTATTATTTACAGTCTTATTGATGGACAATCAATTATTTTTGGGTGATAATTTTTGCCAGACATTCAAACTTCAGGCCCACTTCATGCTTCAAGACAAATTAATAAACAAGAAAGCAAATAATAAATCTTTGTTACTAAGGGTGAAAATTAGCTAGAACAAACACGGGTAACATCCTCTCATTTTGTCGCAAGTACAATCCAAGAGCAAATCAACTACCACAAAGACTACATGTTGAAAGCTTGAAAGCTATGAAAACTTAAAAATGAAGCCAAATCCTGAGTGAGGAGCGAGCCTCACCTTTTATGTTGATAACATTTTGCGAGAAGCTATCAACGTTTTGATGGTCAAGAACAAGTACCTACATAACCAAACAAACATGATTTCATTATCTTGTATACAACAAATTCTTCTCAAATTGCATAAACTTTATCTTAAATAACATTTGCAAACACAACAACAACAACCGCAGCAACCTTCGACTTATATAGGTCGTGCTGTTTTTGTGGAAGGTAAGAGCCAAGCAGCATTGAGGCCTATGATGCAGGCAATGTCAAGGAAAGGAATCTTGCTAGTTTTGAAAGAAGATTTAAAGTGAGCACAACACATAGCAAACAATCAACGCAACATAATGTGACTTCAAGGGAGGCCTCTCCCACTTTCAAGATCACAAGACATCAGCTACATAAGGATAAGGAAGAGCTGGTGAGCCTAGAGACGATGTGGAGAAGGTGGATGCTTGATACTAGGATACTTGAAGGGAACCTTCCCATTATGGTTGATGAGAGCCAAGGACAATATGAGAGTGTTTCTATTGCTTTCTCAAGGATCTTGTAGATGCACAATGCGCTTAGTTATCTGGGTGGGGTTCAATTTCTTATTGCATGTATCATTGAGAGTATGTTGCTCTTGCAGATTGGGAGGCATTGGAATTGTGGCTACATGAGCTACAAACTTTGCGAGTTCAACATGCAAGTAAGGCTTATGCACGGGCTTTGACAACAACTGGACATGACATGAATTCTATACATGCATTTTCTTGCTTTGACACACTGGAGATGTGCAAGGAGCTTGGGGTCATAGTATCATCTCATAGCTACAAGGAGATGGTTGATGCAATAATGAATTTTGCAACTTTGATGGGGAAGGCAGCGTTCCCTTATGAAGAAGAAGAAGAAGAGGAGAATTTCAATGCCGTAGGAAGCTATGCTAGGAGACCTCAAAGATCTATACGATGAGGGTTAAACTCAATACCATAATCATCATTAGACATCACTTTCATGATTTCTCTCACATTAAAAATGTTTCATGTGAACAAGCTCTTAAAATAATTAAAGGCATTATTTGGGAAATAAAGTTTGAGAGAACAAAAAAAACTACTGCATGCTGACTTTTACGCCAACGAGGACGTGAGTGTGTTTGTTTGCTTTGGACGCTCAGTCATGCCCGCTCTTTGTAGTGTCTCTAGTGCCATCATAGCCCAAGCTGCCCCACACACCTTGCACACGCCTTGTTGGAGTGCTGCTTCCTCATACTGTCCTCAACTTCCTCCTACCCAACCATAGAAGTTTCCAACCCCCCCTCGAATCCTTCCAAGCACCTCTCTTTGCACTCTCTCTAGTGCGCCCAGCCCCTAGCCTCCAAACCCGACTCATCCCTCTTCAAGAAATCATACGTGTGGCAATTTGCCACACATGCACAATCCCTTCCTTTGATCACGATCAAAGCCCACAAGCTGCACAAAGCAGCTGTTCCATGAAACGTAAAATCCTATGTCGGTAAATATTGAGTAGATCACGTTCATGTAATTGATACCCTTTTGAAGAGCTAGCTGGTGTATACATCATCTCGATCCTCCTTGTAGTCAAATACTACCCAATATGGCCCTCTTAGGGGTTCGTCAACTCCTCTATGCTACCAAAGCAGCACCAACCAGTTCTCACTAGGCCTTGCTCACCTCAAGGCGGCGCCCTTCACCTCCTAGATTCTCCTCAATGCTAGCCATGTGGCCAACCCCTTCTTTACTTCTCACGCCATGCTATGCTCTTTAAGCCTTTGCGGCCATGCAACTCTTGACCTGCTTACAGCCTCGTGCACACTATGCTCTCCTCTATCCTGTTCAGGGCCCAAGCTAATGCCGACATCAACATGAATCCACTCATGCTTTCCCAATGTCGTCGATAAACTATAGCAATAGGGAAGACCGTTTTAGCTATGCATCAAAGAGAGGAGCTAGAGGCAGGAGACTCTAAGCATCTAGAGAAACACAAGTGGCTTACGTGTTGTGTAAGCTGCTTTTCTCTCTATTTCTGTTTTCTCCACAAGAATAGTCTGGCCCACATTAGTCTTGCATAGTGCCACATGCCTTCAAAATGCAAGCTTAGGTTACTGCATCTCTGGAGAGATGTCCTCGCTTCTCATCCACTGAGAACAGCTCAGAGCTTCTAGACCCTACCCTTGTTGGGCATATCTTGCTATCAGTGTGTTCTAAGAGACGACGTTCCAGACATACTAACTAATGTGTTGCCTAATTATGCATTCTTTTCAGACATACAATAATACCAAAAGGTCTATCTACCCTCTTCTCTTCATTCCTTCATAAACCATCAATAAAAAATAGCATGGGAATCTACACGAGCATATAGAAAACTCAAATGGTTGATATATGTCTAGCACCCTTGTAACCTTGTTTGTAGGAGATGCATGACCAGACAAATCCTTTAATTAGAAACCGAGCATGCATTACCAACATCGCATAAATTCTTGTACACGGCCAAGTTAGGTGTTGTTACACTTTTGTTGGAATTTGGTGATGTCAACATGTAGCCTAGAGCACGTTTTGTGAGCGAGAAACTATTTATATTTGCAAGTCTATTTTGGTGATGGTCAAAATGGTTGGTCACTTGGTCGTGTACTTCTTCAAAGGGCATGAAAATCAATATGTAACTAGAAACAGAAAGCACGGGGAGCTGATTTAGTACCTGAGTCTAGGGGAAAAACCATAGCTACCACAAGCTTAGGATTGTCTCTAGAATGCTTTATTTATAAATTCATTAGCATATCTAGAAACAAACAAGCAAAATGCTAGGGAGTCATTTCCATTACCATTCAAATAGGATCACAGACCCTTGTAGCTCAATTTTATGTGATAACAGTAAAAGGTGTACCAGACAACATCATATTGGGAATTCCAGTGGCCCAAAATGTTCTAGAAACACTGAGTTCAATAGGATGCAACCTTCAAGACAACAAAGTACAAAGACCACGAATCACCGATGGAAGACAACACAAAGTCCTCAAATACAGTTCAAATGGTGACTGATGCCAAAGCAAATCTTATTGAAGATAATTCATCTCCACCCAATTGAAGCCTCGAAGACCTTGAAGCATATCAAGAAAAAACAAGTGCATTTCAAACACAACAAATAGCAACCACGAAAGCTATTGAGCAAAAAATGCCATCAAAACTAGAAATAAAGAAGATGCAACCAACAAGAAATAGGAAGTCTAGAGACCTATCAGTCATTGTCAATTGAGTAAACAGATGGAAGTCCTAGTGGAAAAACAAGTCTCAACTCACCTTTCGTAGAGACCAAGCTAGATCAAGATGACACCATGGCAAAAGATGAACAAAGGTCTTCCACAGAGTCACCAACAATTAAGATAGCTACAGTCCTTAGTAGTGCAAATGGAGAAAGTGTGAGATGCAACACTCTATTGGAAAAGAAGCAAAGTGCAATATGGTTTCAAAAAATATCCAAATAATTCTTGAGATTACTCCATGCGAATAGGACAATAAAGCAATGCTAGGTATGGCTACAAACCAAGAATAAATGGTTGCTACCCTTAGCATCCAAAAGCATGAAGAGATTCAAGTAAAGCCTTCAAAGGAAATGCCTACATATGTCATCCTTGGACATTAGTGGTTAGACCAGCACAAACCATACAAAGAAGATATAGTGCAATTACTCTCCTTTCCAAGAAGCAGTTACAGGTACCATTAATGTTGGATTCAGAGTTGCACATATCATAAGAATCAAGGAAACATCTTACCGACAAAGGCAAAGCTAAAGTGGACCTTCCACTGACTAGCACAAAAGGTGTAGCATCATATGCCTCTATATCAAAGAACCCTCATGGATATGCTTCTTCAAGCAAGTTGGGCTTTAGAAACTCTAAGTCAATTGTTGACCCCAACAAAACCTCTAGGGGGTCGCCCAAAAAAGCAAAGGTATATCAATATAAGTACTCATTAAAGCAAAAGGTATATCTGCCTAAGTACTCATTAAATCAAAAGGTATATCCACCTAAGTACTCATTAAAGCAAAAGAAAGACAAGTAAGTGTTTGTTCCAAGCAGTTTTGTTGTGTTGATGTTTTGCCTTCAATCCTTCTATCACAAAAGGTGTTGATGGATTGAAGTAAAAACATCAGCACAACAAGACATACACATGGGATGAATAGCATCGCCGTGCAGTTTAAAAGAATAAGAGTACTGTAAAGGTAATAGACACATATGGAACCAAAACCAAAGGTCGGAGCATATGAAATACAGTCGTGACGCTCTCAAGAAGCAAGGCCAACTAGGTATCAACCATGACAATATCCCATGATACCTAGGAAGAGGTTATACAAAAGGACAACACCAAATGCTGCTAAAAGTCTACCACAACCCTCAAGAAGATACAAAGCAGGCATGGACTCGAAAGCATCTTCTTCTTGCACAAAGGTTGTACAAAAGTTATACAAAAATTTGGCTACCAATCAACCAAAGTCCAACAACTACGACTACATACAAGCTGCATAAAGTCGTCCAATGCTCCCACTCAGAAGTTAGATGCCGAAAATCAATAGAGGCCTACAACAATATCAAAGGCTCCTCACAATAGGCCTAATTGGAGAATTAAATGAAAAATGGACTCTTCACAATTTAAGAACTCATTCCACATAAATGTAGATTCAAAGCTAATTAAATAGGTATAGCAAAAGAAACCTTCAATGCCAACTTGGTCCTTCACTAATCCCCTTTTTGAGGATTCAAGTTTACTTTTACCTGAATAAATGTTTGTATTAAGCACAAGAATGTGACAAGTCAAGTTGCCAGGGTGCAAAAAACACTATGTGGCATAGTCAAGGGTCGGGCTGCTGAGGCAAAAAATGAGCAAAGCGTTAGTCCCAAAGCTTCAAGTCTTAATAAACTTTGTGCTAAGAGATGTAGTTATTTGGCTTATGCTTAAGCTAGAGAGTTGAGCATATCTAAGTTGTGTCATCCATGATGGAGAAGATGAGCATAAGAGTCAAACTCTATTAACTTAGCCATGGTTGAGTGACGTAGAGTCCAACACTCGTGCACAATGCACAGTGAGTTGAGAGCACATATTCTCAACAACAAAAACCCTTCTTAAAGGGGTTCCAACTTGTAGATACAAGTCATATGCTTTTATAGCTACACCTTATTTCTAAAGAACCTGTAACATTTAATGGCCTAAAAACTTATGTGTAGCGGAAATTAGCATGAACATAGTGGGCATTTCATTAGAATAGATTCCTAATGAGAATTACAAGAGTGCTTGGGTGGAGAGAGCAACAAAAATCATAACACCTAGTTAGATAGCATCAACAATACTTTCAAAAGAGAGAGAAATTAAGCTATTGACAACAGTTGAGGACCGGATTTGCATGGAGCCGGTCCCCCCTCCAAAAGGCTTTGTACTATGGTTTCTCCCATCAAGAGAGACATTGTACAATACAATTCTTTGTGTTCCTTCAAGACTAGCTAGTGCAATGAAGATGAAAGCTTCATGCACTAACCAAAACACTTATCAAACACAACATCAATTATCCCTGTTCTCAGACCCAAGACCTCACACACCTTCGAAGATGGTGAGAGCTAGCAGGGTATGAGAGTAGATTGAGAGGAAGAAGGAGTATCTTACGATAAAGATGTACATCTCCTCACATAATCACTCATATTAGCATAGCTTAGCTTAGTAATTAGCTTGGTAGAGGAGATGAGCATGCATTGAGCCTTGGCTCTTGGTTGGATTTGCATCCACATGCCAAGAGTATGTCGATGCAGGCTTCTATCTCACAAGCTTGGAGTAGGTGATGAGCTCTCCATTAAAGCTTGGGAAGAGATAGTCTTCTCTTTCTTCACACATGAGATTGTGTGAGTGTGTGTGTGATAATGCCTTGCAAAAATCAGCCCTCTCCCTCTCTTGGGCGAGCCCTCTTGCTATTTTGCTCTTGCTTTTCCCCCATTGGACCTCCCCACGTCAAGCCAATGAATATTAAGCAGCATAAGTGATAGCCTTCTGACATGTGTCCCCCTTTCCCCTTTTGTGAGAGATTTAGGTAAATTAATAATTCAACTAAACTCTCACTGGACCCCTTTGCCTCCTGGCCAATAGGAATCAGGCAAGCCATGAATGCTCATTGGACCCCTTGGGAGACTGTCCAATAGTCTTCCAGGAGACTTAATTTTCATTGGCTCTTTTTATTAAGTGTTTTTAAATTAATTAAACTAGATTTACTCTAGTCTAATTCTCATTGGTCCACCTCCAAGGCCATCCAATAGGAATTGGGTACACCTTGTGGGCATCTGGGCTAGGGAGCTGACATGTGTCCCTCATTCCCTTTGTGTAAAGGGGGCTTGTGTGTGTGTGTGTGGCTTTCTCTCTCATCCCCTACTTGCTAGGCTCGCCCCCTCCTATGTAGGGATATGTAAAGACTTTTTTGGTCACACACAAAGCATCCAATTCCCTTAAGGTTGACCTTTGGACACAACCTTTGAATTTTGGAACCTTAGCATTTTGGAAGTCTTAATGGGTTGAACCTTAGGGTCTTTTTAGCCCATTGTTGCACATGGCTCTTTTGCAGATGCCCCCCCCCTTTGGATCCCTATTTTCCCTCCTTTGGATCCCTACTGTGGCCGGTCTGCTAGCTTAACCAATATTCTAGCTTTTTCTCCCCTGGAACTTCCCCATATTAAATGATCAGTTTAACATGAGAAAATCATTTAGGAGAATTAGATATTGATTATTATGACATTACCTCTTTCTTGAAATCATAGTCGTCCTCGACTATGGTGTAGAGAAGATAACGCATATTCATGAGTCCTTTTCTTAGCGGGTAGAGGATCCCTATGTTACCCTACGACATCATTCCACAATGGATGACTAGTGGATTTGGTGCTTGAGACCCTGAGGCTGCCGCAAGCATGTCTGCACATTAGTCCTATCAGTCTTCCATAGTAGAGTGACAAGCTCTACTTGGTGTTTGGGAGACTTCGTCTCCTCAAACTTGATCTAAGCATGCATACTACTTCATTTTTGTGCACAATAAAGAAAAAGAGAGTCTTATAAGACAAAAACTTTGTTCATTTTTAACATTTTGTACATTTGCTTACTCTTGGGAAGCATTGTAAGCATTGACAAGGTTTAGGTTATCCTTTAATTGTATGCCTTGCATCCATCTAGCATCTTCAAAAGGATAATTCTTAAACTTAATAAGATATCGTTGGATAGTCTTACCGCCTCTTAGTACCTTGTCTTGATGTCGGAGAATGGACTCGGGCTGCAGCACCTCCTCTTGGACCTCGATCTCCGGTGGGTCTTCAATAGTTGGTTCTTGAGGTGGCTCTCCTTTGTAAGGCTTTAATGGGCTCACATGGAAAGCATTGTGTATGAGCCAATGATTGGGAAACTTGAGTTGATAGGCCATCTCATTGATTGGCCTAAGAATCTGGAAGGGACCATAGTACCTTTTTTCTAGTTTAGCATAGTACTTTTGGTGGCCTGTAGGATTCTTGCCCGTCGTGTGCCTTAATCGAGCCTTGGGAAACTTTAACAAGACCCAATCATTTTCTTTAAAGGTTTGGGCTCTTCTGTGCTTGTCAGCAGCAGCCTTTTGCCTTTGCTGTGAGATAGAGATAGCATCCTTAATCTTTTGAAAAGATTCTTGTAGGTCTCGGCTATACTCATCTGCAGCGAAGATCTTCCATGTACCTTAAGTATCAAGGTACTTTTTGATCTTCCCTCAATTACCTCGAAAGGTGCTTTTCCCGTGGAAGTATGTACAGTGTTATTGTAAGCATACTCCACTAAGGGTAAGTACTTCTCCCATGGGATCTTTGATCTACTTCCGTTACATAGGCTTTTAGTAGATCGAGAATGGTTAGGTTAGCTATTTCACTTTGGCCATCCGTTTGTGGATGATAGGCTGAAGAGAAGTTTAGACTTGTCCCTAAATTCTCAAAGAGACCCTTCAAGAAATTACTGGTCATTCTAGGATCTCTATCCGACACTATGGACATTGGCAAGCCATGGTACTTGAAAATTTGTGAAATGAAGAGGGTTGCCATTTGATGGGCTTTGATAGTCTTTTTGACAGGTATAAAATAAGCTTTTTTACTGAACCTGTCTACTATCATCCATATTCCCGTATTCCCATGGATAGACTTAGGCAATCCAAAGATAAAATCCATGGATATGCTCTCCCATGGTGAATTAGGGATTGGCAAGGGTTGAAGAAATCCAAGTTGCTTCCCTCTATCAAATTTTGTCTTTTGGCATACCACGCATTTAGAAACATACTCTTGTATGTTCACTTTCATGGTAGGCCAATAGAAATATGTTTGGAAGAAGTTCAATTGCATGGTCATCATTACCTCATTTAGGAGGTAGCTCACAAGGGATGTCGTCAATAAAAACATCTTGAAACCCCTTGAGAAAATTGGATAACTCTAATTCCTTTTGGTTGCTTTTATTTTCTTTTGCTAAAGCATTAGGTTCATTTTGAGAATCTTTAACAAAAATCATGTACACGGAAATAGAGCTCTTTATTGACTTGTTGAAAGCGGGAGTATGTACAATGGGGATAGTGTTACCCATTTCCTTAGCATCTATATACATGTCTTTTTCCCTGAACTTAAAGGAGATTCTCCTTTCAGGAAATTTAACATTGGCAGCTAGGCGATCAAACCATAGGATTACATCCTCATGCTTGAGAGGAGAGATAAAGAAGTCCTCTTTGTCTACATAGCTTTGAACATGAAGCCTCAATTTCCCAATTAAGGGAGTGACTGAATCTTCTTGCTCCTTGAAAGCACTGTCTGCGGGTAGGACATCTCCCATCTCGTAGGATTGTATGCCTAGCTTGGTGGCCAACTCTATAGATATAAAATTGTGAGTAGAACCAAGGTCAAAGAGAATAAAATCATCATGTTCTCTTACCTTTCCCCAAGCATGGCATAGAGGAGATCCTTTGTGGTGAGTTTGGTGAGTCTCCTCCTCTTGGATTTCAACATCAAATTGTTGGATAAACGCCACATCAAATTGTCCAAAAGTCTCCTAAGGGCAACTCCCTTCTCTTTAGCTTTGTTGGAGTTGCCCTTAGGAGACTTTTGGACATTGTCCTTCCCCTTAGGCTCATTGGAACCCTTGTTCTCCGGGGGCTTATTATTTCTTTTAGCCCCCGTTTAGAAATTGATTTAAGAGGCCACCATAGTATGGTGTATTACCACCGATATGGTACGTGGCCTTTGAGAGTTGACATACTCCGCCATTTCTTCGGTTAAGCCCACACAAAATTGTTGCTTTTGCTCTCCAAAATCCAACTTTTTGAAGACAGTGGCTTTGAGTTGTAGGTCCCAAAACTTGTCTACATATTTGTGGATGGATTCATAAGGAGAGAGCTTTAAGCTTCTCCATTCGGTGAGTACTTTGTCTTTGGCATCGGTGGCCAAAAGCTGCTTCATAATGGAAGCTCTTAAAGCTTTCCATGTTCGTGGAGCTTCACCGTTGGCTCGTAGGCTAGACCACCATTGTCTGGCAGACTTTTGAAAGTGCATAGCTACATGGCATAGCTTAGAGGACTCCGTGAAGCCCTCATCTCCAAACGCCACATCAAATTGTTGGATAAAGGCCAAGACTTTGTCTGTAGCACCAAAGGTACCATCATACGTAAGGAAAGAGATACTCTTCCCTACCTCTTTGAATTTCTTCAACTTGGACGACCTCTTCCATGCGGAATAGGATTTCCTATGGCCTCTTCTTTTTGATGGTTCAAAGGTTGCACCATCACTTTCTTCAGAAGGTGAAGAATTTGAAGAAGGTGGAGAAGAGGGTGACCTCTTTCTCGCCTTTTTCTTGTCTTGATCTTCCGCGTCTTCACCATCACTTTCATAAACGGAAGAGGATGAAGAAGATGGAGAAGAGGGTGTCCTCTTTCTCGCCTTTTTCTTCTCTTGCTTTTTATCATCCCTCTTTGAATTATGATGTGGAGAAGAGTGCGATGGTCTTCTCCGTTTTGGTGGTGATGGAGAGCGTTTAGCCCGCCGTCTTCGTGGAGCCATCTCCGCTGAGGTGGCGGGAGACTCACTTCTTTCTCGTTACTTCGGTGGAGGCTCTTGAGTTCTCCTTTGGGAAGGAGATGCATCATCAAGAAGTAAATTCTTGAGCCCTTCGTATGGATTCTCTTCTTCTTCCCGAATCGGAGAGAGACCTCTTTTGGGAGTCTCACAAGGAGGCTTCCTAGGTGTTCTCTCGTCATGGTGATAAGCTTGGAGAATCCCGTGAGCACGGAGCTTCCGTTGCACTTCACTTTGGAGAGATGGATTGCCCATGGCTTGTTGAAGCCTAGAAACAAGATAATTAACAAGCATCGGAGCATCATTAGTAGCTTGCTCATTAGCAAAATCAAAGTTATCAACATGAATTTCACTCTCTTTACTATTGTCAGCCATTCTAACAACTTTTAGGTGTAAACTTTTTAGGTGTACTTTGGCACTTCAAGCCCTAGTTACTACTCCTCTTTACCCCTTTAGAAAAAGCACTCAAGCTACTGTACCCGCAGCTCGAATACCATTAATTTCAAGGAATAGAAGAGAGGGTCTTTCAACACCAAAATAACACCGGCTCCTGTCAAGCTTCTAATAGCTCAATAGTGGTCAAGCCGTAGGCAAGCCCTGTAGGACTCCACTATTAAGACCATAGCTCTCAACGATGATGCCCCGTTAACTGCACGAAGGCAGGCGCACTGCAAGGCTGAAAAATCCCTATTCTACTTACTCACAGGCAATTAATAATACCAACCATTTATAGCTAGCTTGAGGACCTTCCTTCTTGAGCAAGAAAAGAGAAACCTTGTGCTTTGATACCAATGTAACATTTAATGGCCTAAAAACTTATGTGTAGCGGAAATTAGCATGAACATAGTGGGCATTTCATTAGAATAGATTCCTAATGAGAATTACAAGAGTGCTTGGGTGAAGAGAGCAACAAAAAGCATAACACCTAGTTAGATAGCATCAAAAATACTTTCAAAAGAGAGAGAAATTAAGCTATTGACAACAGTTGAGGACCGGATTTGCATGGAGCCGGTCCCCCCTCCAAAAGGCTTTGTATTATGGTTTCTCCCATCAAGAGAGACATTGTACAATACAATTCTTTGTGTTCCTTCAAGACTAGCTAGTGCAATGAAGATGAAAGCTTCATGCACTAAGCAAAACACTTAGCAAACACAACATCAATTATCCCCGTTCTCAGACCCAAGACCTCACACACCTTCGAAGATGGTGAGAGCTAGCAGGGTATGAGAGTAGATTGAGAGGAAGAAGGAGTATCTTACGAGAAAGATGTACATCTCCTCACATAATCACTCATATTAGCATAGCTTAGCTTAGTAATTAGCTTGGTAGAGGATATGAGCATGCGTTGAAGCTTGGATCTTGGTTGGATTTGCATCCACATGCCAAGAGTATGTCGATGCAGGCTTCTATCTCACAAGCTTGGAGTAGGTGATGAGCTCTCCATTAAAGCTTGGGAAGAGATAGTCTTCTCTTTCTTCACACATGAGATTGTGTGAGTGTGTGTGTGATAATGCCTTGCAAAAATCAGCCCCCTCCCTCTCTTGGGCGAACCCTCTTGCTATTTTGCTCTTGCTTTTTCCCCATTGGACCTCCCCAAGTCAAGCCAATGACTATTAAGCAGCATAAGTGATAGCCTTCTGACATGTGTCCTCCTTTCCCCTTTTGTGAGAGCTTTAGGTAAATTAATAATTCAACTAAACTCTCATTGGACCCCTTTGCCTCGTGGCCAATAGGAATCAGGCAAGCCATTGGGCTGCTGAATGCCATTGGACCCCTTGGGAGACTGTCCAATAGTCTTCCAGGAGACTTAAATTTCATTGGTTCTTTTTATTAAGTGTTTTTAAATTAATTAAACTAGATTTACTCTAGTCTAATTCTCATTGGTCCACGTCCAAGGCCATCCAATAGGAATTGGGCACACCTTGTGGGCATCTGGGCTAGGGAGCTGACATGTGTCCCTCATTCCCTTTGTGTAAAGGGGGCTTGTGTGTGTGTGTGTGTGTGTGTGTGTGTGTGTGTGTGTGGATTTATCTCTCATCCCCTACTTGCTAGGCTCGCCCCCTCCTATGTAGGGATATGTAAAGACTTTTTTGGTCACACACAAAGCATCCAATTCCCTTAAGGTTGACCTTTGGACACAACCTTTGAATTTTGGAACCTTAGCATTTTGGAAGTTTTGATGGGCTGAACCTTAGGGTCTTTTTAGCCCATTGTTGCACATGGATCTTTTGCACATGGCCCCCCCTTTGGATCCCTACTGTGGCCAGTCTGCTAGCTTAACCAATATTCTAGCTTTTTCTCCCCTGGCACTTCCCCATATTAAATGATCAGTTTAACATGAGAAAATCATTTAGGAGAATTAGATATTGATTATTATGAAACAACCCCTCAGAATTATTTCTTGCACAACATATTGTTTTTCATGCATTTTTGTGTATGCATATAGGATGTCCCATCATTGGATAAATGCATTAGACACTCTTTTTTTCTTTCACCTATGCACCTTGAGTGGACCACACAAGCAAACCAATGTTCCATATATTGCTACCCTCATACATTTTCTATCCTCTTAATTCTATATACACCAGCAAATAATCCCTTCAATATTTTATTAATATTTTCTATGCTAATAAGTAATCCAATAATGCGCTTGTCCCAAAGGCACTTTTTTTCCACTGGGTTTTTTCCCTTTGGTCATACAGGTATTAGAACCTAAATTATATCCTCATTTTTCTACTTCTCTTGTACATACTCTTAATAAATAAAGATAATGCCTCACCATTATGCTGCTACAATGGACAATGCAGAAACATCTCTCACATCAAAGACAAACTTGGACATTCAAGATGGTACAACGGAATAAACCTCATCGACAAATGAAGACACTACATCCTAACCTCTATAGACACTTCTCAACAATGCCCAAGGATGGGCACTAAAATTGGAAGGGGGGAATGTTAACTAAACCAACGTCAGTTAACATGTGATGCTAAAGGCCAAAGCCTTGCAAATGCACATCAAAGATGGATGCGAAGAAGCAATAAAGATTGGAGTTACATATTTTCACATTTTTTTCAAAATAGCCATGTATTGTAATTTCTGAATTTATTCAAGCCATTGTAATAATTGTAATGTGTTATGGGCTCAATGAGAGTTCTAAGCTACAAAGAATACGTCAATTAGCATTCCTAGGTTGTAAATATAGTAAGTTGTGGAGCCCTTAGCCCTTGGGTGCCCAAACATTGCACATTTTAGAACCTTATGGCTATGGTCTAAAAGAAGATATTTGTAAGGGTTTTGTGAGTTTTTTGGATAATAAGCGTTACTACATCTCTGTAGAGCACTATATACTCTCCTCTTCTCTTCTCAAGATTGTAACTCCCTCGTGAAGTGTCCGTTTGAAGTGTCGTCCGCTTCATTGTGTTCACAGGTGAAAGCTCTTCATAAATTGTGCTTCTCTCGTGGTAAAACTCTTTTTTTTTTGCAACTCACCTCCTTTTAAATATGCTCATAGCTCATAATTTACATAACAAAACTGTATTTTATGCATAAGAGGGGAATTGGGGCATCATTGCTAAGCTCTAAGGTGCATTCAGAACTGAAATTGATTAGGTCAAATCTCCTTGTAGATAATAAGCGTGATTTTGGCAAGTGGTCAAAAGAGAGATTTGAGGGTTTAGACATGTGTCTTTAGTTGTTATCTACCCGTCCTATAAGTTTCATCTTGTTTGGACTTCGTTTGTTTGGTAGATCAACAAGATTTGTTTGCGGTGTTGTAGTTAGCTTCTACTGCCTAAGTTGAGTGTAGCTTTGAGTAGATAGGGATTGTGTTTTTTGAGAGCATGACAACCTCTAGTAGCTTCCATGCACTAATCAAGTCGACTCTGGCCCACGATATGACATTTATGTTCGTGGTTCACTGTCACTACAATAAGATAGCGAGGCTTGGCATTCTGGGAGCCCCACATTTTGTCCTCATCATCACTAGAGATACATATCTCTACATGTGAAATATTGTTTATATTATTGACACATCCAAGTTCTATAAAAATTTAAAAAATAAAATTTGGAATAAAGAACACTAACCATAAGTTGATCTCTGTGTGCAGACTTTGGCTGATTAGCATAAAAATCACAATCCGATTCATATGAATGACACTCGTGTTGCAACCTTTGATGTACGCCTCGACATCTATTGCATCAACATATAATCCACTTCTCTTCATAATAAAACAAAGGCTCACTCTTTGAAGGTACAAATGGTTCTTCTCCATGTTCCATCATATGAGTGCGGTCTCCATGGTTGTAATAGGGAGGAGATGGTATACAAGAGGAATCTAAATTTGTACAACCAAAAAAGAGGTCAAACTATATTTGACTAAAGTACTCGTATAAAGTGTTAATTAGTATAAAAGTAACATAATATATATTATTTCTTATTATTAATATAAAACAAATGATAATTAATACAAAACTAACATACTATATTGTCTCCTCTTATTGTAAACACAAACAACAAGTATTATATGGTCCATAAAAATAAGAGACCTATGAGATTCCATGAGGATTTGTGGACCCACTTTTATGTGAGGTGTGGTTATACAAGTAGCATTCTTGTAGGCAAGGAGTATGTTAATTTATAATTTGAATTTTCTAATTAAATTATTTATATGTGTTCACATGTATTGTAACTTTAATATCATTTCATTTTCAATGAATGCAATTTGGGAGGCAACACACGCTAGGGTGGGGAGTGGCCACACATCCCAGTTGGATCACATGGACAGACACAACTTTATAGCCACTTTTGTAAGTATATGTTTATAGTTTCTCATAGCATAGTTTTTAGAATGATGCGAACAAGGACAATCCTAACCTTTGGATTTACTTTTGCACAGATCAATGATTATGATCGGGTCCCAACTGTAGCACAGATCAAAAAGGTGATGTACAAGGGATACAAAACCCTGCAGAAAACACTTCCACTTGCACGTCCTTTTGTGAGTATTATATGTAAATTTGAGTCATCTTTTCAAGCTAAAATGATTTTCAAAATAGTTTTTAGTTGTCAATTGATTTAACTTAACTTGTATTACTGCAAGAGGTTCACAACAAGAAAGAGCTTGAGCTTGTTGCCATAGAGGAGGACCATAGAGGAGGAGTAGGTAGGAGGATAGACGAGGAGTGGAAACATGTTGCATCATTGTAGGAGACACCTCCACAAATTGAGAGACAACAAGACAATGAGTCCAATACTAATATAAAGTTGATAGTGGCATTTTTTTGTATTTTAGATAGATGGATCATGTACACACATTGACATTGTGTATATACATATATTGATGATCTATACATATAGTTTACTTCAGCCAGTTCTAGTCTACTTGTATAGCAATGTCAAGTTTATTCATTTAGATTTAGTTTGTTTCAATTGTTTTTGTTTATTCACAGGAAAAAAACCATAGCGTGATCCTTCATACTTTCAATTTTGTTGTAGTGTATATAGAATGCTCTCTGTATGTAGAGAGAGAGAGAGAGAGAGAGAGAGAGAGAGAGAGAGAGAGAGAGAGAGAGAGAGAGAGAGAGAGAGAGAGAGAGAGAGAGAGAGAGAGAGAGAGCCGTGTATGCTTGTGTGGTTTTATAACAAATGGGCAAGAGCTCTAAGCTCTTGACTATCAATAGAAAAAAACGGTTTAACATTGCTTAAGCGACACTTAATCATTTTGCATCGCCTTAGCAATGCGTACAAACAATAAATTTTAACGTCTCTTAAATGATGATGGATGTCTCTTAAGTGATGCTAAAGTATCATTAAAAACATGGTTTATGCAACGTCTCTAGCGACGCCCTTTTCATTGTTTAAGCGACGCAAAAAACCATCCCTTACAACTTTAGTGTAATAAGCATTGGGCACTTTGCAACATTAGTAACCACATTAGAGCTATAAACATTCTTGATTAATTCCATATACGCACATTGGAATCATGTCACATAATGAATTTCTTCTTGATTTTTGGACTGTAATCTAATATCCATTGTATCAACAACATATCTTGAGGACGCTTGCCATGTGATGAATTATTTTTGAGTGTGAATTTTATAAAATTGTGAAATGGTTCTCTCTCTCTCTCTCTCTCTCTCTCTCTCTCTCTCATAATTCCATGTGTTGTGTAGGATGTATGGGTGTGCAAACATCATATTAGGAGGTGAAAGGGAAGTAGGTATGATATACAATAGGATTACAGGGGGTTATTGTACCTGTGGAGGGGGTTGAAATATGAGATTGTGAGGCTGGACAATATAGAAATGTCGTTGGGGGAGAGGGGGTGCCCAAAGCCACACAAAACAAAGGTGCTTTGACTATGCAAGACATAGGCGGTAGTGGGCTTGATCATGGAAATGCATGGTACCTCACTACCTGTGAGTGCATGCATGAGGCATGAGGGAGTGGCTCTCTCTCTCTCTCTCTCTCTCTCTCTCTCTCTCTCTCTCTCTCTCTCTCTCTCTCTCTCTCTCTCTATCTCTCTCTCTCTCTCATTCATATGCAACAAGGGGGGCTCATATAGAAAGTCCTCGACAAGCCCCCCTACACAAACGTATGCTTCCTTGCTTTGGTCTGAGGGGATTACTATGTATAGATTTCTAGCCCATGTTGTGCGAGATATGTTTGTATGAGGCTCTCTTAGCCATGCAATAAGTTTGAATGAGTCTCTCTCTCTCTCTCTCTCTCTCTCTCTCTCTCTCTCTCTCTCTCAAAAGCAGAGAGGGGGGCTCATTTAGCAAGTCTTCTACAAGCCCCACTGCACGAGGATATGCTTCCTTGCTTTGTTTCAGGGGGATCACTATGTATAAATTGTGTACATCACATGCGTCCAAGGAGTATTTTTAAAACTCTTTATCAATAATTTTTTGGCAAATAAAATACACCCTTCTCCTATTCAATCTATAAATTTTTCATCAATTCCATTTTAGGGTACCCTTCTATATGTAAAAATGTGAGAAAAAATAAATTTTAATAACCCTTTCTTCTTACACTCATGTGATAGTCACATAAATTTTTAGTGACCCCCCTCGAGGCTTTAAACAAGCATCCTTCTTATGGCCTCGCTTCTCCTCCTTTCTCCTTTGTCGTGGTTGCCCAAGCTCTCCTGGTTGTGTGTGAGGCCCCAGCCCTAGGTATTGCTTCCAAGCCGGTGATTATCCACTCTACATCCTCGACTACGCACACCTATCCCTAGCTCCGTCTCCATATGCACTCCTAGAGAATATTTTATAGTAATGTATTTTTTCAAGAAGCTACAAGTATGTCCTACATATTTTCTTAATGGCAGTGCCATTATTTAGGTGGATTCAATCGTTTTCTTTTGGGGTTTACTAGGAGGAACTAGAGTGCTTCGTTAGCTACAAAGACACAATTTGATGATTGTTTGGTGTAAGAACGTGAAAGAAGAACATAAATGAATCGAGAATAAGACTATACATAGAATGAAAATTCTTGATGTTCATAATGCAGAATGAGTCAAATAATTAATGCAATTCAAAATCTAAGGAAAAATTCAAACATGTCCTCTAATCTATTTAGCTTGCAGTCTAATTATAGTGCAAGGAAAAATGTAGAAACATTGGGTTATATTGAACAGATGGTTAGTATTTTTGCATGTGTGCTCATCAGGGTGTCAGGAAAGTAGTGCAAAACAAATTTTATGCCAGTTTAAGGTGGATGGGGATTATATTATAGTAATTTAATTCTATAGTCTCAAGTAGTCCGAGTGCATCTGCAATCTACATGAACAATAGATAATTGTGTTTTGTGGAGGAAGTGGGCAATGTGGCTCTGACGATGGTGATTAGTCATGATAATGGGTTCCAAGTAATGTGATGGGGATGACATGGGGTTAGCAGTTGAACTTGCCGTTGAATGAACTCACTCCATGAAGGAGTACGAGCGGAAGTGCGACGCGAGAGAGAGTGCGAGAAGAAGAGCACGACGATATGGTGAACTTGCTCTACTGTAATGTGTTGAGCATAGTGAGTTCTTATTAGGTTTTTACAAAAGAATATGTGTACATACCTGGCGGCCTGCCCACTTACCTGGGCGACCACATTGGTCTTTATACCCCAACAACCTCCCACTTAAAGTCCAATGTGGTACTTTAAGTGTGAGAGAAGCTACTATACAAGCTAATATACAAGAGATGTAGAGAAGTGATGTACTACCCTACACCTAACTGCTTGCGAAATTGCGCAAAGCTCTCTGAGGGAAGTCCTTTTGTAAGTAGATCAGCGGGATTTTCTGTGGTGTGAACTTTGACAAGCTGAAGTTGCTTATCCTCGAGCATTTCCCTGATGAAATGATACTTCACATCCACATGCTTTGTCTTTGAGTGATAAACTGGATTGCGAGCCAATTGTATAGCACTTTGACTATCACAATATAACACAGGCATCTCTTCTTTGATTCCCAAATCTGTTACTAGTCGATTAAGCCAAATTGATTCTTTGCATGCCTATGATGCTGCAACATATTCAGCCTCTGTAGTAGAGTGAGTAACACAATCTTGTAATCTAGAACACCATGATACTGCTCCACCAGCCAATGTAAAGACATACCCTGACGTAGACCTTCGGTTGTTTAAGTCACCTGCATAATCTGAGTCTGTAAAACCCTTTACACTTAGCTCCTGACTCCCATAGCATATACGCATACTCTTTGTAGCTTTCTGGTATCTCAATATTCCTTTCACTGCCTCCCAATGTTTCTTGCCTGGGTTTGACATGTATCGACTTACTACTCCCACTGCAAATGCAATGTCTGGGCGAGTAGCAATCATTGCATACATCAAACTACCCACTGCAGACGCATATGGAATCTTATCCATTTCAGCCTATTCTTCCTCAGACACAGGACAATCTTGTTTGCTAAGTTTCACATATGGTGGCAATGGAACACTCAATGCCTTTCCCTTCTCCATATTGAAACGTTGCAAAACCTTGTCAATATACTCTGTTTGAGATAACCAAATCAACTTCTTTGATCTGTCTCTCTCAATGCGCATACCAAGTATATGACTTGCCTCACCCATGTCTTTCATGTCAAACGATTTTGCCATCTTTGACTTCAAAGCTGAAATTTCTTCCAAGTGCTTGCCAGCAATCAACATGTCATCCACATACAAAATAAGGATCAGCCAACTACCATCCTTAGCCTTCTTTGTATATAGACATTGATCGAACTCACTATGTTTGTAGCCTTGAGAAAGCATAAACTTGTGGAATTTATGGTACCATGCCCTCGGTGATTGTTTTAAGCCATAAAGACTCTTTAACAACTGGCATACCCAACCTTCCTTGCCTTTCTCAACAAACCCTTCTGACTGCTGCATGTAAATTTCCACATCTAAATCACCATGCAAGAACGCTGTCTTGACATCCATTTGGTGCAACACCAAATCTAATATGGCAACCAATGCAAGAAAGCATCTCAATGTAGTCATCTTGACCACCGGAAGTCAATGCCTTGTTCTTGCTTAAAGCCCTTGACAACAAGCCTTGCTTTGTACTTTGGCTGACTATCATGAGCGGTGATCTTATACCAGTAAACCCATTTACAGGGTAGAGCCTTTTTGCCCCGTGGTAATTTAACCAGCTTCCATGTCTGGTTTTTATGCAGAGCTGTCATCTCTGACTGCATGGCCAATTGCCAATTCCCGGAGTCCTTCATTTGCACTGCTTCCTTGTAACATGAAGGCTCATTGCAATCAGTCAACATGACATAGTTCATAGATGGAACAAACCTATCAGGAGGTCGCGTGACACGTCCAGATCTACGCACAATAGGTGGCTCAGGCTCAGCCACAACTTGTGGTTCCACTCTATCCTGTCCTTGCTCCTCTTGAGCCCTGACATTTTGTCTTGCACGTGCAGGTCCATCTTCTTGGAAGACAACTCTTCTAATCTCCTCAACCCTCTCTGGTTTAGAATGATATTTGGATTCATTAAAGTGAACATCATTGCTGCGGACAACCTTTCTGGATTTGGGATCCCAAAGTCTGTACCCCATCTCACCAGAATTACCATAGCCTAGAAAGATGCACTTTCTACTCTTTGGCTCAAGTTTGTTCCTAAATTCCTTTGGAACGTGAGTATATGCCTCACAGCCAAAGACTCTGAGATGCTTGTATGAGGGGATTTTTGCCTGACCATACCATCTCTGGCACTGAATCGTTCCGGAAAAATTTGCTAGGAGATCTATTTACAAGATGAACAGCTGTTGATACAGCTTCAGCCCAAAACCCATTTGGCAGCTGTGCATTAGACAACATACTTCTGACCTTCTCTTGTATGGTCCTATTCATCCTCTCAGCAACACCATTTTGAGGAGGATTGTAAGGAGCAGTAAGTTCACGTTTTATACCTTTTGACTCACAAAAGTCCTGAAAGGCCTTTGAAACATACTCTCCACCATTGTCAGTGCGTAAGCATTTAAGCTTCTTGCCACTCTGATTCTCCACAAGTGTCACAAACGTTTTGAAAACACTCAACGCTTCATCCTTGTGCTTGAGAAAGTAAACCTATACTTTCCTCGAGTAATCATCTATAAATGTCATAAAGTAAGAAGCTCCCCCTAGAGATAGGTTAGGCATAGGTCCACACAAATCACTATGAACAAGTGCCAACTGTGTATCTCTTCTACTGCTTCTATGCTTATGTGACTGCTGTGTTTACTTACCATACAGACAATGTTCACAGAATTCAAAATCATTAAATGAAAAGCCAGGCAAATAACCAGAACGAGACAAGATTTCTATTCCCTTCTTGGACAAATGTCCTAACCGGCTATGGCGCCACAAAGAAACGTTCGACTGCTCGGTTACATTGATTACATTTTTAGAGACATTTGATACATAAATCATGTAAAGTCCTCCAGACTTTACTCCATGTGCTACTGTCATAGAACCCTCGGATATCTTCCACATGTTCTGTCCAAAAGTGGTGACGTAGCCAGCATCATCAAGGAAAATTGTGCTGATCAAGCTCTTTGTAATTGTGGGAACATGTCTCACATTCTTCAGCGTGAAAGAAGAGCCATTCTGAAACTTCAATTGAACATCTCCAACACCTAAGATCTCACATGTCTGCCCATTGCCTAGCCGAACATGATCTTTAGTGGATACATAAGAAGTAAACCACTCCTTGTTTGGAGACACATGAGGTGATGCCCCTGAGTCTATAATCAAGTCACTCAGTGCATTTCCATCAGATGCTGTAAGAAGAGCCGAGTCCATTGTATTCTTCAAGAAGTAGATGTCTCCTGACACTAGACTGTCATCCTCTGCAACAGTGTTTGTCACATTTATTTCTTGAATCTTCACTGAGGACTTGTTCTTCTCACCATGGTCTTCAGCTTTCTCTTTGCCTTTTTCTGCTTTCCATTCTCTGCAGTCTCTTTTCATGTGACCCTTCTTGCCACAATGGTAGCATTCTATGTCACTCTTGCCTTTAGCACTGCGGGACTTGCTACGAGACTGATTCCTCTTTCCACCTTTGTACTTTTCTTTGGTCCTTCCCCTGACAACTAAGGCTGTTCCTTTGCCTTTGTACATTGTCTTTCTATTGGTTTCTTCAGTAAGCAGACTTCCTTCTACACCTGCTATGTTCAAACCATCTGGAGGTGCAGAATTACTCAAAGGTGTGCGAAAAGCGTCCCAACTTTCCGGCAATGTGATCAACAGGAACATAGCTCTAACAGGTTCATCAAACTTGACACCTTGAGCTGACAACTGACTATAGATTGTGTTGAATTCATTCAGATGATTGGACATAGGTGTCCCTTCTTTCATCTTCAAGTCAACAAGCTTCTTAAGCCAGTATACCTGTGAAGCTGCACTCTGCTTCTCATAAAGATCACTCAGCTTTAACCATGCTTGATAAGCTGACATCTCATCTGCTACATTGAAGTAAACGCTTTCTGCCAAAGTCAGCATAATGGTAGAAAGTGCCAATTCATCCATTTCGCTCCATTCATCTTCGTCCATATCTTCTGGTTTTATCCCCTTGAGCTTTATAGGTTTTATCTGCTTCTTTTGTACCAACACGTGCCAAATCTGCTTCTTCCACAATGGGAAATTGGTTCCATCCAGCTTCTTGATATTGTAAAGAGCAGTGTCCTGTGATCCAGCCATAGCTACGCTTCACAGTAGTTTACTTTCCTGGGAAAAATTCGGCAGAGTTTCCCCTGTAAACTGACCTCTGAACCAATATCAACCTGTCAAATGAACCAAGAAAGCTTCAGATTCTGCAGAAATTTTGGCAGAGTCTCCTTTGTAAAATGGCTCTGGTGTACTAAAAACAGACCAAAAAACAACTCAAAAAACCACTGTCTCTCTAACACTGTAAGCTGTGGGTAAACCTGTCCTGCACGTGTACTCTCTCTGACTGTCCTGTCACTGTCCTGTAAGCATAGACTGCGACAATGCCTCAACGGCAGTAAAGCAAAGATGCAATCCCAACTGTCTAACTCACAATCAATACATCCTAGCTGCCTATCTAAGGGTGCTCGAGGGATCGCTCCAAGACCTGTATCACCGAAAGGATCTCAACATTCGAGAATCCCCCAGCTCAATAAAACCTCACTCGACCCTCAACAAAGGATGCAGTAAATCTGACAGTACATAGACTTCCCACAAAGTCATACATCCACTGTATGCTGTAACCACTGCGGCGGTTGTTTGCTGCGTGACTCACAGCCAGCAAACCCTCAACAGACATACATCATCTCTGACAATACATCCCATGTGGAAGTACCTGCAATGTCAGGATGAAATCTGGAATATCAAGCAACAAACACAAGCTACCTGATGAACTAGTGGATGTCGCCTACAGTCTGTGTGTAGATGTGCCTGTGTCGTATGTGACACGCCTCCAAGAACTGTGAGCCGTCCTTCGATGTGTAGACAGCCACAAATCAACACTCTGGGAGTGTCGATATCCTCAGCACCTGCAGTCGTAGGCCGAAAGCCCCAAATTTGCAGAGTCGGATCTGCACCCGCTGAGACCACGTAGTCAAAAATGGCCTGCGCAGAACTTTGTCGAAGCTGAACGGTGACCGAGATGACCTCAGAATGAAAGCCCTTCGGAATCTCCCACGAGATTTGGGGCCGTGTCTTCGCCTGTCGAATTTCACTCCAATCTGAGTTGGTGACTCTAGCCTCCTGCAGTGCTGCCCCGAGCCTCGATCTGAGCTCTGATACCAGTTGAAGGAGTACGAGCGGAAGTGCGACGCGAGAGAGAGTGCGAGAAGAAGAGCACGACGATATGGTGAACTCGCTCTACTGTAATGTGTAGAGCATAGTGAGTTCTTATTAGGTTTTTACAAAAGAATATGTGTACATACCTGGCGGCCCACCCACTTACCTGGGCGACCACATTGGTCTTTATACCCCAACACTCCATTTATGCATGTAGTGTCAAGCACCAGCTCTTGCAATTCTAGGTGAAATAATTGGAATTTACAAACAGTTTAATGCCACCTCTGTTGCTGAGATTGGCTTTGATAGTAGGGAGGTTGAAATCATCTTCAACTTCATAATGTCAAGGCCATACAGGCCTAAGGACTCTGCATCTTCTTAGATTATACACAAATAATAAAGTCAATGCACGCATCTTTACATATGCATGAAAGTTGATTTTGTCATCATATTGGCCTTTCCCAAAAGGGAACAGAAATGGGAAGGTCGTTGACTCTATTGTGGTGTCCTTTGTGGAGGTCGATGAGGTGGACATATTGTCATGCCTAAAAGTAGTTATTCTCTCAAGCAACCGTTTATTTCTTCTATGGAGTTTCAAAGAAGCAAATGCATAAGTGACAATGTCTTTGATAATTCCAAACATCAAACTTGTATCGACTTGCACCATTAATGCAAACAGTGCATTGTCCCATTGTTGTTTAATGATATTTTCCACAGTGTCCTGACTCAAGATGCAAAGTGCAAGATTCTTATTCGGTCATTCAACCATTGACAAGTACTTTTGTAGTACGAAGTTGTTCTCAAGATTGAATGCAAGTATGCATGTCAATTGTGATGCTGCTAGTTCTTTCTCTGCGAAGTTTTTTCTATGCTTTCTACTCCATGAAAGCAATGGGTTATCCAATTTTGAATGCTTGTGTAGCATACCCCGTGCAATTGTTGACATTGTTGAGATGGCATTGATGGATATATCGATCACTCTTCGTAGCTATACGTGAAGATGATTCCATTTAGTATTCTTCTCGTGTAGTCTAGAAGTAAGGACACAATAATTTTGATGTGTATTGAAGCTCTCACAAGCAAAGCTTTGCACCCATTTCACTTGTATGTGCACTCTCTAAGCTAGATAGCAACAGGTTGCTAGAAAACTTTACACTCGATGTCTCAGTTGGAGCTTGAGTACAGTCCAATGAAGGTGCTTATGTGGATAAAAACTATAACACAGACATGGCATATGCTTAAAGGCATGAATATTCCTGCTGCATCTGAACTACATTGGTAGGCTATGTCAAAGATATCAACCCATGATTAAGCTTATTCCTCACTGAAGTGTGATCTCTCACTTTTGATCTATTGAGATGTATCCTACATTTTCTACATTGGTCCATTTGAACGCTTACTTTAGACTCAATCTATATGTGTTTAGCTTCACTATGATGAGAACATTGTGACATTCACATACTAGTCATGTGCAAGTAGCAAATAATCAAAGCATGTGAGACAATTGTGTATCTGGTGCACGAAAGGTTAGATAAGTAGTTTCGAAGAAGATGAACGGAATCTCATTATTTTTATGTATTCTTCCATTCTTTAGTTATAGAGAAAAAAGAAAACATGCAAGTGTCCTTGCATGTGGGAGTTTGCACCGTCCTCCCTAATTTTTATAATACGAGGGAATGTGTTATTCCCACGGCAGTGTGCAAATTTCAGTGTGTTTATTTCACTGCGTTCTCAGTGATCAAGAGTAAAATGTGGTAATTCTTACTCACCGCACACTCAAATATCTCGTGTTTGTAAATGTACACGAGTTGTGTCCAGGCTTTCTTATACGTTGACTACAATGAAACATAATAACATCAGAAAGGTTTGAAAATTTAGAAGGGTGCGTGAAACATTTTTCTAACTTTGAACGTTCTACATTTAAAATAAAAATTAGAACAATCTGTGATTATTTGCACCAATCCAAGTACAATGCTATTTCATAACAAAGATTCGTCATTTTTCATATCGACTGGAATCAAGGTACGAAATTAGCAATTTGATCCTGATTTCTTGCTATCTGGCTTTGATTCCATCACTAGTCATTTATAGTAGTTGTGGGATATTGAGAGGTCATTTGGGATGTTTGAGGTCCATCGTTTTCAACTATGCAAATGACTTGTTTACTACGGGATCATATGAAAAGACCAACCAATGATTTGTCAAGCTAGAGAGCTCTTGATTACGCAAAGTATCACATGCCTTCAAGATGCAAGCATAGGTGATTACATCTAGAAAAATGCCCTTGCTTTGCATTTGCTGGAAACAGCCAAGAGTTTTTTGTGTTGAGCATATCTAGCAACAATCAATGCATTCCAAGAGACGATATTCCGGACAAAAAACTACTCAAGCATCTTTTGTGCTTTCTCAAGAGTACCACTTCTCGCATATGTGATCGTTGCTCCTACGTAGTGCCACATGTTTTCAAGATTCAAGCATAGGTGATTACATTAGCAAAAATATCCTCGTTTCACATGTTTGGAAACAACCACCTAGAGCTTCTCGGCCATGTCCCTGTTGGGCATATCCCGCAATCAATGCATTTGAAGAGAACATTCCGGACATCAACGCAATGTCACATGCCTTCGAGACGAAAGCATAAGTGATTGCAACTAGAGAGATGCCCTTGCTCTGCATCTATTGACAATAGCCCAGTCCTTTTGTCCACCTCAGCATCTTCCTAATTGCCACATGCCTTCAGGATGCAAGCATAGGTGACTGCATCTACAAAGATGTGCTCGCTTCATATAGAGAGATGTGCTCTCTTCGCATCAAGTGAAAATAGTCTACGTCCTCGTTTGGCACATCCCACAATTAGTGTGTTTCAAAAGGTGACATTCTGTATAAGAAGCTCCTCAAGCACTTTTCGTGCTTTCTAAAGAACACTATATATGTCATACATGTCATCCCAGGCAATGCTAGGCACAACTTCTTTCCTAGTTTTGTGAGCATGTTATGGACGGATGTAAGTCATATTGGGTTGGAGAACAACTGAGGTTTGTGTCGATGCCCATCGAGAGGAGAGATACCCTACTTTGCATCTGTTCAAAACACCCCAGGGATTTTGTCCATCTCAACATCTTCCAAATTGTGACATGCCTTCGACATGCAAGCATAGGTGATTGCATCTAGAGAGATGTGCTCGCTCGCTTCATATAGAGAAATGTGCTTGCTTCGCATTAGCTGAAAATAGTCTAGAGCTAGCCGGATCCATTGATGTTTGGCACATCCCGCAATTAGTGCGTTTGAAGAGGCAACATTTTGTACAAAAAGCTCCTCAAGAACTTTTTGTGCTTTCTAAAGGACACCATATTTGGCATACACGACATCCTAGGCAAAGCCAAGCACATCTTATTTCTTGTAGTGCTCATGTTCAATTGGAAGCAAGCCTACATGCTTTAAGCATGTGTTTGCATCTACAGAGATGCGCTCTCTTCATATAGAGAGAGATGTGCTCGCTTGGCATCAGATGGAAATAGTCTAGAGCTTCCTTGCCTTGCCAATGTTTGGCAAAGCCAGGTAGAGCTTCTTGGACCTGTCTCTATTGGGCATATTACACAATCAATGCACTTGAAGAGATGACATTCCGCAATCAATGCATTTCAATAGGCGACATAAACACGTGCACATGTTCAATTGAGAGCGCTACATGTAGAGCTAGAGCTTACATCCGTCTCAAAAAATGCACACATGTTCAGCCTTGCTTGTCTCAAAACATGCGCAAATGTTCAATTGAAAGTAAGCCTACTTGCTCGAGATGTCGTTGCTTTGCATCTGTTAAAAACAGCCCAAGGCTTTTGCCCATCTCAGCATCTTCCAAATTGTGACATGCCTTCAAGATGCAAGCATACGTGATTGCATCTAGAGAGATGTGCTCGCTTCATATAGAGAGATGAGCTCGCTTCGCATCAACTGAAAATGGTCTAGAGCTTATTGGACCTGCTGATGTTCTGCACATCCCACAATCAATGCATTCCAAGAGGTGACATCTTGGACAAGAAACTCCTCAAGCACTTTTTGTGCTTTCTCAAGTGCACCATATTTAGCAGATGTATTGACCAAGACAGCAAGCACGACATCTTTTTTCAACAGGCTGTGATGACTAGCAATATAATCCTGCAATCAATGCTTTCCAAGAGGCGACACTCCGGACAAGAAGCTCCTCAAGCACTTTTTCTGCTTTCTCAAGCGCACCACGTTTGGCATACATATCAACCAAGACAGTGCCAAGCATGACATCTTTTTTCAACAACGTCTGACTATTTGTGAAGTTTTGTGTCCATATCAGTATCTTGCATAGAGACACATGCTTTCCAGATGCCTGCGTAGGTGATTGCATTCAGACAAAATTGTATTCCTATGCAAATCTACAACCAACTCAAGGTCCTGCTCTACATTTGTAGATATAGCGTTGGTGGGAAATACAAGAGAGGTGGGAGGTGACGGAGTCTCAAGAGTAAAGAGCACGGGGTCTTAAATGAACCCCAGGTGATGGAATTCATGGAGGAGAAGTCCGGGCACAAAAGCAGAGACGTGCATTTTTGTCCGATCTAGAAAAACTAAGCTGGGACAAATTTTGTAAACTCGAACATCGAGAGAGAAAACTCGGACAAGCAGAAGTAAAAGAAAGCACACATGAATATGTATTATGTGCGTCATGTTGGCGGGGGGGGGGGGGGGGGGGGGGGGGGAAGTTTTTCTTTTAGGCCTATTGCTCGTGGAGCAAAAAATTTGGGAATTCCTCATCTGTAGTGCGGGTCTGAATTGAACCCGAGCCGCACTACAGATGAGGAATTCCCAAATTTTTTGCTCCACGAGCAATAGGCCTAAAAGAAAAACAAGAGAGGTGGGAGGTGACGGAGTCTCAAGAGTAAAGAGCACGGGGTCTTAAATGAACCCCAGGTGATGGAATTCATGGAGGAGAAGTCCGGGCACAAAAGCAGAGACGTGCATTTTTGTCCGATCTAGAAAGACTAAGCTGGGACAAATTTTGTAAACTCGAACATCGAGAGAGAAAACTCGGACAAGCAGAAGTAAAAGAAAGCACACATGCATATGTATTATGCGCGTCATGTTGGCTGCCAGGGGGGGGGGGGGGGGGGGGGGGGGGGGGGGGAAGTTTTTCTTTTAGGCCTATTGCTCGTGGAGCAAAAAATTTGGGAATTCCTCATCTGTAGTGCGGGTCTGAATTTAACCCGAGCCGCCTGGGTTACCGCACGAATTTCACCGTTAAGGTAAATCGGCTCACATGTACATCAGCAGATAAATAATAAACTCATCTCTATAATCCATGTATAACAACCAGTAGAGTCTACAGCGTCTTCTTTCCTGTATTTGTTTGTTTGTAATTCTGGAGGTCGTCGGGGGTCTGGACATGAAACGGCGTAATCAATGGCCTTCGTAGAAGCTTGGACTCAAGTGTTGCGGTCAATGGACTGTGGATGAGGGGGCCGTCAACAAAGGAGGCAATAATAAATAACCATTCCTGCTAAATTCTGCGCTCTATTTCATTATGAACCAAGTCTTCCCTTGTGAAGTTTTGACCTGTCATCTTCATCAAGGCTTTATCTAAAGGCTGGCTGTGGGTCCTCTAAAGCTAAAGCTTTGGCATGCCAATCTACTAACATAATATGGTGGAAGGGGGAGCCTTTTACATGTGTCGCAATCTGCGACCTGAAGGCTAAAGTCCAAAACAAAAACAAGCCCCTTTGCACGCGATAAAAGAGGGAGAGAGAGGCGGCCGGCCGTACTAGCATGTTAAAAAGCGCACGCTTGATAACTTGTCATGCATCGTTATCTCTTTCTGGTTCTAGGTAGTGGGGTAACTAACATAAAGCAACAAAGTGAAAGCTAGGCCTCTAAATGTTATGCCAGCCTCCCCTTATGCTTTTTCTACATACGTCTTTGCAATAACTAAGACCATACATAGACTTTGGCCATGCACATCCTTGTCCACACCCTTTGAGGAGCATGCTTAGACTCATGCCATAATAAAAGGTTTAATGCAGGTTGTTTTGATTAGGTGAGAAGAAATATGGTGTATTACACCGTGGGAATTAGGGAAGATAATGTTATGTGTGTTAGTAGCATCAATCTTTATCTTCAATCCACCACATTGGACCTCATTCATCCAACTTAGAGAGGCAAAAAACTTAGCATTATCTTCTCTTTGGGAGCAATTGCATTAGGGGGTGAAAGTATCGAAAGTATCGAAAAGCTTATCTCAGACTCAAGTAGCCTAGCTTCTAACTAGCTTCTTTTGACAATGTCTTCCATGTGTTGATGTGTCCCTTTGTTGGCGCAATGCAATGGTGATGGAGTGATGGGGTTTGATGTGTGTGCGTAGGCATAAAAATCTGTCGAATAGACTTATGGGTGAAGATCACTACCTCCAAGGCCTTGCACATCCAATCCAAGCTTATCAGATTATGTGATGAAGAGTTATTTCCATGAGTTAGTTTCTTAAGCTGCTTTGCAAGGATTTTTTCACCGAACAAGGGCTCGCTGCCCCCCCCCCCCCCCCCCTGCTGCTGCGCGCGCAGCTCTCTCGCCACTGCTCCCGTCTCCCCCCTCCTCCCTCGTGCTGCGCGTTCCCCTGCCCGCCGTTGTCCAGCACTCCAGCGTGTTGCTGCGCTCGTACAGACAGCCTCCGCGCCCACATTTGCCGCCGATTCAACCTCCCGTCCCTTGGCCTCAGCCCTCTTACCCTCCCCTCCCTTTTTTTTTCCATCCCTTTTTCGCCTTCTACGTGTCTGTAGGCTGTTTTTTCAGCTTGCTGGCATTCGCCTCGACACCAACGACCCTATCCTCTCAGCAGTAGACACAGAATGGCGGCCTCTGCTCCACCTCAGAGGGACTCCACAGAAGCCCCCTTGCCCGACCCCGCAGAGCCGACCCTTCGACTTGCTCTTTCGCCAGAAGAGCAAGCGAGCTTGATGGCCGAAGTGGAGCGCTTGCAGGCCACTTCGGTTATCTGTAAAATCATTGGCACTCGGCCCAGTCGGGGCGATGTTCGGGATTTACTGCAGGTCCGTCTTCTCTTCGATGTAGGCAAGATTACAGATGTCCGGATCAAAGTTACCCGGAACGGGAACGGGGAACGGCAACGAGGGCCTCTGGAACGTTTCCGGAACGCGCCCCCCCCCCCCACAAAAAAAGGCGGAACGGGAACGGGGGCCGGAACGGTAAGTTTAAAATATGTTTAAATTAGGTTGGATTTGACCTATATGTTAGTAGAGAGCCATACACACCCATTAGTCCAAGTAGAATCCTATTCAGGCATGCTTTGCAATGATTCTTCAATCTTAAGGGCCAAAGCTTACACATGATTGCACAATACACAATACATGAATTAGGATCATCCTTCACAAAAGCATCTTGAATCTTGATTCTTCATAGAAAGAACATTAACTCAGAGTTGAAGAATAGAATCTAGAGTCCATACTCTACACAAAAGCTTGGAGGAAAAAGATGATAGATCATAGATTATAAAGATGGCTTACAAGGCTAGCCAAGGCGCTACAAAAAGACATGTAAAGGCTAAGAGTGCTAAATAACAACTGTAAGAGTCAATAGGTGACATGTCAAGACTCAATCACTCATATGGTAGTGCAATACAAAAAGGGGGCAAAGCCGGCGGCCACAAAGGAAACAAATATCAAAAACCAATGAGCAATGAGTCATGAATCATGCTTGAAGTTCACCTCTAGGTAGGGGTAGAAGAGCATCCCCCCTCCCAATTTGTAGTGGAGTCCTGGACATCGTGAATATCATCCCAATCCTCTTGCATAGGCTCATCCTCATGCGTAGATTCTCCTGCCTCTCCAAGCACCTCTGCCTTTGCCTCCATCTCCCATTGTAGAAAGGGATCTGTCACTTTGGATGCTGACTTGCAAAGCATTCTTAAGTTTGCACTGACAAAAACAAGGTCATTTGCTTTCTCCACTCCAAGTCGGTTCCTCTTTCTAGATGCAATGTGGCTATATACACTCCACAATTTCTCCAAGCAAGAGGAGCTAACCGCTTGGCTGAGAATGCGGATGGCAAGTCGCTGAAGATCGGGACCATCTGAACCATTTTCTTGCCACCACAAGACGGAGGAAATCTTGGTGCGATCAATTTGGGCATCGGCTGTCCCAAATGATCCTCGCATATCCCTTTAAAATGCAAGCTGATCCTTTATCTTGCGTTTGCATGTCACGTTCAGGGTGAAGCTTCTTCAAGATGGTGTTCCAATGTGTATTTACCTCCGAATCATACTCCTGCCCTGCACCCTGGAACTCTGGGTTCAACACAAAAGCTGCACCATGAAGAGGTGAACTATAGCATTCCACCTGCTACTGCAAAGCTCTTTGATTTCTTCGAGCCTATCTGGGTCCTGCTCATACTCTTCAAGGGCCTCGACCATGCGATCCATTGCTTCATAGACCTTGCCAATGCAAGGTTGCATACCATCCATCACTCTAAGCAAGTGGATCACTGGTTTCACCATTTTGTCAACACTCTTTAGGGACTCCCAGAACTCGGATCCTCCACCTTCCCTGTACAAATGATCCCTGCGACTGTACTTGCATGGGTAGTCTGAGCAAACTCTGTATTGATGAAGAGCTGCTGCACTGCACTTTGACACTCTACAAAACGACTCACCATTAGATAGTTGTAGGCGAAGCGGGTCTCACAATACTTTAGAAGCACTTTGCCCCCCGACCGCTTCAAGAACTCGGCTCGAAGCATGTTGTGGTTGTTGATGAAAGCAACCACCTTGGACGTGGATGCAATGAGAGGCTCTATCCAAGGTAGTTTGCCGAAATCCTTCAAGAGGTTGTTAAGGCAATGTGCCATGCAAAAAGACACCGTGATGTGAGGATAAGTGCCTTCCAAAATAGCTCCGACTGCCCTGTTTGATGCCTCCCCATCGGTGATTAGACCTATTCCAAGGTCCGACCCAATGGTCTCTACGGTGGAGGCCCACTCACCTGCAAGGACATCTGCTGATTTTCTTGTCTCCGTGGCATCATGGGAGTGGACAAAATACATCTCCCCTTTGGAATAGGCAACAATGCCATGGATGGACCTCCTCCTAGTGTCGCTCCATCCATCCGCAATGAGGGTCACGCCATACTTCGTCCATTGCCTCTTCATGTTGAGGGTTGCCATCTCCACAACGGCTTTCTCTCTATTGAGTAGAGTAGTGCGGAGGGCCTAGGAAGAGGGTGGCACGTAGCGTGCCCCATACTCTCCAATCCTCATGCACATGGTCTTGAAGTACTCCGACCTAGACATTGCACACAAGAGGTATTAGTATTTACTATTTAATTGAGAATGAGAATCGAGATTATTGATTGTATTGAAAATGATAGTAAGTCTTACCGTGCCTTTATGAAGGAGATGTGATCGTGATAGAAAAAGCGGGCAACACTTGCATCCACATCCTCCTTCCTTTTTGGATCCCAAGTGGTATGTAGGGTGCGTCGTTGAGATTTGGGGGTGGAGACAATAGTAGTATTAGGCATTGAAAATGCCGATCGGAATGATGTCGCCGCCGTCTCCGTTGTTGTCGCATTGCTATCACCACCCACCGATGAAGAAGGTGTAGAAGAGGGAAACACCAAGTTGTTGGGGTCGATTGCGGAACGCTTAGGCCTTGTCGCTTCTTTCTCTTCTTTGTTGGCTTTCATGGCGGCATCCTTGGCTTCAAATTCCTTCAACCGTTTCTCGTTGACGGCCTTGCATACTGCTACTTGTTGTTCCTCAAGCTTAAGGAGGTGAGACTTTGGTTGTACCGGATTGCCGTTCGAAGCTGCATAGTTTGCACTTCCATGCGCGTGCACCACCGGACTTTCCCAACACTCGGGAATGCACTTCATCCCACCATGATGCTTTGTCCTTCTTCTTCTTGGCACCCAAGGGATCATGTTCACTTGATGCGGAAGCTTGCGCCATAAGTGATGAGACTCGAGAGACGAAGGAATCTTTTGAGAGAGAGAGAGAGAGAGAGAGAGAGAGAGAGAGAGAGAGGGGATGATGGCGCGGTAGAGAGTGATGGAGAGGTGGAGTCTTGATTCTTGAATCTCACGCTTGAGCCTTGAGGCTAAAAGCCTTGAGGCCCAAGGGAGAGGAGAGAGGTGATGAATGAGAGAGATGGAGAGAATCGAGATGGAGAGGTGGAGGCTTGGAGCTTGAGAGAGAGATGGAGAGATGGAGAGGTGGAGCTTGAGGGAGAGATGGAGAGGTTGCGTTAAGCTTGAGCCTTGAGGCTTAAAGCCTTGAGGCCCAAGGGAGGGAGAGAGAGTGCCTTGGGAGAGAGAGAGTGCCTTGGCCCTTGCCCAATGCCTTGGTTGAAGTTGAGGGGCTTGCTTCATTGCCTAGGGCCTTGGCTTATTATATAGGGAAGATCTCCCCCCAAAACCCATGGCGTTCAAATTTCAAAAGGCCTCAAAGTTTCAAACGTCTGTTTTTTTCCCCAACGGACAGATTTTAAAAAAAAAACCGTTCCGCAAAGCCGCCCGTTCTGCCCGTTCCAGGGCTCGTTCCGGCTACCGTTCCGGTGAACGTTCCAGCAGGCGTCTCGAAAACTGCCCGTTTTCGTTCCGAGTGTCCGACCCCCTAGGGAACGCGTTCCGGGAACGGGAGGGGCCCGTTCCGTCCGTTCCCTGCTACTCTGGTCCGGATCCTCAGGAGAGGGTACTACCAGGTTGAGTTCGAGTCTGCAGATATGGCGACCAAAGTGATTTCGATGAGCCTTCTCGACATCAGAGCAGCTCGAGCTTACTTCCGACGTTGGCATCACGGTTTCGACCCTACTACAGTGCTCGAGGAGGAGGTAGACTTGCCGATTTCGGTTTGCTTTCCAGGCCTGAGGCGAGAGTACCATCCCCTCCTACCCAGGATTGGTTCCATGTTCGGGACAGTTTTGGAGTCTCCACGCACGGCAACTTCAGTTGTGGCCAAGTCCGCTGGTCTATCTACAGTGCGGGTTCTTGTTCGTGACACACACTCCCTCCCCAAGGTGGTACTGCTGCCTAGGGTGAGTGGGGGATGGATTAGACAAAGTGTGAAGTATTCGGGTCTCCCGAACCAGTGTTTCATTTGCAAACAGATGGGCCATATGGCAAAGGCCTGTCCTCGCAGGAGACCTCGACCCAGAGCGCATGCATAGCCGCCCAAGACTGAGCATGCCAAGCAGCCAGGTACATAGGATACACAGGCTGGTACTTCAACAGAGACTAGTGACCAGCCAACTGATGGTTGGCAGCAGGTACCTGGCCGCCGCCGTCAGGGGAGAGCTCACCCCACTGCTCCTCCTAGTAGCCGACCTGCTGCAGCTCAACAGCACTGGGTTCCGATTGGGAACCGTTTTGACCCCCTTCAGCAAGACCTGCCTGAGGAGGCCCCGTCCACTTCTGTTCCTCCACCACCGCCTCCTCCTCCCTCAGCCGATGCCGCCCCGCCTCCCCCGCCTCCTTCCCCCCTCCACCTCCACCTCCACCTTCGCCCCCCGCCCCTCCCCTCTCCTCGATGGGGCCCACAGCCTCGTTTCCGGACCCCTCCGCCACTCCTCCTCAGACACAGGGTACTGACCACACTTTTGCCGCGAGGCGTTCTCTTGGTAGTGCTTTCGCTACGAGCCGTGTGGCTCATGAGGGACAGCCCCACTCGAGGCCGCCTTATTTGGTGCTCACTTCTCCCTTTGCAACGATCCCCAAAGGTCTGACCAGCTTCGACATTACGTTGGGATTTCTTCGATTACAGCTTCACTCGGTTTCTGGGTGATTCCTCTTCCGACTTGGAGAAGGCCAACTTTCGAGTCCACGTCCTCTTTCTTGCAGCTAGAGGCAGTGAGGCCCTGGACACAGTAGTGGGTCTCTCCTTTCCGTTGCGTGGTAGGGATACCACGGAGTGGACCCAGCACACAATCCTGGATTGGCTCCACACACACGCTATTGAGTTCTCACATCACACAGGGGACTTAGCAATGACAGATCCGGTGCAGACACTTTGGCCTCTTGCGAAGTTCAACGTGACACCTCCAGATGCAGCAGGTTGCAGGCACATTGTGGTACACTTGTTCGCTGACACTCAGTGCCCTCCGTGTTATGTTTTTGTGCATGAGGATTCTTGGACAGAGGATGTAGCCCTTCGGGCTGCACACTCGGCTTGGACCTGGGCGGGACAGTCACTTCTTGCGCGCTTGTCTAGAGGTCGTTTGGATGCAGATTACTCCCCATCCAAACCGGCCTCAAAGATAGTGAGGTTGGTTGCTGTTGCAGCATTTGTTTTCTCTCACTGACTCCATGAGGATCATCTCATGGAATGTGCAAGGATTAGGAGGGCCCCAGTTTCAGCGACAGAGGGGTCGGCTGTGTCAGGAGCTGCAGAGATGCCTTGTGGGTGGTGAGGTTGACATTCTTATGCTTTAGGAGCATCATCTTTGTGAGAGCCGCATTCGGCGTTGTGGTCAGATTTTGCGTGGTCGCTATGAGACTTTTTGGTCAGCTACTATTGCGGAGTCTCTACAGCAGGCCATTGTGGGCAGAGGGATTATTGTGCCAGGCAGGGCTCAGTGGATCACTATGCAGGTTCAAGGTTGCCTTGTGGGCTTCCTGAACATATACACGCCCAATGTGGCGAGTGCACAAGCAGAGTTTTGGTCACAGATTGTTGAGTCTCTGCCGCAAGCAGAGCAGTGGTGCATTGGGGGTGACTTCAATATATTCGAGGACCCTTCTGACAGGATTGGTGGTAGCCACGCTACTATGCAGAGAGTTGAGCTGGCAGCTTGGGAGAGGTTTTATACGACTCTGAGGGTTTCGGATGTGTGGCAACACTCTAGCTTTGTGAGGCTTCCAGACAGCTTGGCTTCTCTCGTTCGGACTGTAGAGTGGGAGGAGTGAATCTATCGCGGATAGATCGCTTCTACACTAGTGACTTTTTCTGTGACTCGGGTGGGACAGTTGGCATCCTGGCAGGGACTTCCTTCTGGGACCATTCACCAGTGATCCTCACAGTGACAGATAGGCAGAGGTGGGGGAGCACGATGCTACACATCCCTGAGAGGTTCTTGTTGGACTCTGCACTCAGAGAGCGAGTAGAGGCTCTTTGGACAGAGAGCTTGGACATGCAGGATTCTCCTGTTGACAGAGTGGCCTCAGGACTAGCTCAGCTTAGTCGTTTCTTTCTCCAGAAGTCTTTGACTTGCCTGACTGCAGCGAGAGAGGAGGAGCAACGTCTTAGACGGGGCGTTGCTTCCTTGCAGAGAATGTAGGAGCAGCATCCAAATAGTCCTTGGTTGGAGGAGCAGTTACAACAGGCTCGCCAGGAGCTTGGTAGCACAGAGGAGCGGCGCCATGAGTTTGCTTTTCACCGATAGGCATCTCAGTGGACGCAGGTGGGTGACAGAGTGACTGGTGCTTTCTTCGAGGCAGTGGGACCTCGGCATACGCATTCCAAGGTCAGTCAATTGAGGAGGCCCGACGGGTCAGTTTCTTCTGAGCCAGAGGACATGCGTGCAGTTGCTACTTACTTTTACTGTGAGTTACTATCTGCAGAGCCTCAGTCAGAGAGTCAGGATGCATGCAAGGAGTAGGTGTGAGCACAGATGCCTTGCCTTGTGACTGAGGAGATGCGCCAGAGACTTGAGCTTCCACTTGAGCTTGAGGAGTTTCACACGGCTCTTAGTGCACTCCCCCGTGGTAGCTGTCCAGGTGAGGATGGCTTGACTCCAAGTTTTTTCTTGGAGTACTGGGGCTTGCTTGGCCCTGATCTCTGTAGTGCTTTCCAGTACATCTTGCACACAGGAGAGATGCCTGACAGCATGAGTGAGGGTTTGATCTACCTCATTCCCAAAGAAGGTGGCTCCTTGGATGAGATTCGACAGTGGCGCCCCATCACCATCCTCAACTTAGCCTACAAAATTCTTGCCAAGGCTCTGAGTTTGAGGATCCAGCCACTTCTAGAGAGCCTTATACATGGGGCCCACACTGGTTTTGTCAAGGAGCGTAGTATCCTTGACAACATCTTTACTTTTTGGGAGGCTTCTGCCCTAGCGAGGCTTCATGGTGAGGATCGGGTGATTCTTCTTCTCGATTTTGAGAAGGCCTATGACAGAGTTGATTGGGACTTTCTGGAGGGCACTCTACGCAGGATGGGCTTCTCAGATGCTTGGATCAGAGGGGTGTCAGCTTTGTACAGACGAGCACCCAGTCATGTACTTTTGTCAGGAGGTAGAGGCGATTGTTTCATGCTCACACGTTCCGTCAGACAGGGCTGCCCTCTTGCCCCCTTCCTCTTTTTGTTCTATGTTGAGGCGATGAGCAGGTTCTTGGTGTCGCAGCACGTTGGTTTGCGGGGCTTAGCACTTCCTATTTGGGGAGATGAGCTACTGGATGCTACGTTTGCTGACGACTCAGCCTTGTACTTGGATGGCCAGGAGGCCAACCTCCACAGGTGTGAGCAGGCTCTTGAGACCTTCTGTTGTGCATCTGGCGCACTGATCAACTGGAGAAAGACAGTGGCTTTCTCGGTTGGTAGTGCTCCTATGCCCGATTGGATGCCAGGTGAGGGTTTTAGGTGGATTCCCCCAGGGACTGCAGTTCGGTACTTGGGCTGTCAGGTTGGTCTGGACTTGTCTCCCGAGCAGCATATTGCTCCCCTCCTTCTGTCTATCAGGAGGAAGTTGCTACACTGGGGCTCAGCGTGGCTTTCTTTGGCTGGCAGAGTAGTGGCCAACCAGGTGTTGTTGGCGACTATGTGGTACATCACTTCTTGCTGGATCTTCTCGAGTTCTTGTATCAGCCAGGTAGAGAGGCTAATCAGGAACTTCCTTTGGTCAGGACGAGACACTCAGATAGCCCGAGCCAAAGTGGCTTGGCAGGTCATCACTCTTCTTTGCTCACAGGAAGGGCTTGGGATCATTGACCCAGCACAGCAGAGCAGAGCCCTTCTTGGGAAGTTCATAGTCAGAGGACTTCTTCCAGGTGAGGAGCCTTGGAAGGAGTTCTTGCTACAGCGGCTTCGTGCTAGGGTGCCTCAAGCTGGAGGCCCCTAGCGACCTTCGACCGGATGAATCTTCACAGAGATGCGCATAGTTGGTTTGGGCAGGAGACTGGAGGACCGCTTCGTTGTGAGTTTGCTTCGATCTTGGGAGCACTTGCGGCGAGGCCTGGAGCAACGACAACCCACTTGCACGGAGGAGCGCCTACGACAACCCCTTGTTTGGAACCCCATGGTTAGCACTCAGAGAGGCTACTTGGTTGGTAGTCGGCCTCATGTTTCCTGGGATCCCATGGCAGTGGGTCCAGCGCGCTCTTTAGGTGACTGGTTAGAGTTTTAAGGCTTGTCAGAGGAGTTGCAGGGTTTCCAGCTACAGGGCATGAGAGGAGTGCAGAGCATGTGCCAGGATATCTCAGAGGCAGTTCCAGCTGAGTGGCTCACACCTCTTGAGCCAGTAGCACCCAGGTAGATGGGAGCCTTCATATGGCTGGAGGTTCTCATCTCAGTCCGGGCCTGCTCAGAGACTGTTCCATCCCTTTTTTTCGAGTTACAGGGTGAGGGACGCTTACAACGAGTTGCAGTAGAGGCCCCGGAGGTGGCAGAGTGCTTTTTTCAGAGGATCTGAGTGGTGGACATCTGTGGGAGGACTTGTGTCATCGATCCTGACCCAGCAGATCTTGAGACTCCAGCAGCTCTTGAGACTGGACACGGAGACTGTGGGCTTGGGAGTGCTCTCCAATGGCACGAGTACAGTGGGATGGCTTTGGAGGGACCCTTTCTCTTCTGCAGACCACCCAGGTGTCCCGTTCTTTCAATACACTGTTCGATTGGGACGTCACATACTAGCAGCACAGAGAGAGGCTTGCCCCGCTGCAGCACCTCATTGGCAGGAGGAGGGTCTCACAGCTGAGTTCTTGGCAGCCTTTTGGGAGAGGTTGTGGGACTCCAGACAGCCGAGGGGAGTCACCTTGTTTCAGTGGCTGGTCGCAAACAGAGCTACAACAATTGGGAGCTGGCTAGTGCATAGTGGTCTCTTGGCCGCATGTGCAGCTTTGTGACCATCTTGTGGAGAGTTAGCGTCACTGTCTTTGGGACTGTCCTTTGGCACAGTAGGTGTGGCTTCCTGTTCTTCGGTTGATGCCTACTCTCTCCATGGCTCGACAATACACTTGGGGAGCAGCCCTCACGGGCCCGGCACTTCAGTTTGAGCTATCTTCCACCAGCAGGATGATAGTGATACAAGGGGGCGACCTACACTTCAGCCTGCCACAGAGCTTACTCCACAGGAGTGGTGCAGTGAGAGAGAGGAGTGTTGGGAGCTCATTAGTGGCGTGACACTCTGGTTCATCTGGTGGGCCCGTTGCTTTCGCATCTTTGAGGCTCGCCCTACCACCAACAGAGACTGTTCGCGATCTTTGGCTAGAGCTGATCCACACTCTCAGAGGACAGCTCGAGAGACTATAGGGCAGCTCCGACCGCATGCGGCGCATGCGGGAGCGTAGAGAGGCTTTCCTTCGACTCTGGCGTCCTGGACCTTACTACACCATAGTCCAGGGTGTACTTAGATGGCACTACCGACCACCTGTATGGCTTTTCCCTCCTCCCATCTCTTGACTTAGCCTCATTGTACATATGTTGTTTTTTCATTGGGAGAGTCTCCCCATCATGGTTGTTGTAGCCCTCTCTTGAAGAGGTGGTTGTAGCCCTATGGGCAGTTTCATTAACTAATAGAAGGATCTTTTTCTCGGAAAAAAAAAGCTGCTTTGCAAGACGTGTTTCCAATGCAAGAGAAAGAGATGGCGTGTTGGAGAAGATACGGGAGCTTGACAGAGGGCGAGTGTGGGGATGGAGGTAAGACAAGAGGGAGGAAAGAAGGGAGCTAGAAACCATGGTGACTAATGGGGAGGCTAGCTGATAGAGGCTTGATGCATGTGTTGTGTGTGTGTGTGTATAAGAGGCTCATATAAAAGCTAGGGAAGAGGGCTTTAATGATTCCTATTGTGAAGAGGGTAAGACTAGTAGTAGCAAAAGAAGTACGTATAGCAATGCTAGGCATTAAGAAATTGCATGCATGCAAAGAGGCAAGTTGGCGAATTACTCAAACTTTGTACTTGCCCAAATGACAAAGAATGGCAAAAAGGACTTGCAAAACTTCTTAATGGCACAACACGCTCTGGCTCTACGGAGGCCATGCGGCTTCACATACATAAGCCCGTTGTGGGCGATGGTGGGTTTGTATGGCTAATTGTTTGCTCCCGAGGATAGCGGACAGACCAATGTCACCGCATGTGTATAGGCATGGCAACCTAGTTTACATGAAGCTCAGAAAGTGTTTTTCAATTGCAACACCCGAATGTTTTTTCTTGGAGTACAGCTGAATTTCTCCAAATCGCAAATGAAAAGATGTTGTATCTGAAGGAGCATCATGGGTTATTGCACTGACTTCCGACGTAAACCAATTGTCACAAGCAGCTGGACAATTGTTTGGGTGTGTATGTCTACCTCTCAGGTGCTTTGTATGCACACAGCCACTACTGATTAGTATGCATCTCTACCATTGAATGGCATGCTCTGTATTTTTAAATATCTGTTTTAGGGAGTGTGATAACGAGTTCCCATGACGCTTTTTTTTTCAATTTTGAATTTTAACTATCAAAAAGGACCAGATAATCTACATAGCTAGGAGATTAGATGAAATGTACAGCTTTCAGAGTGTCACTGGATTTGTTATGACCATGTACCTATGCTGTTGATACCAACAAAAAATCTTATATGCTAGTTGGTCACCTCCAATGCATGGGGGATTGTTAATTGATGATGGGACTGACGATACTGTTTTTTCCGAGCCTAAAGATGCTCGTTTTGATGGGTGTCTAGAATATGCTGCAATGTCAGTTATGACCAAATGAGATATGTTTTGGATTATCGAAGATGGTTTTAGGAACCTTGCGTCGGTTGGTCATTAATACTGAAGGTTGCTAACTTGCTTGGGGTATGGTTTGACGATTACAATGCATGTGCTTGCGAATTTTGCCAGATTTTGGGTCCAACAAGACTCCCTTTTGCGGTAGTATTGCAAGTACAACAGGTGTCAAGGTGCATTGATATAGCTAGCAGCTGCTGGTTCTTGTTACGGATGCACATATGCGAGCTCGAAAGTATCGGATCTGAGACATTTTTCTAGCCAGTAGGCAACTGATTTTTTTACCTTGATTATGTAACATCGATTTGGAGAAAGGAGCAAGGTTAGCCATGCCATGTGGCCACAAATGATTGGTCTCTCGCGACGATGGCTTTAAAAAAACAAGGTAATAATTGATCGAGCGGCTATATATGTCACAGAGAGAGAGAGAGAGAGAGAGAGAGAGAGAGAGAGAGAGAGAGAGAGAGAGAGAGAGAGAGAGAGAGAGAGAGAGAGAGAGCTGCAGCCCCTTCCGCCATCTCCATTGTTTGTGTGTTGTCCCTTGGAGTGCATTGATTGTGGAATATGCGCAGAAGGAGCAGGGCCAGAAAGCTCCAGGCTGTTTTTAGCAGATGCAAAGCAAGGGCTTCTCTCCAGGCGCAATCACGACGATGGCTTTAAAAAAACGAGGTAATAATTGATCGAGCGGCTATATATGCATCTCCGAGAGAGAGAGAGAGAGAGAGAGAGAGAGAGAGAGAGAGAGAGAGAGAGAGAGAGAGAGAGAGAGAGAGAGAGAGAGAGAGAAATGAAATGAAATGATATATTAACGTCTACAATAGGCCAAAATGACCTATGAGACCAACTGATTACAATGATGAGTCTAGTACCAAGTCTGGGTACAAACAAGAAAACTACAAACAAAGAACTGATAGGAGTGCTACCGACTCCCTATGGGTGGCTGGTAGGCTGAGCAATGGTATCACCATAAAGGTACAAAGTGGGGATAAGTGTCACCATGATACAATATAACAGTAGCATGAAGCCTATCCCGATCGACATTCTGGGTGTCGTGCTAGAATCCTGTGGATCCTCTGCCGCAATCTCCGCCGGTGCTGCGTGGCTCCCCTCCTCAGTCGCGGTCGTCTCGATCTCCCTAACTCTGTAGCTCGATCAATGAGAGTACCGCTGATGTGTGTATGGGTGGGAACCGAGCTCTCTGGTGGTGGTGTCCCCTCTGACTCTGTGGGACTCAGACTGAAGAAATCTGAGATGCGTCTCTGGGACTGTCTCTGTCTTTGCCCATTCAGTAGAGCGTCTCTATGTCTCTGAATCTCAAGTAGGAATAATCCGAGACATCTTTGATCCTGATATCTCATGACTCTGTCTAACGAGTCAAAACCATCTCTGAATAGACAATGAAAGCGTCCCCGTATCTCATAGTAGACTGTGCAGCGACATATGTAGTGAAACTCTGTCTCTGGCTCTGCATGGCATAACTGACATATCCTATTGTCTGCTGGTATGCCTCTGAATCTACCTGTCTCAATCCCAAGCTGGTGTGAAGATGTGCGAATCTGGCCAATAGCACATCGTAACCTATGAGATAGATGTGTGTCCATGTAACTGGGCCGTGTGACAAATCCGTCTGTCGTGAGTTGAAGAAGATGTTCTCTATAGAAAACCCTCTTCGTACCCAACTCCCGTGATGGTTCTATCCATGTCCTCTTGCTATCAAGCTGGATAAGATCCTGCCGAATGAGTCTAGTAGTCTCCATCCGTGTAAGAGCCAAGGATGGTGCATCAAGAGAATACTGGAAAGGGGGCAGCCTGTCCATGCTGAAACCATGCCTCTGAAACCATGAGCTCATCTGTGCATACCAACATGATGTATCTCCCTGTAATGCCAGCTGTCTGGATGACTCGAGAGCAACCCTGGCATACCTGTCCCTGGTGGTGTCTCATAAGCTGTGTACAAATGATACTGATCTGGTGAGTGCCTCAACCTCCATAGGTGGGGCAACCAGCTCCGCTCGTATGATGTCATGTGGGACTGAGGCCTTGGCTCTAATCAGCCTAGAAATCATAGATATCAGGGGTCTCTCCATATTAGTCCATCCAGCACTATCAATAGACGGTCCCCAAACCTGAACCGCGTAGTGCATAACTGAAGCGACCAAAGTATCGAAAAGCCAGAGCTTTGTTCGAGGTTCCTGGAGCTGAACTTGCGAACAAATCCTCTCTAAACCACCTAGGGCTGCATAGGCACGAGTCAATCTAGTGTCTGCTGCCATTTTCAGTGTGAACCTCGGTCCACTAAAGACCACCCCAAGATATGTGTATGCATCAGTGTACTCCATACTGTCCTGACCATATGTGAAAGTAGGTGCTGATCTCCTAACCCACTGTGGCGTGGTATTAAATACCATGACCTTGGTCTTACCAAGGTTGACAGACAATCCACTATCCTCTGCAAAACTATGCAATGCGTCCAAATGTCTCTGCATACCCTCTGGCGATTCTGATATCAACACGATATCGTCAGCATACAATAAAAGAGGGATCCATGTCCCTGCAAGCTGAGCACCTCTATCTCCTCCTCTGTCAATATAATCAGAGACCCCATCAACATACATGCCAAATAAAGTAGAGGACAGTGGGCATCCCTGTTTCACTCCGATGGTGGAGTGAACTATGTCGGATATCCCCTCTGATGTGCGTACATGACCCATCACTGAACTGTACAATGCCATGATCCCCCACATCAGCTCTGTGGGTACCCCCAATTCCATAAGCCGGTGCATCAATCTGGCCCTCGGCACTGTGTCAAACGCTTTGCGAAAATCCACAAAGCTGCAGTATATCCGTCTACCATGTGCTCGACCCTCCTCAATGATAGCTCTGAGTGTAAAGACATGATCTAGTGTGGAGAAACCCCTTCTGAAACCAGCCTGCCCAGGTGCTCGTATGCCCATAATCTCTGCCCAACTGCTCAGCCTATGCTCAAGGATGGATGCATATAACCGTGCCAATGTGTGTCCTACCATGATAGTACGGTAATTCCCCGGCACTGTGGGGTCACTTGTCTTGAAGATAGGTACAATAGTAGATAATCTCCAAGACTCAGGGAGACCCTCACACATGACACGGTTGAATAGCCGTGCAAGCATCTCTGCCAACAAATCCCCAGCATGTATAATGTGCTCTGCTACCAAACCCTCATGATCCTGTGCCCGTCTGGTCTTCATCCTGTCAATGGCCTCCTTTACCATCTCAGTGGTAAAGAAGGTGCTCGTAGCCGGACATGGCTGTGGTGGGTCTGGTAATGGTGGTTGTCCAGGTACAGTGTATAAAGATGTTGCATACTGCCCCCATATCTCTGTAGAAGTAATCACTGGTGGGGGAGACTTCTCATGGAATAGACGCCAAGCCTCTCCTGAATCTCTACTAAGGAAGAGCTGATATAAATCTTGCTCCATCTGGACCAAGAAAGCTCGCTTCTTCCGCCGCACTAGTTGTCGTGTAGCAATGCGAGACTGTCTATAGGTGATCACTCCCAATGTAAGGTCCCGCTGTATTTGAGCTCTCCTCTGTCTACACTCCTCATCATACCAGTTGTTCTGAGGCATGTGTCCAGAAAGACGTTTCTGCCCCGGCTGAGTGTGTGGATATGCCTCTGTCGCTGCCCCATGTAATGTCACTGTCAGCATAGATGTGATCTCCTCCACTGTGTATACTGGCTCTGATGTGCATAAAAGCCTACGTATCTCCTCTACATAGACTGAGTCAGTCTCTGGTGTAAAAGTATAGCGTGTATGTCCACCACCCCGTGAGGCCTGAGATGTATTGTACTCAAAGGAGACTGATAATGTTAAAAGTGCATGATCTACTGCTATCCCAACTGGCCTGGGCCCCACTGTGAAATCCTGAATGTGAGAGATAAAGCTCGGATGTGTCAGAACATAGTCTACAGTGCTGGACCCATGTCTATGTGGAAAACAAGTAAAACCTGTAGACAATGGGAAAGTCGTTAAGCCATTCAGTATGGCTAAACTGTGAGTAGTCGTCATCTCTCTCAGGTATCTCCCATACTCTGTATGTTCTCTGTCGTGTGAGCATCTCTCAAGTCCCAACTCCTCTGGCTCTAGCTCTCTAAGCATCTCCTCTGATGTGTCATAGAAGACTGTCTGTGAGCTGCCTGTACGGGCATTGAAATCCCCCAGGAGTATGATGTCTCCATCTCTGGAGAACTCCCAGATATCATCATCAAGTGCAGAGTAAGGAGACTGTCCTCTGGGTGAAGCATATACTGAAGTGCTGGGAGGAAAATAGCATATGGCGATGTACAAGAAACGTCCAGTCTCTGCCCTCAGCCTCACCCACAAGTATCTGGCCTGATCATCTCTCCGAACTATGCGCAATAGTGGTTGGAGCTCCTCTCTGAAAAGAACTGCTACACCTCCTGATCCTCTAGTCCCATGTGCAGTTCTGGTGCATGTCCTACAAGCTGTCTCCCATCTGTATCCTGATATGTGCGGCATCAACTGTCTTGGAGCCTGATGAGTCTCTGAGTAGAAAACAATGTCTCTGTCTCTGAAGCTATCCTCAAAGGCCCCCACATCAAGTCTATACGAACCATTACTAGTGCTTGAGAAGCTTCCTGTCCGGAACATCGTCTCTTGGAGTGTATTGATTGCGGGATACACACAGTAGAGCAGGGCCAAAAAGCTCTAGGCTATTTTCAGCGAATGCAAAGCAAGAACCTCTCCTGATGCAACCGCACACACAACAGGAGCAGGACCAAAAAGCTCTATGCTGTTTTTAGCGGATGCAAAGCAAGGACCGTTCCTAATGCAACCGCACACACAACAGGAGCAGGGCCAGAAAGCTCTAGGCTGTTTTTAGTGGATGCAAAGCAAGGACCTCTCCTGATGCAATCACATAAGCTGCAGCCCCTTCTGCCATTGCCATTGCTTGTGTGTGGTCGATATGTATGCCAAATGTGGTGCACTTCAAAAAGCACAAAGAGTGCTTGAGGAGCTTCTTGTCCAGAATGTCATCTCTTGGAGTGCATTGATTGCGGGATATGCACAACAGGAGCAGGGCAACAAATCTTACCAAGGCAGCAGGATACATTTACGATAGTGGGTTTCTTGAAAATAACAAATATTTAGCCAACATGTTAGTCAGTATGTATGTCAAACGTCGTGTACTTGTCCGAGCGCAACAAGTCCTTGACGAGCTGTTGTGCTTGGCACTGCTCGATATGTATGACAAATGTGGTGCACTTTAAAAGCATCTTGAGGAGCTTACTGTTTGAAACGGCATCTCTTGAAATGCACTAATTGCAGGATACCCACAACAGGAGCAAGGACAAAAAGCTCTATGCTATTTTCAGCATATGCAAAGTGATGGCGGCCAGGTAGCTGTGGGTTGTTTTTCAGCAAATGCAAAGAGAGCAAATGCAATCACCTACACGTGCATCTTGAAGGCATATGGCATCATGCATGTTGGTATCCGCAAAAGAGTTCATGATGATATTATTATTTAGGGGGCTGTTGAGACAGAAAACTTCGTGCTGGCACTGCCTTGGTCGATATGCATGCCCAGGGTGGTGTACTTCATAAGCACAAAAAGTGCTTGCTGTCTGGAATGTAGTCTATTGGAATGCACTAATCACGAAATATGTCAAGCAAAGGTAGGGCCAAGAAGCTCTGGGCTGTTTTCAGCAGATGCAAAGAGACTGTAGTCTATTGGAATGCACTAATCACGAAATATGTCAGGCAAAGGTAGGGCCAAGAAGCTTTGGGCTGTTTTCAGCAGATGCAAAGAGACGAAAGCTATCCAAATGCAATCGCGTACCCTTGTATCTTGAAGGCATGTGGCATTAGGCAAGATCCTGAGATGGGCAAGGGAATTCACGATGATATTGTTAGCCAGGGGCTGTACAGAAGAAACTTTGTACTTGGCACTGCCTTCATTGACATGTATGTCAGATGTGTTGTACTTCATAAAGCACTCTTTGTATGTGCACGGACACTTCCATACACACACACACACTTGATTCTCTCAATAGCACTAGTTTCGTTTTCACAGGGCAGAGCAATATCCACTACACAAGCAAACATGAGAGAGGAAGAGATGGCATTTGACTCTATGCAAGATGCCGATTCGGGCTTAAAAATTCATTCTGATATTATTGGTCAGGGACTACTATCTAATGTCATCTTTTAGAGTGCATTGATTTCGGGATACATGCAGCGAGAGCAGGCGAGAAAGCTTCAAGCTGTTTTCAACGGATGCAAAGCAAGGGCTTCTCTCTAGATGCAATCACATACGAGTGCATCTTTAAGGCATGTGGCTCTACATGAGATGCTGGTATGAGCATAAAAACTCATGCCGATATTGTTAGCCAGAGGCTATTGAAAAAAGATGTGCTTGGCAATGCCTTGGTTGACATGTCCAGAAAATATGGTGCACTTCAGAGAGCATAGATAATGCTCAAGGAGCCTACTCTCCGTGGTATGGACTCTTGGAATGCACTGATTGCAGGATTTTCCCCAAGGGGGCAAGGCACAAAGCTCTCGTTTGTTTTCAGCAGATGCTAAGTAAGGGTCACTCTCAAGATTCAAGCATGCATATTGAAGGCATGTGGCTGTTAATATGGGCATAAAAATTCACGCTAATATTGTTAATCAGAGGCTGTTGAAAAAAGATGTCGTGCTTGGCACTGCCTTGGTCAATATGTATGCTAAATGTGGTGCACTTTAAAAATTCACTCTAATATTGCTAGTCCGGGGTTGTTGCATGCCAAATGTGGTGCACTTCAAAAAGCACAGAGAGTGCTTGAGGAGCTTCCTGTCCGGAATGTGAGGCAACAAGTCTTTGACGAGCTTCCTGTTCGGGATGTTCTTTGATTATAGGATATGTCCAACAGGGGCAGGGCCAGGAAACGAGTATTTCTTTTGTGAAATCACTTAAAGACTGTGCTGAGAAGAAGGATTTGTGCCAAGGAAGTAAAATCCATGCTGATATTTGTGATAGTGCATTACTTGAAAAGAACGCATACTTGGGGAACATGTTGGTCAGTATGCCTATTAAGTGCAGTGCACCTGTCATGGCACAAGTCTTTGATGAGATTCCTGTGCAAGATGTCGTCTCTGATTGTAGGATATGTCCAACAAGGGCATGGCCAGGAAACGAGTATTTCTTTTGTGAGCTCACTTAAATACTGTGCTGAGAATAAGGATTTGTACCAAGGTAGTAGGATTCATGTTGATATTTGTGATAGTGGGTTACTTGAAAAGAAAGCGTACTTGGGAAACATGTTAGTCTGTATGTATGTCAAGTGCGGTGCACTTTTCATGGCACAACAAGTCTTTGACAAGCTTCTTGTGCGGGATGCTATCTTTGATTGAGGGATATGCCCAACAAGAGCAGGGCCAGGAAACAAGTATTTCTTTTTTTGTGAGATCACTTAAAGACTGTGCTGAGAAGAAGGATTCGTACCAAGGCAAGAAAATTCATGTTGATATTTGCCATAGTGGATTACTTGAAAAGAACACATACTTGGGGAACATGTTGTTCGGTGCACCTGTCATGGTGCAAGAAGTCTTTGACGAGATTCCTATGCGGGATGTCATCTCTGATTGCAGGATATTGCCAATAGGAGCAGGGCCAAGAAACAAGTATTTCTTTTTTGAGCAATAGGATTCATGCTGATATTTGCAATAGTGGCTTCTTGAAGCGAACATATACTTTCCGACCACGTTGCAGTATGTATGTCAAGTGCGGTGCACATGTCATGGTGCAACAAGTTTTTGACGAGCTTTCTGTGTGGGATGTCGTGTCTGATTGCAGGATATGCCCAATAGCGGCATCACCAAGAAAACCCGGGTTGTTTTCAGTAGATTCAAAGAGATGCCTCTCTCCAAACACAATCACGTTCATTTTGAAGGTACCTAGCTTTACGCAATATGCTGATATGGGCATATTGTTAGTCAAGGGTTGTTGAAAAAGATGTTGTGCGTGGCAATCCCTTGGTTGACATGCTTGGTAAATGTGGTGCACTTCAAGAGCACCGAAACTTCTCAAAAAGATTCGTGTCCAGAGTGTGGACTCTTGGAATGTAGTGATTGCAGAATTGGCTCCACAAGAACAGGGCTAGAAAGCTTTAGTCTATTTTCAACAGATGCAAAGTGATGGCCTCTCTCTTAATTGTGGGATTTTTCCCAAAAGGGTAGCGCCAAAAAGCTCTAGGATTGTTTTTAGTAGATACAAAGCGAGGGCTCATGGAGAAAGATGCCGTGCTTGGCTGTGTTTTGATGGATATGTATGCTAGATGGGGTGCCCCAAAGACTGTGACTTTGTGTATGTGTGTGTGTGTGAGTCTACGAACGAACAATAAGGCAAATTCAACATACCTTGAAACCAAGAACATCAGAAGTAGTGCAGGTAATGGTAGGCATGATAGCAAGAGTGATTGCGAAAGTCGGCATGTTTGCAGAAGTCGCGGAATGGATGAGGATGACAAAAGGTATACTGATGGAAAGTGGCAGAACAACGTAAGGAAGGTCTAGCATCGGATCCATCCAAGATTGTGCGTTGATCCACACAACCAATACCAAAGGTACACTTATATTCTGTATTTTGATTTCCTTTTTGTGATCCACAAAAGTACTTAGATTGCATCATGTACACATTAAAGTAATAAATTTACATAATTTTCATTCAAAAGATTGTAGAAGAAGGTGACAAGGGCTGAAGAATTTTTGTGATGCCCAACAAATGGACACATGGACAATACACCATGGCATGGTTACGTGGAATGATACATGTTTTCATAAAGCATCGGTAATGAGTTCTTCCTTGTACAACTGTAGTATATTTACAATAAGAAAGTCCCTCCAGCACTGGAGGAGAATTAGCATAGGTCCCCCTTCAACACTGGAGGGGATAAAAGTGGCGGGGGAAGGGCACATTCCCTACGGTATTATTATAAATGTGGAAAATGGTGTCAACTCCACACCATACATATGTATGGTTTTTTTAAAAAAAAATGGACACAAGCATCACAAATGCACGAAGTGCATCTCTCTTCATTTTTATTATAATGTGAAAATTTTCACATCCATACATCTTTTAATGCAACATCTCGTTTATGATGCGAGGTCATAGAGTTTTTGGCGAAAGCTTCGAGGAGAGATGCTATGGAGCCTTCAAAATAAGAGATGATATAAGGTGAAAGGTACAACATTGCTTCTCTTGTTTAATTCACACCATTTTCACAGCAAATCAATCAAGGCATACTAGTTTCGCAAATGTATTGTTTTGCGGGTTTTGGGCAATAGAACTTGGAGCCGCGAGTATGCTTGTTCTATTGTATTGGAAGCTGATGCTTTCTCGAAGCGAAACTAAAGGTGAAGTTGAGGTCGCGGGGACCAAAGAACTGGTGTCTCAAACCCGCTTGATTATGAATTTTGATGGGCCAAGAGCCCCTTTTTGAGCCCCGAGTAGAGGGCTTGTGACAGGTATCAAGATTGAGTGCTATCGAGATTATGAGTGGGGGCCAGGGCTAGCTCATATTTCTGCCAATGAGCCCACCAAATGGGCATGCCCTAATGATGGTCGACGTATGCGAGGTTTGTCTGATGTATGATCGTGAGGATCTGGTGTGTGATAGTGGGAATCTTGCAGTTGAGATGGTGACTCATCGAGCTGGGTTATGCGGGAAAGACAACGGGCAGAAAGGTTTGGTATGGGAACCAGGGAAAGGGGACCATGATTGGATTGCGGGTACAATGATAATGCAATACAAAGCGACCAGTTACAGAGAAAAGAGCCGGTCTTACCTTTCAGAGTCCAAGGAGGGGCGCAATGAGGCAGAGAGGTTTGAATTGGAGCTGGGGACATAAGAATCTATCGCAACGGGGGTACAAGTGGTTGCACAACTTGAGGTGGGGTGTGTGCAAATTCATGCTCTTCCCATTCAATCTATGGAGTTGAGGTTGGACCCGTGAGCAGCATGAAAAAACTCAATGGATGACCCAATGGATGTGGCTGCTATCACTGACAGTAGGTTGCGAATGAGGCCTAAGATGTGATAAATATCTTGAATGATGACTGAGTTGCTGCTAGGTAATGCAGCTTGCATCTGACCAAGACCTACGGTTGTGAGGCTCCATAGTATCACCAAGATAAACCTGCAGATTTTGGGGGAGGCTTGTAATTCTGCAACCGGTGGCGGCGAGGGGTCATGTGATGGGTTGCGCCGGTATCAAGACTTGAAAAAAAATGAGGGCATCAATGAAATTAAGGTGTAAAGAGAATAATTGAAGTGTCTTCATACCATACTGGCCGGGTGCAGGTTCCTCCACTTGTTGCAAGTGGGCTCGAGAACGCCGATCATTTTGTTGTGATGCTTAGTCCAGCACTCTCTCTCAACATAACCAGAACGCCCACAGTATCCACAGGTTTGTGCTGCAGGTCTGTTGTTGTTCATGGTGCTTCTTTGGATGCCTCCGCTTTTGCGGAAGGGCCTCCGTTTTTGTCATCCAGCAAAATGTTGCACTTATTGGGCGCAGGGAGTGTTCGCCGCTGGTGAGGAGGTCGTGCCGCTGCGCATGGTGTCCTCCTGGAGTATGTGGGCAATCAGCGTCTCAACAGTGAGGCCAACTACTGAGGCTTGGGTTGTAATGAAAGGTTGCTAGGAGAAGGGTAAGGCAGCAAGTAGTAACATGGATTGGAGGTTGGCATCCAATTGCAGGCCTAAGAGTAGGGCATTGTCCAAGAGTGTGCGCCAATCTTTGATAAATTGAGGTGTGGGTTGCTGTTCTGTGACTACAGCTGCAAGAAGGCCTTGCCAAGCACGCACTCTTTTTTCAACAGCCCATGACTAACAATATCACCATCATGAATTCTTTTGCCTATATGAGCATCTTGAGAAACACAGATGATTACATCTGGAGAGACACCCTCACTTCGCATCGTCGAAAACAGCTTGGCGTCTACTGGCACTACCCCTATTGGGCAAATACCGCAATCAGTGCATCTGCTGATCATGACATGGGATTGAACTCAAGCACTGCAGATGCATCATTGACTTCAAATGAAGGTACAACTCGAAATTTTGGTAGATCAGGGTTCTCTCAGAAGACCTATGGATAACTTGGAGCAGCTAGGGATTTAAATCACTTTGATGGAGTAGGAGAGAGCCAGGCAAGGCCAGATTTTGTTTTGAATTGCTGACCGGTGTCCAGCAACCCTTTCATCTCTTTTATAAATGTTGCAAGATGGGTCTCTCACTTATCCTATTAGCATTGTTAGATTGGAGAGCATCCTTTAGAAACTCGAGCAATGGTAGGAGTCTCTCAAAACAAACAGCGTTCTATCAAAGGCACCATGCAGCTCTCTGCATTGGTAAGAGTTTCCACAACCGTCTCAAATGAGGCGCAGCACTTCGCACACCGCAACTCTGAAAACATCAAGAGCATGGCAGCCACATGGCTTTTTCATTTGAAATCAGGCCAATTTTGACTACACCTGCAGCCCTATGAGGCATAACAAGCAGCTAAACTACAATGAAGCTGGCCATGCCCATGAATGCTTCTACAACCCAAACTACTGAAAAGGACTCATCACTTAAATCTTTGTTGGTCCTAGCCAGTATGACTACACCACGAGTAAATGCCGACATTGCATCAAAAAGGCCATAATGCTTGCGCTGTCTTAGAAAGCTTGTCAAAATCACCCACGGTATTAGAGCAACCAAGCAACCAAGCGTAGAAAAGGGAAGTCTTTGGTGGCTAAAACAACAAGCAAACCATAAATAGATCCTGCCAGTGTGTTGTGCGCGCAGAGTGGCAGTTTTGAAAGAGCTTCCTTTTCCAGTTCCTACAAAGCCCAGCCCTAGAGTGATGTCTGCCCAGTATCCTTTGCTTCTGTCAAACCACGAACCCAGAATCGCTCCCAACCCCATTGCCAAAGACGTCTTGAACGTTGTTCGGAAATAAGAAGAGAGCCACTTGCTCTTTGCACGGTGTTTGATTTCACGCCACCATAATCAAACACTCTCACATCGATTGCAAGAATGTCACGTGTGTGTGTGTGTGTGAGAGAGAGAGAGAGAGAGAAAGAGAGAAAGAGAGAGACCCTCGGTTCGCATTTGCTCAAAACAGCCCTGAGGTTCATGGAATCATGGCCTTGCCCCTTTTGGGATTTCTGAAGTACACCACATTTTGTGCACATGTTGACCAAGGCAATCCGAATGACAACCTCTTTCTTCAACAATATATGACTAATAATGTCATCGTGAAATTTTTTGCCCATATCAGCATTTTGAGTAGTGCCAAAACCCTCTCTCTGCACTCGTTGAAAATGGCCGAGGGCTTCAGTCCTGCCTCTGTTGGGCATGCCCCACAATCAATGCACTTCAACAGTCAAAGAACAAATTAGCGAACATATCGACGAAGGCATTGCCAAGCATGACCTCTTTTTTCAACAGCCCATGATTAACAATATCACCATCGTGAACTCTTTTGCCTATATGAGCATCTTGCAAAACACAGAGACGCCCTCACTTCGCATCGGCGAAAACAACCCGGTGACTATCGGTACTACCCCTATTGGGCAAATACCGCAATCAGTGCATCTGCTGATCATGACTAGGGCACTTGAGAGCCCGATGAATTGGCAAGATGAAAATGAGATTTGTGGTCGACCAAGCCCCTTTTTGAGCCTCGAGCAGAGGTCTTGTGACCTGTATGACGATCGAGGGTGGTTGGGATAGCGAATGAAAATCAGGGCTGGCTTCAGAACCATTGTATGGCAGTGAAGGACCAGATTTGGTTAAGACTCCGTTTGGATGCTAGGGGACTTGAGATCCCGATGAATTGGTGCTCATGCAATCCTTGGATGGGAAATGTATTCCTCCGTGACAAAGACGGTTAGTCAACGATCGGGGGTGTGTAGTACTTGGAAAATACTACAAGTGGTGCGACGATACCATTAGCAAGGACTTGAGTGGATGTTGGCCGTAGATGGCCAAAGGATTCCCTCTCAACGAGGTGGGCTGCATGATGATGCAATGCGCGCAATGAGTGGTCGATACAGGGCTTGGCATATGGGGCTGCAGATGATCACATTGTCGAGAATGCATCAGATGTTGGCGACAACAAGTCAGTGATCGGCTATGCCCAACTGATACAAGTTCTAGCAAACGATAGCGGATCAGTTTGCGTGGTTCGCAGCACATGTAATGGGTTGATGTACTGCCTGCACGACATGGAAATGGAAGTCAATGAGTACCAACTCACATCTACTACATGCAGGGTTGTGTGGCTGATTGCTTGAAATGATCGGTATGTTGGTTCCGATGGGCACTAGAGTGGACCTACCTCTACAGAGTAGACCATGCCATCAATCAAAAGAAACAATTTGTAAAAGTTATGCGGTGTGGAGGATCTAAGATGATGTATGATGTCCTGAATCTTAGGATCATGTTGCTGCAAGTGACAAAAAGTATTGAGATCAATGGGCTAGCACATGCGGTGTTGCTACATATTTTGGAATTGGTTGTTTTACAACCTAGTGCTTCCTGACCCTGTCCTTATTGAACATATTCTGCAAACAAGGCATCCCAAGAGACGACATCCTGGACATTTCTCTCTAGCAGCCCTTAACTAGTAATCTCATTAAGAATATTTGTGCTTTCTTGGTGCTAGAGCACTCCACATATCATATACATATTGGCCAAGTACTACCAAGCACATCTTTCTCTAGCAGCCCTTGACCCAAGCAAGAATACTAATGACGTTGACTTTGTTTACATCATTTCTACCAAAGGTAGAGAGGCTAAACTTTGGCCTCACTCTCAACATTCCTACAAACCATGGAAGCTACCCATGTACCCATATGAACTCTTGCTTGTACAACTAACCACAACAAATATATGATCCTCATCGCAATGCATAAATCCCAAATGACTCGCCACAAAATCGTGCTTCACTCAGAGTTACACAAAAACCCCAAACGGGCTAAATCAAAACTGAGCCCCAATGGAGCCATAGAGAGCCGAAAAGGGCTGATCCGAACGCCCTGAATGTTGATGCTAAAAAGGGGCTAATGCGTGGCCCCAAATACCCTACACAAAAGGTTGAAAATGGATTTAAAAACAACCTGGAATAGGGTAGGTGAGACCCTTAGAGGGCAATAGGGCTTGTTAGCTAAAGTCAAGAAGCCCCAAGATGGAGCATGAAAACCTGCTACAACTGGGGCGCAAGAGACAAAGTCTCATTAGTGAATCTTATGGAGGATATGACAAGGTAAGTTGTTGCAGCGATGGATCAGCCTATGTGGACTAGCAAGGGTAGGGCAATAAGGCTCTACATTTTAGCAAATGTTATGTGAGGGCCTCGTTGCAAGTGTAATTGGTAATGCTTGGAACTTGAAGGGTGTGACATAATGCAACAGACTGTTATGGCCAAATTTTTTATATGGGATTGTTTATCAAGATGCTATCTTCCATGTACAGACATGTTACGTCCTTATAATTAAAAAAATCTTAAAAAAATGTGATTTTAATTTTTTTGGTAATTAGCATCAAATTATATATAACTCTGTATTCTATTCTTAAGTTTTACCATTTGCTAGTTTGCAAGAAGCTCTTCAACATATACAAAGCAGCGTAATATTTGACTATAACACAAGGTATGTCATATTTAACAGTATTTAAAGACCTATAAAAAATAGATTTTTTTATTAATGTTCTGATTACCACAATCATATCAAAGAGAATTTCTTTCCAAATTAGAATACTCAATAGAAATAATCAACATATCAATATAAGTATAATGAAATCCTGAGATTACCAAATATACAAGATTATAATAAACAATACGTAATTGAAGATGAAACAAATAAACTATTATCTACAAACAAATCATGTAGACTAAAACAAAAAGCAAAACATAGTAAGAGATAAGACATCTACATAGAAAAACAAACTTACTACCAACTTTTAACATTTCTAATTTAGATTTTGATTCATGGATAAACATTTGTTCTAATTCGATCAAATCATATAAATATTGTTCAAATTGTGGAAACTTATTTTTAAGTATGAAAAATAAAACTTAAAATGTATAAAAAAACAAATAAGTATTTATGAGGATATGAATTATCTAACCATATGAATATTCAAAAAGTAGCCAATACAGGATTATAATATTACTTCCTAAAATATGCAATGAAATTAGAAACTACACGGAAAATAGATATCGACTTAGAAACAACAAAAACATTAGGACTAAATAAACTGATGATACAAAACTCAAATTAATATCTTCTTATGTATCAATGAAACCAATATCAGCAACCGAACCAGCCATGATGTGTCTATAGATACCAATCATTAAAAAATCACAAAAGGCAACTTACATAGATTGTTCACCTCCTAAAAAAAGATAAAAATATAAACAAATTTTTTTGACCTCTACACTATATTCAATTGATCTATATACAGCAAGAGCATTAGAATTGGAGAGCTAAACATTTTATACATACTTTCGTCACTATAGAATTAACAACATATTCATGCATACAACAAAGAAGATATGTAAAATGCATGATTTATTTGGAAATGAAATAGAAGAGCATAAACAATTAGTAAGATTTATCAATTTTCATCGTGTCCATCAAATGGAAGGTTTTTTTTTTTACTATTCTACTAAAACATATACATTTTCATAATTAAAAAGAATTGATCTCAATTAACAACATAGAAAATTCTTACTCTTTAGAATGTCAAATATGACAAATAATAAAGAATGAAGAAGACATAGAGAATTTAGTTGAAAATTATTCTCAATTACATCTATTTTTCGATGAATCTAGACAACAAATTACAAATCACTTCAAATGCATCCCATACATAATTTAGAAGAACATTTAACATCAAACAATTTTATAGAAAAATAGACCAATATTAAAACTCGAGGAGAGAATCAATATGATCCAATAATACATCTAGAAGAGCTTAAACACATAGAAAAATACAGCTTTGACTAAAGTGCAAGAACAAAAATTTTCAAAAAACGAGTGGGTTACATATAATAAATGGAACACTTGGATCTAGAAAAATTTCTCTAACTCAATATATCACATATAAATGTATAACCCTAAACATAGTCTTACAACAACCACAAGAGTTGCACCTACAAGATTTAGTCGATTAGTGCGTACTTCACACTATTTTTTTTGTTTACCCAATAAAAATCAATTATTATGTTTTAATTTAGTACCAAATGATATTCATTCACTTAAGATAAGACCGTTTGATGTAATTATAATTGATGAATTTTCAATGATGACATTACAAATATTACAAACAATTATACTCCAAATTTCAAAAGCTTCTATTTTATATATGCTAGAGATATATTAACACTAAAAAATTACTTTTATTTGGATATATAGCGCAATTTCTTGCAATATGTAACTGTAAAAATAAATACTTGATATGCCAAAAATATGTAGTAACAAAATCCATCTTTTGGAAATTAGCTACACACCACACATTAAATACCTCAATCCGTCATTATTCAGATCCAGAGTCCATTGAATTCTTAAAATATTTCATAAAATCTAATATCTAACCAACCCAAATGATTTTCTCATATTAAATTGATCACTTAATGTGGGAGAATAAACAGGAACAAGTGTTAAGATATAGATATGTGCTTATAGATCTATCTCAACACGGGGTCAATGGTAAAGGGGCCCAAATGAGAGATGGTCTATCAAAGAGTAAGGCTAACCAATGGAGCATAAGACCTTAGGGTTAGCTTCATTGAAGACCTCCAATAATGTGTGTAAAAGTCATTTGACCTTAGGTAAGCTAGGGCTGAGCTTGAGGCGGGAACCCGGCCCAGAAAACCCGGCCCAAGCTCGAGGTGCTTGTCGTGCTTGAGGTGCTTGTCATGCTTGAGGTGCTTGATTAAGGTGCTTGAGGTGCTTGATCTGCCACATGCTTGAGGTGCTTGACTTGCTACTTGATTAAGGTGCTCGAGGTGCTTTGACATGCTTGCCTGAGATGCTTGTGGGAATACACCCTAGTCCAAGTGCTTAGTCATGCTTGATGACTAAGGTGCTTGAGCACCAAAAGTCAAAAGATCCCTACAAGAGGGGGGGCGAGCCCTTTTCCTAGGGGCTAGAGAGAGAACACACACTTACACACACAAGGAAGGCCCAAGCTTGAAGAGGCAACAAGGACACATGTCAGGCCCCTACCTATGTTACCTTCATGAGATGCCTGAAACCTATTGGTTGGCCACCCAAGGGGTCCAATAGTAATTTAGGAGATTTAATTAATTAATTTAGCATTTATCTAGCCCTCTCTCTCAAAGGGGAAAGGGGGAAACTTGTCTCAAGGCTACCCCTACTGCTTGTAATGCCTCCTGCCCATGATTGGCTAGGGCTGGAGGGGTCCAATGAGCTTCAAGCATGAGCTACAAGGGGGAGTCGACCCAAGCAATCTAGGGGGTTGCTTAGGGGGTATACTCACCCACACACACTCACAAACACTCTCATTGTGTGCTATGCAAAGTGCAAGAGCTCCCTCTCCAAGCAAGTAGAGGTTGAGAGCCTACACCAACACTCTTGGCTATGGAGTGCAAATCTAACCAAGAGCCATGCTTCAATGCTTAAGCTTGCCATCTCCTTCTTCTTCATTACTGTGCTATTATGTATGCTAGCAACAAAAGTATGATAAGTGAGGAACTAATTCTTTCTCCTACGAAATGTTTCTTCTTCCTCTTCCCTACCCTCATTCCCTGCTAGCTCTCTCCACCTTCGAAGGTGTTTGAGGTCTTGGAACTGAGGCCTAGGATAGTTAAAGCTTTCTTCAAGTTTATGTTATGTTTGTGATGCATGAAGCTTTCCATCTTCATTGCATCACCTAGGTCACAAGGAACACAAAGACTGTATTGTAACAAGTCTCTCTTAACACTTTTATGTCCTGGGACACTTTTATGTCCTGTTAAGTGACCATTTTCCTTGAATTATGTCAAGAGTTTCAAAATAAATTTTGAGGTGCTATCTATCTAGAGTTGTCACATGAGCTGAAAAAAACTTGACATTTTTTTGGAATATCAATTCCATCTTTAACATTGTCCTTGCACAACATTTCACAACCTAAACTGTGTGAAAAAACAGGTCCTGTTTTTGGCTTTTTTCAACTTTTTGCAACTATACCACTCTAGAATTCATGTTTGTGAGGTCTATAATGCTAGAGAACTATCTTTAGTAGTCCTCAACATGTCTTGAGGCTTCTAGGGAGAAATAAATATTAAGGTTGTAAGTTATGACCAAATTACAAAAATTGTCAAATCCTGTTCTTTAGCCAATTTTAGCTCTTCTATGATTTTTTTGGTGGATTTCATGATATCCAAATGCATTTTTGATTTTCTATGTCGCATATTGTAACATAAAACTAACATTCCTTGAGTTTTGGGGCACCTAATACCCTATTTTGCATAGTATACAACGATGGTTGATTTTTTCAATTATAGAAGAAAACGAAACATTCTAGTATATCAAGTATAGCTTTTTCAATATTGTTAGCTTCTTGTGACAACTATATGCATTTTCTAGGTAGTAACCATATCTAGTCATAAGAATCAAATTTGGCTAGATATTGAATAGTTTCTATGGGATTCTACAACTCATAATGTTGAACCCAGTTTTTTCATGTTTGTTGTATTTTAACACTTCATCTTTATCCCAAAGATTCCCCTTGGTAAGAGATGTATTATTCTTTTGACATGCTCCATGGCTCCTTATGAACATAAAGGACAATAGGGAACTAAGAAAACATGCATATATTATTTGTATTGAGCGTGGCTATAGAAACTTTGATGATATGTTTGCAGAATAGTAAAAATTCAACTTTTTTGTACCTATTTATTTTGGCAAAACAAAAAATAGTGAGTGAGAAGCAATCATATGTTCTGATCACCAACCCATTGAAGTTAACTAGGGAATTTATCTTAAGTCCTACAAAAATCCCTATTCTTATTTTTCTGCAACAAAACGTAAGAATGTTTGTTTTGATAAAAATGCATTGGTCCATCAACTTTGGAGGCTTGGTGTGACCAAAAGATGACAAATTTTACAAGTTTCTTATTTTTTCCATGTGTACTAGGCCTTGAACTATAACCTCATGAAAGGATTTTACAAAATGAGTGGATCTACTATGGTTTTGGAGGTGTCCATCAACTTTGGAGGCTTGGTGTGACCAAAAGATGACAAATTTTACAAGTTTCTTATTTTTTCCATGTGTACTAGGCCTTGAACTATAACCTCATGAAAGGATTTTACAAAATGAGTGGATCTACTATGGTTTTGGAGGTTTTTTAAAAGTGTCCTTTCAAAACCCTGAAAGGACACTTTTATGTCCTGTTAGGTTACCAACCTAGTGTTAATGGGAGAAATCATAATACAAATGCCTATTGGAGGGGGGATCGGCTCCACATAAATTCGGTCCTCAACTGTTGTCACGTTCTCTAAATTCTCTCTCTTGCAAAAGTATTGTTCATGCCAAGTTAACTAATTGCTATGATTATGTTGCTATCTTCAAATATGTTCACCCGTTATGCTCACAAAGTTATTTCTCAAAAGTACTCTCATTAATTTCCGCTACTCTCAAGTTAAATAGGCCAATTCCATTACATTGGTATCAGAGCATTTGGTTTCTCTTTTCTTGCTTAAGAAGAGAGGTCCTTAAGTAGCCTATAAATGGTTGATGTTGTTAATTATAATAGGGTAAGTGGAACTGGGATCTATTATCGGTTTTGTTGAGCCCACTATGTGGGGGATGGTGCACACCTCGGGAGCAGTCGAGACATTCATTTTTCTCTAACATTTGTCATACATTATTGTAAGGTCCCCAAATCCGCCGACAACAAAAACGGGATGGAACCATTGACAGGTCTCTAGGCCTACTAAAGTCAGAGTCCTTAACAAGAAAAATTCCAGGGAATTCACCCTTACCATTGACAATGGTTTAGGTTTATAGCCCTAGAAAGAGACCTAGTCCTGTCTCGCAGTGGAAACGGGACCACTAAATTTTTTTTCGGCCCTATAACTTCATCATTCAGATTATGGTTTCCTTAGCCAACATATTTTCCCCCTAACATATGTGAGGGCACAGTCGTTGGTGGATTCCTCTTCTAAGTGAAGAAGTTTCTAAACGTTTTAGTGTGTGGGAATGGATAGTTACCTGACTAATCATGTCCACCCGTCCATGATTGACAACCTTAGTCAATCCCCACTTACCACCTCGCACTTACACATGAATTCTGTGTTGTTTAATTACTACCACATTCTTTTCACAATTAAAACAATGATTCCTTTTAACTTTCACAACTGAATTTCATTAACACAACCTTTGAAAATAGTATTGAAGACATTCTTTCAGCAAACAAACATCTTTAGACTTAAGACAAGGTACTGTCATTCTGAAGTATCTCTGACCAGTACTGGCTCGTCTCAAGACCACCTATACAGGGGTGAAAAAATGGCACCCATTCCTTATTTATAAAAACAAGGGTGGAAAAAGCCATCACCCAAAGTTCGGGCGCCCATACGCCAACCGGTTGCCCATACAGCCGGGTGGTTCCTCTAGGATAAACTTGATATCTTAAGTAATATCCACAAACACAAACAAGCACGGGGTAAAGACTCCACGCGCGCTGAGGAAATCGACTCATCCATGACGAAATCGCCATCACTACTCATTACCTGGAGTAAAATATTCCAAGGAATCAGAGGTGTCTTGAGACAAGCTGTCTTAAGGATGGTCAAACATTTCTTTCCTAGGAATCATTCATAACCCAATCATTTCTCTTGGAAGTTACCTTCCATTTACAGTCAGTTTATCCTTCCTAACCCTTACATATGCAATGCTAACTTAAAAATGAAATTTAAAAGACTTAAGTGAACAAAGTAGAAATCCACCTGGGACTGCTCGTCCATGTGCTGCTGCGCTGGAGCCCGCAGACTTTCCTCCGTCAGCCTATGGCTACGCCCAGCCTCATGGTCATTAGTGGCTTTATTTCTTTTGTTGCTAATATCCTCTTCCTCGGTAAGAGGATTTCCTCTAGTTATCTTTGGAGCCATATCGGCAGCCTTATAAAAAGACTTAATTGATTAGAGGTTTAATTGAATAATCTCTTTTCTTCTTTTTTTACCCAAAAATAAGGATTTTTGGAGTAAGTAGGTATCCTTCATAGTTAATTGGATGAGATATTCCTCCTATAACCTCCTTGTACTATAAGTAATTTCCCATAATTACCATTTATTTAGGGAAGCTATTTAACTAGGTTTCTCCTTAGTCTATATTCCATGAATATTTTATATTTAACCTTACTAAATTATAATTCCTATCGGCTAATGGATTACTCACCCTAAATGTAATTTGATATGTTCTATCTTTAGGAATTTTCATAAATTTGATTTATAACCTTTCCCTGCTATACTTATGGTCTAATTTATGCAAAACATTTCTGATAGTAATTTGTTGTGCCAACCATTTATGTCGAGGTAATTTTTTCAACCTTCAATAGTGATTTTGGACCTCAAGTATTTATTTGGTAATTAGATAAATTCATTTACTAATTTCCTTTCTCTATTTTATACACAAAATTGATTACTTTTAATGAAGACAAGTATTTAAACTATTTATCTGAGGTTAGGATATTTATCATGGATTCCTTAAGGTGTGTTCTACCTCTGATAATTATCTCAAAGGTTTTGGATTATTTTACTATTTTTTTTCTTTTATTTTGCCCTAAGAAAAATATAATTTTACTGATATAATTAGGTAAAATAATTATCTGTGGCTAAAATAATTATCACCATTTTCTTAAGATGTGATTAATTTTTGATAGTTATCTTAAAGCATTTTGAGTCAATTTGCTACTTTCCCCCTTTTAATTTGTTCTAAAAACAGTATAATTCTGCTAAGATAATTAGGTAAACTAATTATCTAAGACTAAAATAATTATCACAATTTTCTTAAGATGTAATTAATCTTTGATAAATAACTCAAATCATTTTGAATCAAATTTCTATTTTCCCCTTCTAATTTGTCCTAAAAATAGTATAATTTTGCTAAGATAATTAGGTAAACTAATTATTTGAGGTTAACCTAATTATCAAGAGTTCCCTAAGATGTGATTAACCTTTTATAAATAACTCAAAGCATTTTAGATCAATTTGCTATTTTCCCTCTTTTAATTTGTCATAAACCCAGTGTAATTCTGCTAAGATAATTAGGTAAACTAATTATCTGAGGTTAACATAATTATCATGGGTTCCATAAGATGTAATAAACCTTTGATAAATAACTCAAAGCATTTTGAATCAATTTACTATTTTTTGCCTTTTAATTTGTCTTAAAAACGGTGTAATTTTGCTAAGATAATTAGATAAACTAATTATCTGAGTTTAACATAATTATCACGGGTTTCCTAAGATGTAATTAACCTTTGATAAATAACTCAAAGCATTTTGAATCAATTTGTTATTTTCTCCCTTTTAATTTTTCCTAAAAAGGTTCTGTAAGATGTAATTAACCTCTGATAAATAACTCAAAGCATTTTGAATCAATTTACTATTTTTCACCTTTTAATTTGTCCTACAAATAATTTAATTTTTCTAAGATAATTAGGTAAACTAATTATCTGAGTTTAACATAATTATGACGGGTTTCCTAAGATGTAATTAACATTTGATAAATAACTCAAAGCATTTTGAATCAATTTGTTATTTTCCCCCTTTTAATTTTTCCTAAAAACAGTGTAATTCTCCTAAGATAATTAGGTAAACTAACTATCTCAGATTAACATAACTATCACGGGTTCCCTAAGATGTAATTAACCTTTGATAACTAATTCAAAGCATTTTGAATCAATTTGATATTTTTCTCCCTTTAATTTATCCAAAACTAGTGTAATTCTGCTAAGATAATTAGGTAAACTAATTATTTGAGGTTAACGTAATTATCACGGATTCCCTAAGATGTGAATAACCTCTGATAATTATCTTAAAACATTTTTAATCAATTTGATTATTTTTCTCTCAAAAATAGTGTAATTTTGCTTAATTAATTATGAAGATTACTCAAAAAATTATGAGATACTTTTCTTAGCTTAATGACAGTCTAACACAGCTCTAATAATTATCTCAACTTAATCTAACTTAATTAATATAATTCCTATTAATTTATGGTTAAAATGGATCATTTCAGCCCTAATATGATATAATAAATAATTAGTTAATATCCCTAAGCTTAATCATAATAATCAGCGATAATATTTTATTAAGAGAGGATTTTTTAGTATACATAAGATTAATCTTTAATTTATTAAGAAAATAGGTTAACCTAGCCTTGCTAATTAAGAAGGATTAGGCTAATTACCGTTTAATTAACCAACTAGAGCTTGATCTCTATTGATTTCTGCGTAGCGGTCTCTCTAGATGAGAGAGAATGTACCAAGGCTCCGAGTCTAAATTTTTATGAAGGAAAGGGGGTCTTTTTATAGTTTTTTTGGGGGCCCGGGCTATTCCTAGCAGGTTCTGGCACCTCAAGCAAGCCCCCAGGTTCTAAGTAGCACCACCTGATGCTATTTCTATCTCTGGCAGGTTCCCCACAGCTCCACACTGCCCCCTCAGCTTCCAGAATCGATTTTGGTTGATTTTATTGATTTTTAATGATGAAAATTGGAATATCAGTTAATTCTAGAACCTTAGGATAAGAAAGTCTTTGTTAATAATAATTACTGAAACCATCCAATTTTTATTAACTTATTGAATTCCTAGTGTAACCTTTTAGGGCCCATAACTTTTTCAGATTTTATCGGATTTTGATTTTGAAAATTACTAACCATAGTAAAGCTCTGGTTATGATTTCAAAAATACCAATATCAGCCATAATTGAATCATTCAATAGTGGGTTTCAAGTTAATTTTACAAGCTTTGTACAGTTTTTAAGGTTTCAGAAACTGAAAACCTTACAATCACCGCAACTTAAGGAATTGAGATGTCCTCATCTCAACCGAAATTGGGGAAATCTTTACGAAGTGATACTTCATCCTCCCAGGTGGCGTCTTCAGTGGGATAGTCCTTCCATTTTACTAAATGCTCTCTGATAACTCTGTTTCGTAGACTCCTTTCCCTAGTATCGATAATACAATTTGGTTGGAGTTCAAGAATTCCCTGCTTCTGCATTACAATCTGTTCGTCATCTAGAGTGTGATTGGGATTTGGGATGTAGGGTTTTAGAAGACTGATATGGAATAGATTATGGACCTTGAGGTGTTTAGGTAGTTTTAACTTGTAAGCTTGATCACTGATTACTTTAATCACTTCATAAGGTCCACAATATCTGGGGCTTAGTTTTTTGTATTTTCCCAAGGATAAAGTGCTTCTCTTTGGCCGTACCCTAAGGAATACTTTATCCCCTTTTTTGAAAACCCGATCAGATCGTTTTTTATCAGCATAATGTTTTTGGCGTTCCTTAGCTGCCTGAATGTCCAGTTGTATAGCTTTGGTTTTATGAAATGATGAGTTATAGGCGAATTCCACCAGAGGAAGAAATTGTATCCATTTTCGGGGTTCTCTACTACAGTAGGCTCTAAGGATGTCTTCAATAACTTGATTCACTCTTTCTGTCTGGCCATCCGTCTGAGGGTGATAGGATGTACTGAAACATAGCTGGGTACCTAAGGATTCAAATAAAGCTTTCCAAAATTTTGAAGTGAATTTTGCATCTCTATCACTGACTATTCTCTTAGGAAGTCCGTGTAATTTGAAGATCTCTTTGATAAATAAACAGCTTATGTCTAATGCAGTGTAAGTTGTTTTTATAGGCATCAAATGGGATACTTTAGTCATCATATCCACTACCACCATAATGGAGTCATAACCCCCTTGAACAGTGGGAAGGCCTGTTACAAAGTCCATTCTAATGAGTTCCCACTTCATTTGAGGAATGTCCAGAGGTTGAAGTTTTCCTGGCATCATTACTCGTTCGGCCTTAATCCTTTGACAGGAAGACATTGTTTGATGTAGCGAAGTATATCTCCTTTCATTCCTGGACAGAAATAGCTTTTCCTTATGGCATTAAGGGTCTTTGCATAGCCAGGATGGCCGACAACTGGAGCTTTGTGTCCTTCATAAAGGATTAACTCCTTCAATGTTGGATTCTTAGGAATGTAAAGCCGATACTTATAATAGAGAAGCCCATCTTCAAGTGAATAATCCTTGATTATGTCTTTCTCTTTCTCTTTTAGGGTCTGTTGATTAATAACCTGTAGAAGTTTTTGATATTCCTTATCTTCTAGGGAAGCTTCCTTAACCTTGTTTAGGATTGGATTGTCGACTGTGGAAATAGCCCCAAGAAAAACCTTACGGCTAAGAGCGTCAGCAAACACATTCTCTTTCCCTAGTTTATATTTTATTTCAAAATCATATTCCTGTAAGAGTTCTATCCATCTTCTTTGCCTCATGTTGAGTGTTGCTTGTGAAAAAATCCATTTTAGACTCTGATGATCGGTGATTAACTGGAACTTCCCTCCTAGAAGATAGTGCCTCCAGAGTCTTAGGGCATGTATGACAGCTAGGAGTTCCAGATCATGAGTTGGATAATTCAGCTCGTGGATTCTTAATTTTCGAGAAGTAAAGGCGACTGGTCGGCCGTCTTGGTTTAAAACTTCTCCTATAGCAAGACCGCTGACATATGTCACTACTTCAAACTTTTGAGTGAAGTCAGGAAGTTTTTGAGTACAGGGACTGATGTGAGATTTTGTTTTAGTTTGAGGAAACAATCCTCTTGTTCTTTTTCCCATGTAAGTTTGGTTGTCTTTTTAAGTAGCTGCGTCAAGTGTGTGGCGATGACTGCATAATCTTTGACGAAGATTCTATACCATCCTGTAATGCCCAAGAATCCTCGAATTTCACTGACTGTTTTGGGTTGTGGCGAGTCTATTATATCCTTAATCTTTGCGGGGTCTACTGAAATTCCTTCGGGGTTTATTATAAAACCAAGATAACTAACTTCGGGCGTGAAAAACACACATTTACTTATCTTGGCATATAATTGATGTTGGCGTAGAAGATGAAGTACTTTACGTACATGGCCTTCATGCTCTTTTTTATCTTTGGAATATACCAGGATATTGTCGAAAAACACCAACACAAAATCATCCTTATATTCTGTGAATATATCCTGCATGAGACGGTTAAAAGTAGCCGTAGCATTCGTAAGACCAAAAGGCATCACGATGAACTCATAATGCCGATACCGGGTGTTGAATGCAGTTTTGTAAATATCTGCCTCCTTAATCCGGATTTGATGGTAACCTGATCTAAGATCAATTTTTGTGAATACCTTGGCTCCATGTAATCTATCAAGCAATTCGTCAATGCGAGGAATAGGATACTTATTCTTTACTGATACCTGGTTAAGTCCCCTATAATCGATGCAGAGACCTAAAGATCCATCCTTCTTCTTTTGGAATAGAACAGGCGCTCCCCAAGGTGAAATGCTTGGTCTTATGAATCCTTGTTCAATAAGCTGATGAAGCTGTTCTTTTAATTCAATAGCTTCAGGGAGGGACAGTTTGTAGGGTCTTTTTGAAATGGGTTCACTACTTGGAAAGGTTTCTATTTCGTGGTCTATATCCCTTGGGGGAGGTAAATTTGAGAGATCTTCCGGAAATATATCCAAAAATTCCTTAAGCCATTGTGGAGTTGTGTTGTCCCTTGAATCATCTGCCTTATTAAGTTTTACTACAAAGATCTGTTGCCCTTTTTGTAACCCCTTCAGAAGTCGACTAGCCTTAACTAAATGAGACTTAGGCTTCCCATTTGATCCTTGTACTAACGTTTCTTCGCCTAAGTGATCTTTGAAGGCTAGGTTCCCTTGAGCACAGTGAATTTTGGCTTGATTTTTGATTAACCAATTCATTCCTAGAATACCATCATAGATTCCTACTGGTAGAGTCCAAAACTAAGATGAAGTAAGGGTTCCTCCTAGTTCAAACTCAACTTCCCCGGTTGTAAATTGAGATAGAACCTCTTTCCCATTTGCTAGTTCTACCACTAATTTCTTTGTGGGATATTGGTTCAATTTAAGTTTCCTTAAACATTTAGGGGAGAGAAAAGAGTGTGTGCTTCCACAATCTATAAGTAATTCAAATTTTTCACCTTCTCTATTTGCAGTGGTTTGGATGACAGCATACTGTTGCCGAGCTCTAGGGTTATCAATGGCGGCAAAAAGAGTAGCTCTTTCATCTTCCTCATCCAACAAGGTTGGCTCTCCTACTGCAGCATAAGCTTTGGCTCCTCTACCTCTTCCTCTGCCTCGCCCTCTATTTCCTCTACCTCTTTGATTATTTCCTTGTCCTATCTGGGTCTGAGAAGTGGCTCCGGCGGCAGCAACTCGGGGATTTTTCCCTCGGGGTAGTGGCTCCTGTAGTGCCCCATTCTGTTACATCCATAGCATCTGATGTTTAAAAAAGTCTGCTCTATAGTGGCTTCAGCTGTCACTGCCCTTCGTTGATTTCCTTGGTTGTAATTTCCCCTTTCTCTTCCTCTAAAGTTATTGTAGTTGTAATAGCTCCTTGCAGGGGGGTTTCCTCAGCTACAAGTGGTTTAGCTCTTAGAAGAGCATCTTGAATAGATATGGGTCTCATAGCTTCCAAGCGGGTACTTAAAGGTTGTTTAGACCCTGACAGAAACGCGCAATCTATTGTTCCATAGTCATTGGTGGTACATAACGTCGTAAAGACACATATTTGGTGTAGTACTCTTTGAAAGTAAGCCCTAACTGTTTGAGGGCGAAGAATTCATTCATTTTAATAGCTTGGTGAGTTGGAGGAAGATATCTTTCTTTCACTGCCTGCTTCATTCTTTCCCAGGAGGGACTAATGGAAGGGTTATCTCTATAGTATTGTTTCCACCAGAGTTTTGCATCTCCGATGAGTCTAAACATTCCTAACATTGCCTGATTTTCCGAAGCAGTTCGTGCTGCCAAGAAATAATCATCCATGGCGTCGAGCCAGGCTTCGGCATCACGTTCTAAGTTGGTTCCTTCTCCCTTGAAAGTTGGGATTTGAACTTGTTTTAACAGTAGTTTCTTTTCCTGGGTGGGAGTGTAGAGGCTTTTTGCATTACCCTAAGTTTTTAATTAATGAAAATATTTTAGTGATAACACTAATTTTGTTTTGTCATGCAATTTTTCTACTTTATATACTTTAGAAATTTTGAATGAAAACAAAAATTTGACAATCACTATAACCATCTCAATTAAACTACACAAAGCATGTCATGAAACCATGGTATATACAAGAGTTAATACAACACTGACCCATACTATGTACAAGATGGACTCATACTATGTACAAGATGGACTCATGCTATATACAAGATGGACTCATACTATATACAAGCTGGACTCGTGCTATATACAATGTGTAACTCTCTATATCAAAATCCTCTCCACTACTGGTGGGTCTGATAGGGGATCAAAAAATATGACATCGTTTGGTCCCCTAAATTTTGGGCCTACCCTCATGGGTCTGATCTTACCTGGGTATATTACTTTGGCTACGTGATCATATACCCACTGATTTTGTGACACTTCTACCCATCTATAATAATGGTATGATCTGGATCTTCAGTCCCACTGAGAAAGAAAACTTCGATAGTCCGAAGTGTTTCTTCCCACTTGAGTCTTTTCAAATTGAGTGCCAAACCTTCTACCTGTCCCGCATTAATTAGGAAAATTTCGCCAAACTGTGACCAACTGATTCCCCATGTAGGAGGAGGGGAAATCATTACATCTAATAATTGCATGATGCTCTTGCGAAATAAAAAGTTATTGGAGTTGCAAGCAGCCTCGAACATGATGTTGAAAATCATAAACTTTCGGTAAGCTTGGCGGATATTTTCCTGTATTGATAGGAAAATTCTCATTTCACAATATACCATAATTAAAAATGCAATATAACTTGTGCCTATTCTTTTTTCAACTTTTACCCTCCTAAGGTGGACCTTATTAAACCATGCTCTGATACCACTTGTAAGGTCCGCAAACCCGCCAACATCAAAAACGGGATGGAACCATTGACAGGTCTCTAGGCCTACTAAAGTCAGAGTCCTTAACAAGAAAAATTCTAGGAAATTTACCCTTACCATTGACAATGGTTTAGGTTTATATCCCTAGAAAGAAACCTAGTCTTGTCTCGCAGTGGAAACGGGACCACTAAAAAATTATTCCAGCCCTATAACTTCTTCATTCAGATTATGGTTTCCTTAGCCAACGCTTTTTTCCCCCTAACATATGTGAGGGCACAACTGTTGGTGGATTCCTCTTCCAAGTGAAGAAGTTTCTAAACGTTTTAGTGCGCGGGAATGGATAGTTACCTGACTAATCACGTCCACCCGTCCATGATTGACAACCTTAGTCAATCCCCACTTACCACCCCGCACTCACACATGATTTCTGTGTTGTTTAATTACTACCACATTATTTTCACAATTAAAACAATGATTCCTTTTAACTTTCACAACTAAATTTAATTAGGACAACCTTTGAAAACAGTATTGAAGAAATTCTTTCAGCAAACAAACATCTTTAGACTTAAGACAACGTACTGTCATTTTGAAGTATCTCTGACCAGTATTGGCTTGTCTCAAGACCACGTATACAGGGGTGAAAAAACGGCACCCATTCCTTATTTATAAAAATTGGGGTGGAAAAAGCCATCACCCAAAGTTTGGGCGCCCATATGCCAACCTGTTGTCCATACAACCGGGCGGTTCCTCTAGGATAAACTTGATATCTTAAGTAATATCCACAAACACAAACAAGCACGGGGTAAAGACTCCACGCACGCTGAGAAAACCGACTCATCCATGGCGGAATTGCCATCATTACTCATTACCTGGAGTAAAATATTCAAAGGAATTAAAGGTGTCTTGAGACAAGCTGTCTTAAGGATGGTCAAACATTTCTTTCCTAGGTCAATCAGTCATAACCCAATCATTTCTTTCCTATTTACAGTCATTGCTTGTTGGTTTCTTGGAAGTTAGCTTCCATTTACAGTCAGTTTATCCTTCCTAACCCTTATGTATGCAATGCTAACTTAAAAATGACCTTTAAATAATTTAAGTGAACAAAGTAGAAATCCATCTAGGACTGCTTGTCCATGTGCTGCTGCGCTAGAGCCCGCAGACGTTCCTCCGTCGGCCTATGGCTACGCCCAACCTCATGGTCATTAGTGGCTTTATTTCTTTTTTTGTCAATATCCTCTTCCTCGGTAAGAGGATTTTCTCTGGTTCTCTTTGGAGCCATATCGACAGCCTTATAAAAAGACTTAATCGATTAGAGGTTTAATTGAATAATCTCTTTTCTTCTTTTTTTACCCAAAAATAAGGATTTTTGGAGTAAGTAGGTATCCTTCATAGTTAATTGGATGAGATATTCCTCATGTAACTTCCTTGTACTATAAGTAATTTCCCATAATTACCATTTAATTAGGGAAGCTATTTAACTAGGTTTCTCCTTAGTCTATATTCCATGAATATTTTATATTTAACCTTACTAAATTATAATTCCTATCGGCTAATGGATTACTCATCCTAAATGTAATTTGATATGTTCTATCTTTAGGAATTTTCATAAATTTGATTTATAACCTTTCCCTCCTATACTTATGGTCTAATTTAGGCAAAAAGTTTCTGATAGTAATTTGTTGTATCAACCATTTATGTCGAGGTAATTTTCCCAACCTTCAATAGTGATTTTGGACCTCAGGTATTTATTTGGTAATTAAATAAATTCATTTACTAATTTCCTTCCTCTATTTTATTCACAATATCGGTTACTTTTAATGAAGACAAGTATTTAAACTATTTATCTGAGGTTAGGATATTTATCACAGATTCCTCAAGGTGTGTTCTACCTCTAATAATTATCTTAAAGGTTTTGGATTATTTTACTATTTTTTCCCTTTTATTTTGCCCTAAAAATAATGTAATTTTACTGAGATAATTAGTTAAACTAATTATCTGTAGCTAAAATAATTATCACAATTTTCCTAAGATGTGATTAACCGCTGATAATTATCTTAAAGCATTTTGAGTCAATTTTAATTATCTGAGTTTAACATAATTATCACGGGTTCTCTAAGATGTAAGTAACCTTTGATAAATAACTGAAAGCATTTTGAATCAATTTGCTATTTTTTCCCTTTTAATTTTTCCTAAAAACAGTATAATTCTGCTAACATAATTAGGTAAACTAATTTTTTGAGGCTAACATAATTATCATGGGTTCCCTAAGATGTAATTAACCTCTGATAAAAAAATTCAAAGAATTTTGAATCAATTTGTTATTTTCCCCCTTTAAATCTATCCAAAAAATAGTGTAATTCTGCTAAGATAATTAGATAAACTTATTATCTGAGATTAATATAATTATCATGCGTTTCCTAAGATTTGATTAACCTCTGATAGTTATCTTTAAACATTTTGAATCAATTTGATTATTTTTCTCTCAAAAACAGTGTAATTCTGCTTAATTAATTATGAAAATTACTCAAAAAATATAAGATAATTTTCCTAGTTTAATGATAGTGTAACACAGCTCTGATAATTATCTCAAGTTAATCTAACTTAACTAGTATAATTCTTATAAATTTATGGTTAAAAATGGATAATTTAGTCCTAATATGATATAATAATTAATTAGCTTAATATCCCTAAGCTTAATCACAATAAATCAGCAGAGAATATTTTATTAAGAGAGGCATTTTGAGTATACATAGGATTAATCTTTAATTTATTAAGAAAATAGATTAACATAGCCTTGCTAATTAAGAAGGATTAGGTTAATTACCGTTTAATCAACCAACTAGAGCTTGATCTCTAATGATTTTTGCGTAGCGGTCTCTCTACATGAGAGAGAATGTGCCAAGGCTCAAAGTCTAAATTTTTATGAAGAAAAGGGGGTCTTTTTATAGTTTTTTTGGGGCCCCGGGCTGTTCCTAGCAGGTTCTGGCACCTCAAGCAAGCCCCCAGCTTCTAGGTAGCACCACCTGCTGCTATTTCTATCTCTGACATGTTCCCCACAGCTCCACACTGTCCCCTCAGCTTCTAGAATCGTTTTTGGTTGATTTGACTATTTTTAATGATGAAAATTGGAATATCAGCTAGTTCTAGAACCTTAGGATAAGAAAGTCTTTGTTAATAATAATTATTGAAACCATCCAATTTTTATTAACTAATTGAATTCCTAGTGTAACCTTTTAGGGCCCGTAACTTTTCCAGATTTTATCGGATTTTGATTTTGAAAATTACTAACCATAGTAAAGCTCTGGTTATGATTTCAAAAATACCAATATCAGCCATGATTGAATCATTCAATAAGTTAATTTTACAAGCTTTGTACAGTTTTTAAGGTTTCAGAAACTCGAAACCTTACAATTATTTGAGATGAAAACACCTCATTCAAATAACAAGCTGTTTTTAAAATGGGCTATTGTCATGGTATGCCTCAATGGAGCAAGTGGGGGTAACAATCAAATAAACAATATAGATGTTGCCAAGGCTTTAGGAATTCACTGAAGAAATCTCATTGCAATCAATTTGTAGCTGCAACATGATGTGGAGGAGGGGGCACTTCCCTTAGACACTTGTCACCATCAACTGCATAAAGGAAGTATCTTAACAACCAAAATCAAAGAAAATGTGTTTCAATTATGGTTGGTGGAAACCCGCATCTCACCAAACAAGAAAGATGTTCTTCAAAAGAGAATAGGTAAGAGTGCACATGTACTACATCCACTGCATCTACTCGAGTTGCCTTGGGTATATCATCCTGAATATCTTGGGAGGGTGTCATAATGTTTTAATTAGTGTTATTTAAGTGCTTTACTATGTGCTTGTCATCTTCTCAAAATGCATCTACAGTTTGAAGGTGCCTCCAATTGTTTTCATGTGTATGGTATTCCATTGTAGTACTTAATCATTCTATATAGTGTTTGACTGAGATTGATAAATGATTCCAACTGACCATGATTACCTATTAGTGCATCCAAGTGTTTCCATATGTCACATAATGATTCCAAATTCTTCACAATCTTCCAGGTGCTTGACAATCCATTCTCGTGTGTCAACATACCAGTGATTCTGAGTACCTCCATGTGTTCATTAGTGATCATGATTGTTTCAAAATATTTCAAAGGCTTTCTAGTACTTGGAAGCCGTTGAAGGCTTCATAGTACTTGGAAGCCTTTGAAGGCTTCCTAGTACTTGGAAGTGCTTCCAAAGACTTTTGAGTGATTTCAAATGATTCTTTCTAAGTGCGCCTTTATCAATCATTAGCTTGGGTAGTTTTTGTAGTTGGCACTTTAGTAGCCTTTGATTGGTTACCTTAGAGAATGAATTGAACATATCATGATGTTAAAAAAATGGGGTTCTGGTCGTGGCATCCAGACTCCAATGAAAAAGAGAAAATGTATAAGCCCATAAACGTAAAGTGAAAAACCCAGCCTGCTTCCCTAACATGCATGTTTGACGGTTTAGCTACAATGAGGTTTTACATTCCTTTTTTTAGTAGAGGAAGCAGTAATACAAACAATGGAAAAGAATTAGAATGATTAGATTATAAGTTTTATAAATCAATATGGTTTTGATGGTTTTTTTAATAAGTTAAAAGCTATTAAATATAATAATGATGGTTTCTTGGATAGCCTCAGGGAGGGTAATACATCAACAGTAGGTAACGCTTCTTTGGTTAACACTTCAGATGTGGGTAACCCCTCTTTGATACCCCAAGAAACTAATTTATCCCCTCTTAGCTCTAATTCAAGCGATAGCGCATTGTTGGTCCCCTTTTAACGATGATATAGATATAATACATTACAATCCTACATTTAGGACCAAATTCATCACTAAACATGTATGGTTTTGATACTATGGATGCGCAATCCCCAATATTGCATGTTGAGGAGTGGATACAAAGTCCTTTTGAAAATGTACCTGCTGAGCTAGAGACATTGAATAATGTTGAGGTAGCTATGTACATTGAATAATGCTAAAGTAGGTGCAGTAAGTGAAAATGCAGAGCATGGGGATAATTAATTAAAAGAGTTACAATGAATTAATGTAGTTTAAAGACTTTAAAGTGTTTTTTCTTATTATAGAAGAGTTTTTTTAATGCTTCTGAGTGCTTCCAATAGCTTCCAAATACTTCAGAGTGCTTTCAAGAGCTCAATACAAACTTTGAGTGCTTCAAAGTGCTTCTGAAGAAAGTCCTTTGAATGCTATCATGTACTTCCCAGTGCTTCCAAGATCATCCATAAGTGCCAGGCATTGAATGAAATGAAGTACCCATAATGGTTGATAGACTATTAAGAGAGGGCCTTCGGCTCAAAGCATCAATGACAACATTCTCCTTACCAGGTTGGTATTGAATGTTGGGTGGAAAACTTTGAATGAAGGCAACCCACTTAATATGTCTATCATCTATTAAGGGTGGAGACAGTAAATACTTGATACTTTGTTAATAAGTTTTGATGATTAAATTAGCACCCATTAGATAGTGTTTCCAAATTCTCAAAGCATGCACAACGGCATTCAATCTTTGTCATACGTACTAAATTTTTCTTCAGATGGTTTAAAGTTATGACTTTCAAATGCAAGTGGATGGTTATCTTGCATAAGGACTATACCAATACCTTTTCCACTAGCATCAGTGATGACAACAAAGAATAGTCTATCAAAATCAAGCAATTGTAGTACTGATGCATTTATCAAAGCATTCTTGAGTGCATTTAAGGAACTTTTTTGCAAATCAATCCATACATAAGGAGAATTTTTCTTAAATAACAGGAGAGTGAGGTAATGAGATTTGTAAGCAAAGCTATGTACAAAGTTCCTGTAATAATTGCATATACCAGTAAAAGAACGAAGTTCATGCAAATTTTTGGGTCTAGGCCATGATTGAATGGCTTCAATTTTCTTAGGGTCTACATGGATTCCCTTGCCCGATACAATGTGTCCCAAATATTCAATTTCAAATTGAAAAAATGAACTCTTTTCAGGATTCGGATACAAGTGGTTGTGTGCAAGTAGTTCAAATACACGTGTTAAATGCTCTTAATGTTCTTGTTTTGATTTACTAAATAGAAGAATGTCATCAAAGAATACAATCACAAAATCTTTAAGTTCAATGAAAATTATGTTCATCATGTGTGTGAATGTGGCTGGTGTATTTGTCAAACCAAATGGCATGAATTCATAGTGTCCCATTTGTGTTCTCAAACCAGTTTTGTATACATCTGATCCAACATTTTGACTTGGTGATACTCTGATTTGAGGTTAATTTTGCTAAAGATGTTTGCCCCTTTTAGTTTGTCTAATAGATCATCCACTCTTGGAATAGGAAACCTATTCTTGATGGTGATCTTGTTTAAAGCCCTTAGTCAATACACATATAAAAGGTTCCATTTTTCTTCTTAACAAGAAGTACTGGAGCTCCGTATGGTGAACTACTGGGTCTTATAAGTCCGTGATCAAGCAATTCAGTGATTTAAGTTTGTATCTCCCTACATGCAATTGGATTTACACGATAAGGTGCTCTACAAGAAGATTCACTACCCGGTATAATATCTATTTTGTGGTCTTCTGGGCATGAAGGTGGTATTCCAAGAGGTAGATCATGCATGAAACAATTCTGAAATTGTGAGAGAAAATGATAATTTGAAGAGTTATGTGAGGTTTTTGTTTCAATAAAAATTTGATTTACCAACAATAGATATGTTTTCCCTTGTTTTCGAATGGCTCTTTTGGCTTGAGTGTGAGAGATAAGTGGAAATTTTTGGTGTGCTAGTGTTGCTTGGATGGAGAAATTTTTATATTATGAGTGAGAGTCATGGTACGTGTTTTATAATTAATCAATGGATCAAATTCATGACAAAATGGCATTCCCAAGATCATATCAAGACCATGCAATGGCGCTACTGGAAATGTACGTGCTTGTGTAAATTCACCACTGCAAACTTCAACAGTGACTTGGGTTTTCTAATTAAAACATTGATTATTAAACAATTTTGACTTTGTGAGGTGAAGAAATTTAAGAGAGAGATAGTTGTTGTGCCAATCGTGCAGAAATAAAATCATGTCTACTGCCGTCATCTAAAAGAATGGTGACACTTTTACCCTTGACTGTGCCTTGCACTTTAAATAAAGTGTGAGGAGATGTAGAAGTACCTGAAGATGCGTTGTCATTGTGATCAAACTTAGGATCATATCCCTCATCGTAATTAGCTTCCACTACATTGTCGTCGGGATTAGCATCTTCGATGAGGTTAACAATAGCTCCGTTGGGGCGGTTGTTGTTGAAGGGTTTTTGGCGGGTGACTCCATTGGATTGACCATTGGTTTGGCCATTGATCTTATTAGGACTTTTTGGGCACTTATCTGCATAGTGACCATATTGAAAACATTTGAAACACTTCACCTTTTTATTTCCATTAGAGTTTTGAGCAGTACGTTGGTTGAAAGAATGTTGGCTGCCTCATTGCTTCGTGTTGTTGTTGTTGTTGTTGCTATGAGGTTGAGAAGTTGTAGCCCATGCTAAACCACGCTAGCATATTAAGTGCCATCAAAATCCTTGAAAGTGAAGGCTTTTTTTCTAAAAGAAAATTGCTTGGGTGTCAGGTTCTATGCATGCAGAATGCAATAATTTATCTTCAAGCTCTTACCTTTGCATGCATTCATACGTGAGAGATTGTTGCAAATTGGCAAGCTGCTCAACAATTATGGGTGCCTCTTGAAGGTGTGCCATGATTGCGTGCTCTTTTTTTGTGTGTTTTTAATTATAAAATGGCTATATGGAGATTTTTACACATGCAGTATGCAAAATAAGTGAGAGAGAGTAAAAGAAATAGTAGAAATAAAATGTACTTAGCTTAAAGATCGTGTTGGCGTCTAGTCCAGAATGGCAATGTGCAAGGAAATTGGCAAAAAAGTGAGCGGTCAGACGGATGGTCTACGAGTCGGTTGAGTTGGCGGTGTCCAATCTTTCGTATCGGCAATTTATGTTACTGTTCACCATAAAATTGAATTGGCAAGGACGACAATAGTTGCAATTGGCGTAGCTTGAGCAAGCTTTGAATTTTTAACCGTGGCCAAAAAGTTATTGAAGAGTGTGCATTTGAAGATAAGCTCCAACGACTGCAGATGATAAGCAACCAAGTTTCTCTTCAAATCCGCAAAAAACATATTGATGTTGGGCGGCCAAAGGGTTCGTAATTAGCTGCTGTCGATTATGTTGTCGGTCGTCCAAAATCTTTGGGTAGGGTGAATACACTCTAAAGAGGGGATACATATAATTTTTTTGTAACTCTTGGGTGGCCAGACAATTAAACTAGGACTTTAACTGAAGTGTAAAATTGCATGTGAATTTTGAAGACCAAAAAAAAGCCTGGCAGCGTGCAATTGAGGATGCCGACAATGCAAGGGAGAGGGGGAGGTGATGGTAATCTCCACTAAGGTTTCGGCCCACGAGCAAGAACGGAAAAGTGCTCCAGTGCCACAAAAAAGCCTGGCAGCGTGCAATTGAGGATGCCGACAGCGCGAGGGAGAGAGGGAGGTGATGGTAATCTCCACTAAAGGTTTCGGCCCACAAGCAAGAAGGCAAAAGTGCTCCAGTGCCTAGGGCGTCCAATTTGGTGCAATTTTTGTGCATTTTAACCGTGGTCAACAAAGAGGCTTTCTTTTGGTAGAGGCTGGTTCCCACGCCTACTTGGATGACAGAGACATTTTTTGAGGGCTTTGTGTGTGTGTAGGTGGTGGGCCTTCTCACGGCCGTAGAGAGCTAGAAAACTTGGTTTGGCTTGCTTTTGGATTGATTCCTTTGCCTATAAAACTCTTATAATCTTGAGTCCAATTTGATTGCTTCTTGTTGGCTTCCTCTTCTCTTCCTTCTTTAACTTTCCCGATGTCGAATATGACCCTTTTCTTCAAAACTTCCCGATGTCGAATCGGAATCGCCAAATTTCTCAAAGCTCTTCAGAAACACTTCATGCTCGGTTGCTTGCCCGCATGTCTTCACAAATCCGTCAGTTTTTAACAATTTATCTTGACTTAAGCTTTGTACATACCCGATTATGTTCCTAGTCGAGAAAATTTGTGGAATAAATTTACCGATTAATCTGCCAGTTTGAGGATCCTCTGGTGCCGATAACTCAAACCAAATGCTCTGATACTACTGTTGGGAGAAAGGGGGTGACCGGTTGCTTAAAACAATTCAACACTTGCTCACAAACATCACCATCAACTTGTCAACGTCTTTCTCCAATTTCCAAGCACACACACATACCTAGACTAGGAAGCGTGCACGCACACACACACACACACACACACTAACTAAGAGCATAGAATTGACAACGACAAGATGTAAGAGGGTGTAAGAACATGGAAGAGAAGATGTAGACTTAATTAGGGAGTACATAGCAAACACAGAATAGCTTAAGAGAGGGTAGATGGAAAAATTGAGAGCATCTAGACAAGAAATGCCTAAAATCATATCCCCAAACTCAACGGCGCACCTCTCGCATGGTATTTGATATTTTTGATTTATTATTGGTGCCAAAATTGGAGGCCCCTCTTTTACGATTTAGTCCCACTTTAGTTATGAGTGGTACACACTACTTATTGCATGACCCTCTTAGGGTGGGTTCTCACTGTCCTATTTACAAAAAAGGAGCCATAGTGGCTTATTTCTAAAATACTATGCTAGGATAAAATGACTAAGAAAATCATTATTTGCCAGTGCCTCCTTGTCAACTCCCAGAGTTCCAATCTACAAACCATCATGCACTCACTGTTAGTAAAATTCAAATAGACGGCACAAAATTAACCATTAAGCCAGTTATCCCGATTGCAGTTAACCACATGCAACAGGAGGGTGCCTAGTCTTGTAACATCCCTCCCACCAGGGATAGCAACTGTCCTCAGTTGCTCACTAAAGAATCAACTGGACCGTAAGTGATGGAAAGTGTGGAGAAGAAAAGTTGCGGAATTTTTTTTCAGGGATCCATTTGGCATCCTCTTGAGGCTGGCTATTGGGGGTCCCATTGTTGCATAGCTCCAATGACCAACAAAATTATCAATCCAGAGGGATGAGCTACCCGGCTAGGGCATGGAAACACTCACACGGTTAGTGAGCTAATCATGGAAACACGAATGGTTAACTCTATGAGGTGAGCTTCTTGGCCTATGGAGGAGCTAAGCCACAATGAAGGGCAATCTCCACATCCACCTCTCTTCACCTCTAATCAACCCAATCACACACACTACGATTGCAAGATGCACACAATACTAATCCTATCATGCAACACACTAATCACAAGCACATACACATAGATCTATCGAGCACCAAACTCCAATCAAACCTACATGCACACACAAGAAAGAGAGAGGAATCACAAAAAATTAGAGAGGGACTAACCACTAGTTAGTTAAGATCTAGCTAATCAAAGCATCATAGGCAATCATAAGAAGCATGAGAGAGGCATAGTGAAAGAGAAGGAGTCATTGATTAGTGTTAATCAAGTCTCATGAGCAAGGAGAAGCTCAAGGAATCCATAGCCACACACCTCAAGAGCTCCCACCAAAGAGTGCTCTCAACCAATGAGCTTGAGAACCCTAATTTCCTTTACACATTTCCTTATATACCTAGGGTAAAAATATGCAATGTCCGACCGCCCAAGGCCTTTAGGGCTCCACCACTTACTGAATCTACTACCTAGGCACACTAGTTGACCTTTTCTTTACATCTTGGAACTCCCATTGAGACCGTAACACATTAAACTATTACAATGGCTTGAAATAAATTAGGAATTTACAATACATGACCATTTTGGGAAAACGTGAAAAATGTGTAGCTCCAATCTTTACTGCTTCTTCATGTTGGTCTTTGATGTGCATTCGTATGTCTTCGGTCTTTAGCAACTTCTGTTAATTGACGTTGACTCAATTAACACTTGCCTTTGAAGGTGAAAAGATAGCAATTATAAACCATGCTAGTGCGTGTGGTGGTGGGCTCGTGATCAACTATTTGTGTAGGGATGAGTTGCTCTTCTTGGTCCACAAGTGAAGGTGGATCCTAATAAATGTGATGTGTAGGTAGGGGTCCAATGTGAAGGTAGGTCTAAACAAAATGAAATATCATTAGTCACAGCTAAAATTTTGAAAGGACCATAAAAACGAGGAGCAAGTTTAACAAAAACATTAGTATCAATAGTTTTGATCCTTCATTTTTCAATGCAAAGCATAACATACTCACATTCTTTGAATTGGTGTGCCTTGCGGTTCTTGTTAGCATGCTTAATATAAAGTTCTTGTGAGTGTTTAATGACAGAATGCACACTTGCATAAATATCATGAAAATTAGAAGTAAAATCATCGGCGGCAGTCAAAATATTGGAAAGACGTGAAGCAAGAGTAGGCAGAGAATGACCATACACAATTTCAAATGGAGATTTACTTGTGGCAGTCTGAGTGGTGTTGTTATATGCAAGCTATATAATATGCAGGTAATCATCCCATTTCTTGGGTTGAGAAGAAATATAAGCTTTTAACAAGTCAATGATGGTGTGATTAGTGACTTCCATTTGACCATTAGACTCAGGATGGAATGCAGAAGTAAAATCAAGTGTGGTTCCAATATTTTCAAAAGCAGTAGTCCAAAAATCAGTACAAAATTTGGAATCTCGATCAGAGATTATAATTTTAGGCAAACCATGATATGGAGAGACAGCTTTAAGAAATAGAAGTGCATCTTGATGTGCTGTGAGTGTTTTCTTACAAGGAATGAAGTATGCTTGTTTAGAAAAATGGTCAATGATAGTACAAATCATAGCATGCTTGTGAACAATGAGTGGAAATCCATTGAAATATGCTCCCAAGGTTTTCCAGGAATAGGGAGAGGGTGTAAAAGTCCCAATTTCTTACATGTTACTGCTTCAACCTCTTGGCAAATTAAACAAGTTGAAACATACTGTTTAACATCAATTTTCATAGTAGGCCCAAAAGAAATCACGACAAAAGATTTGAAAAGTAGCAGCAAATCCTCTATGTCCAACATAGGGTGGTTTGTGCAACTCTTCAATGATCAATGTACGAAAAGGTTTAATTACACACAGTTTTTGTTTGAAATAAAGAAATTTTTCTTGAATAGTGTATTCCAAAAATGTGTGCACAGAGTTCTCAATCATATGCAACCATGTGGTTTTGAAATCATCATCTTGTGCTTAAGTGTCAGGCATTGAATCAAATGAAGTACCCGTAATGGTTGATAGACTATTAATAGAGGGTCTTCGGCTCAAAGCATCAGCGACAACATTTTTCTTATTAGGTTGGTATTGAATGTTGGGTTGAAAACTTTGAATGAAGGCAGCCCACTTAATATGTCTTTCATCTATTAAGGATTGAGACAGTAAATACTTGATACTTTGTTGATCAATTTTGATGATTAAATCAACACCCATTAAATAATGTTTCCAAATTTTCAAAGCATGCATAATGGAATTTTAACTACAGAACACATGAACAAAATTTGAGAGAAAACACATATATATTATATTGTCGGGAGATAATACGGTAGCATGAAAAAAAAATACAATATTGCAAGAAGCTAAAGCATCTTACATGGTCTGGTTTTGGGGGGAAGTATGTTAGTACTTTTTTTGGGGTTGCGAACCGACCCACCCTCCACCTTCCTTTTTCTTTTCTTCCACAGCTCCCCTACAACAAATTGCATCCATTTTTCAATCCATCAACTCAACAACACTGTATCCTTACCATATCAATACCTGGGTTTGCAATAGTAAGGCAAGTTAGGAGCGAGGGTGGTAAATGGTGATCACAATGAACACTTTGAACATGAACTAGAGATAGGAGGATAACAAGTAGACAAAACCAACATTACCTTTGTTGCTTGCAGAACAAGGTGTCTCCTTGAGCATCTCTCCATCACCAACCTCATCAATTTTTCCACCGTCAAAGTTCTTGTACTTCCTCACCATGGCATCCACGTTGAAGAGCTCATCCACATCATCTATGAACGATGTGGAAGTGCTTGGGTCACTTCCCTTGTCAGCCATTGGCTCACCTAAAACATAGCACACACTTAGTATACATAACAAAGTAGCATAATTCTTGCTTACCTACAGGCTCCTCATACACATTCCCAAGGGCCCATCATCTTGCTATAACATGTATCTCCCATTGACAGTTTGATACAATGCACTTGGGCTCATTGCACAAACAACAAAAAAGCAAAAGGGATGGTACTTGTGGACACATTGCAGATGAAAAACCCAAGCCACATGTTTGTCCAATAGCACTTGTTTACAAGAATCCACACTTTCCACCAATAGCACTAGAAGGGCCCTACCCTTTCTCTTTATGAATTTGCAGGACTCCTTCATGAAGTAGGCCTACCTTCTAACCTCATTTAGCACCCTCTCCATTTCCTGGACTGTTGTCTATACAAAATTAAAAACAAATGAAAATTACAAAAATTGCACAGCCAACCATGAAGCTTGAAGGTTTATCAGGCATTATCACTTTCAAGAAATAACCAGAGCACCGCACCACATTTGAGAAAGTCACTAGAGAATCATTATATCTAGTTGACAATTGTAAGATTTACGAAAGAGGTAACCAAAGATGTAGACAATATGACCAGCACTGCCTCTTCTACTATGAGTGGACCCCACAAACAATTAGAGTGTACAGACTCCAATCGTGCCGAATGTTGATCAAATGGTCGAAGAAGTGATTAGAAGAGTGAACCAAAGCTATCAAAAAAACCCAACTATATGACAACCACAAATAGGAGACAATGTACCATGAGTCTTGAAGTGGTGTTGCAATTGAGCAGAAGTGGAACAACCACGAGACAAATGAATGTTTTTACAACACGAATTATGTGAGGGAAGGGCCGTATGGACCGTTGGGGTGATGCAACATTATCCACCACCATTGAGGTACCAAATAGGCCCAAATAACACATCCCAATTGAAAGATAAGCCTCAAAATCTATTGGGCAAGCAACCTACTTTACCTCAAGAGAACCGAGAAATTGTTAGATACATGCAACCATTAGAAACATTCACAAACTAGTGAATGTTTCCATCAACTTCATATTAATATGAAGAGCCAAGTGAGACTTACGAGAGGGAACCTAAGGTAATGCATATGTCGATGAAGGTTATCCTTCTTGGGTAAGCACAGATGAGGCTCTAGAGCCATTATACATTACTCAACCAAAAAAAATCATTACACAATGGACAATAATACACTCATGTTCATAGCAAATCAAAATTATAAAGCTAGAGGATATCCTCCTAGGATATAACAACCAATGAGGGTGCCACAAGATTCTCAATCGAAAGGTCCATGCTATGAATGTGGAGATGATCATTGGACAAGAGTTTTTCAACACAAGGGTGAGATAAAAGGTTTTTTTATTTTGTGATGTTTGTGGAATCGATCATGTTCTTCCCAACCATCCCAAGAATCTTGATAACAAGGGTAAAGCTATGATGAACATCATTGGGATTTTTCCATGCTCTAGTGGATGAGAAACCAAAACAACAATTCCTATAAATACGATGACTAGAGCCCAAGTTCACAAAGATACAAAGAATATACATGTCAAGAAGATGAACAAAAATTGTCAATTTAAATAGAATTTAGAAGCTTGTCGATAAGGACTCAAAGATAATTATGGAAGGCCAAATGAGACAAAATGAAAGAAAAAAGGCTAAAAAAGAAAATTTTCTTAGAAATCGAGTTGCAACAAACAAGAGAGAAGCTTAAACATGAAAGAGAAAACAAGGAACGATCTGAAGGAGCGGTGTCATCCAAAATATTACCGGGAGATATAGTCTTGGTAGATAAAGTGCTAGAACCATTAGAGACTCTATTACAAGTCTACAAGTCTGGATTGAAAACCAACCACACATAAGAATAAAGATGGTTGACATATCCACATCCTAAAGCTGAGAAACGGAGATTTAAAATGTGCAAATGGCTCCTAGAGACTGCTCAAGCTCTAATGGAGCCAGAGAAACTAAGAATTCCCAAACAAGAAGTGTTAATCCACCAAAGGGTCATGAAAATTGAGCACAAGAAAACAAAATGAATGATCAAATGAAGCCTAAGACTAAAACACCATTGGACATAAGGATAGTGGCTAATACTATGGATGACTCTAAGTCACAAGTGATGATGCCGATTCCAGAAGTGGAAGATCAAGAATAGATAAGATGGTAGTGCAACTTTCCAATCTCCACCTATCACCGAGATCAATATGGATCATACCTTGGAGATGTAAAAACCCTATCGGCTATGTAGGAACAAAGTATTTGTGGAGAGAAAACCTAAGATACTGAAGACCTTGCCATCTTTCAAAGGTCAGCATGAAATGAAAATGGAGATCAAAGTAGTGCCTTCCAAATGGAAGCCAATTCCAAAGATGGTGTACACCAAAAGCCTTCAAGAATTGATATCAATTCTTATACAATGCATGATAAGTCTCTCAAAGTTGTTTTACAAATTAGACCACATTTATGGGGTGAAGTAGGTAAAAACTTAGAAAAGTTGGGGCTAAAAATTCCTCATCAAGAAACTCCTTTTGATGAACACATGGGTAAATCAACACGACAAAGAAAAGGCTAAACCAGTACTTGTGAACAAGGTGAGTGATTACTATGAAGGGGAAGAAGGAAATACCACCTTGCAATTGGAGCACAAAGGATTCAAAACCATTGCTATACTTGATAGCAGGGCTAGAGTGGCCATTTTCACAAAGGAATATGAGAGAAATGGGAAAGACCAACTCTCAAAAAAACAAGAATGAAATTAAAACTTGCGGATAGTTACGTAGAGAGACCAATGGGTATATTGGAACAAATCAATGGTCCTCATGCAGGATAGAGTACAAGCATACCTTTGCCATAGTAGATTTTGACAAGAGCAACAATTTAATGTCTTTTTTGGAAGACTCATTTATGTGTCAACTTAGAATGGTACAAGATTGGGGCTATGACCATATCTACATGCAGCATAAGGAGATTACCACAAGGATTAGCATCAAGGACCACAACTATAGAGATGTTAGTCCAGCTTTTATACAATGATCAATGAGATGGACATACCTACACGGTTACAAACCAAAGAACATCTTTGTATGTGTGGAGCTTCCAAATGCGATAAATTGGCTAGAGATAAGTACATCCTACATAGACCAGTAGAAGATGAGGAATATGTCCTAGAGCCATTTCCAAAAGAGTTGTTTGGACCTTTTCGCTAGGATCACATTCTGGCTACTCTAGATGTCTACATGAACAAAGCATAGAACTCAATGAGATTATGTGATGAAGAGAGCTATGACATAGCACCCTTCCATATGGTGAGTGTTATCTTGGATTTAGAATCAAAAATCAAGGACTCGGATATGCCATAATTAGCTGAATACAAACACATAGTTGATGAAGTCTCCATTAAAAAATTGAGTGATGAAAATGATAAAGAATTCCAAGATTCACAAGACAAAGTTCTTCTTGAGATAGATGCAAAGGTTGAGCTATCAAGTAGCTCTAATTGAAATGAAACCAAATGAAAAAGAGGCGATCTTCTATGATTTCTCTAACCAAAAATCAAAGAGACAAGAAAGATACGGGATCAAAACAAACAAGCAAACAAAAACACACACAAGGAAAACATATGCCTCTTGTAAAGAGAAAAACACAGTGTTTGATACTTGTAAGAGAAATTTCCATTAGGAAGAGGATGGGGTGTAGAAGGGCTTCTTTATTTTCCATGAGCTTATGGAGGTGATTAAAATTTTGACGAATAAGTGTATGCCATGTGTGCAAAAATGGTGGGTGTGTAAGGGATGTGTAAGAGTGGTCAAAGGATACACTTTTCCCCCCCAAAAGAAGGTGGACAATTTTATGATTTTCGGTCTTCCATAACTCTCACATATGACCTCTAATTTGAGCGGAGATCGTAGATCTGCAATCTATGCATCGAGCTCTTTTCATAGATATGCTACACGATATGGTTTTATCCACTAGATTTTAAATTCAATTTTGGGGGGAACTTTGAATTTAAATAAACTAGCCGTTTTGCCTATTTGAATTCAAAAGTTGTCCTTTGATTACTTTCTTAATACTAAAGGTTTGACTTCCTTAAACTGCCAAATAAAGAGGCCCTCCTAGACCCCATTCTCTTCTTAATGCTTGTGTCAAAGACAAGGTTACATGGGGATACACAAAACTTTCTTCAACAAGGAACAATCCTAAGAAAGGAAGTAAACTAAAAACCAAAAGCCCAATTGAGACGTCATCTAGGATGACAAAAATTGAGAAAAAACGAGAATATCAAAAGTTGACACAATCTTGAAGGAAGTTTGGACGAGTAAAATAGAAAGAAGAGTTCTCAGGCACAGACATATTCAATGCACCCTCTCACTACAAAAGGTAAATAATACAAGATCGGAAGATTGTGGTTCAACAACCAATGCAAGAACTTAAAGAACTAGGGACGTCTTATGATGGACCTAAGAAGCCCAAGCGTATTGATTTAGGTGAACCAAGAGAGGAAGCAAAGCCATCATACATTTTCACTGACCTCACAAAGAAGGAATAGAACTTATTAATAGCCACGCTCAAGGAGTATATAGATGTGTTTGCATGGTCATACAAAGACCTTAAGCTTGTAGATTCAAACATTTGTCAACATATGATACCCCTTAAGAGTGATGCAAAGCCTTGTAGACAATGTCCCTATACATATAATGAAACTTTTTCCAAGAAGATCAAGGAGAAGATAGACAAGATTAAGGCGGAGAAGTTTATCTATGAGATTGAGCACACGGATTGGGTGTCACCAATTGTGGTGATACCCAAGAAAAATAGAAAATTGTGTATATGTGTGAGTCTCAACTAGGTAAATGTAGCTACAATTTAGAGACAACTAATATAATTATGTGTGGAACCAGGATCAAAGAGGATGAGTGCATCATGTTATCTCCCTTTTTTCCATGCATAACATAAGGGACTTCCAAATGGAAGACCGCCCTCTTCTTGAATAGATACCATTGTAGATCTAGGGATTTCTTGTTTGCATGCTTTTGAGGACATTTGCAGTAAGAATGACCTTGTTCATCGCATTTAAAACATCTTTTATCCTTACAATAAGGCTCAATATCTTCAAGAGATAATCTATTCTTACCTTGGTAGATAGATTTGTCTTTAGGCTTCCCAATTTTGGTAGGAATATTTTGATTTGAATTTTGTCTCTCTCATTCTTTGGCTTTGAACCCCTGTCTAAATCTTGGAATTTGATGTTGGAGGCTACCATTGCATGGTGGATAACCTCCAAAATGGTTTGGGGTCTTTGTGTATTGATATAATTTCTACAATCTTCAAGGAGCCCAACACAGAATTGTTGCTTTTTCTCTAAAAAGTTGATGCGCTTGTATATCGTAGTTTTGAGATGTAGATCCCAAAATTTATCCACATATCTTTGCATATTCTCTCCATCATCAAGCTTTAGGCTTCGCCATGCCGTAAGCACTTGGTCAAAAGACCCACTCGATAAGTGATTCCTGATAGCAACTCAACATTCCAAGTCTTTGGAGCTTCTCCCTTGGAGCATAGCTTTGCCCACCATTGACGGGCTGATTTTCTAGAGATGCATAGCAACATGTTGGAGTTTGGATGACTCCAAAATATTTTCATCCCCAAAGGCCGCATTGAATTGCTGGATAAAGTTAAGAACATTGTACACATTAACAGAAGTTCCATTGAAGGAGAGGAAGTTTATGCTTTTACCTCCTTCCTTAACTTTCTTAGGTGAGATGCTCTCTTCCAGGTAGCATAAGAGCGTCGATGGCCTCTCCTCTTGTGTGCTTTGGGAGAATTGTTGTATGAGTAGGAGAACCTCTCGGATCTAGATGAGCTTGACGATGACGGAGAGCCAGATGGATTCTTCTTTCTTCATTTATTTTCAGGCTTATTCTCATTGTCTTCAAAACAATAAGAAGAAAAAGAGCTTGAAGGTCTTCTCCTCCCAAAGGGAGGTGATGGTGAGGGAATTCTTCAAGTCTCTTAGGATTTACATCTTCATTGAATGACACAAGATATATTTTTGATTCGCATGAGAATTCTCTTTTGTATCTTTCTCTATGTCTTATTTCCCTTTGCTTCACGTTGAAGGATTATTCCTCTTTTTGTAGCCAACAAGTGCTTTTTTCACTCGATAGAAATTTCTCTTTTTGAAGTCTCTTTATCAGACTTCACAAGAGAATCCTCTTTGGAAGTAGGGACAATAAGGTTCATTGTTTCCAACTGTGTTTGGACTACAACCTACAAAGCATGATTTTCCATAGCTTCTTGAACATGTGAGAAATTCAATTGTCCAAATTCCATGAGCAGTTGCAACATCATTGTGAAAATCCAAATTGGTGAAGTCAATCACTCTCTCCTCTTCTTGATTTTGTTTAGACATAGTGATGATGCTTTGTGAATCAGAAGCTCCCTACAAAACATAACTATTTTGTGTGAGTAATCACAGCTATTCCCCTTTGTGAATCAAGAGAACTCTCTTTAGATCTTACACACTCTTGGTTTAAACTCTTTTAATTAATCAAGGTGGAGAGAAGGGTCATAACATTGCTCGTCTTAAAGATAACAAAATTCTTCTGAGTTTTCTGCATGCTCAATAGTGATAAAACCAAAGGTAACCCTCATAAGGGTCCACTATTAATATGACAACTCCCATGGTATTTAAGGTGCAAATACATGGGTTAATAGTTCCCAATACTCACTTACAATGGTTAATTAAAAGGTTCAAACCTTCATACTCAATCCTAGAACCGTTTCTTTAAAAAAAGTGATAATTTAGATATGCTTTGATACCAATGTCAGAGAATTGGAATTAAAATGCAGCAGAAATTACAGATTAACTAGAGTAATCAATAAATTGTGTACCATTGAGCATATTCGAGCATGACAATTGCAAAGCAAGGATTATTGTATATTCAATCATGGTGGGGTGTAGGCCAAGTGGCCGTAGGAAACCCCCCTTACTCACGTTTTCTTCCTAATGAATATATGGAGAGAAAGTGAGAAAGTTAACTTCACTCTCTCACTTTCCTCTCCACTAACCCAACTGTGACGTGAAACTTCTCCTTCTGCCCCAATTCCCTCTCTTGCACATCCCGTACATGTGCACTCTCACCACATCAATTGGTATCAGAGCATAGGTGGGAACACAGCGGTGGCGGTTGCAGATTGCGGAGCTCGCACGGGAGAGAGCTCAGATATAAACGGGCTTGGGGCTCGGAGCTTGAGAGAGGGAGCTCTACCGGATTGAGCAATGTCGAGGGCAATCATTTTCTCGTGAGAAGAAATTGAGACATCGAGCACTGTAGTGGAAAGGCAAATCGAGGGGTCAAAGGAGCCAAGGGCAGCAATCGAATTGGAAATAAGAGCCTACAATTGATTGTTGATTTTCGGCAAAGAGAGAGAGAGAGAGAGAGAGAGAGAGAGAGAGTTGAGCATATGGTTGTGTGTGTGTGAGCCCCACACACACACACACACACACACACACACACACACACACTCGGGCACAAAGAGAGGAACTGAGCATGGAGAGCAGTCTAATTGACAGTGCTGAAGTGGTGAAGGGGATATGGGGAGTTTTGGGAAGTCGAGCATGTGTGCCAATTGACAAAATAGCAGCTTGGATAACAGAAGAAGCTATGGATACGAGATTTTATGTTCGCTCACTACCATACTTACAGGATCTCTTAGCAAAGCAAGGGCAGGCAATTGAAAGCAGCCATGAGTGGCCATTTTGGTTGGCAATCTTGCATCAAAGAAGGGACCTAATAAGCAAATTGAACCCAGAAAGAGAAGCAGTACAGCTGCAGGGCAATCTTCACAGAGAAGGGAAATGCTTCTGTGTGGTGTACACACACACACACACACACACACACACTCTTTGCTAATTGGCTACATAGCGCCATCTGAATCCCTAATATCTAAATGCACCCATTTGGGCTTGCATCATCCAAGTGTGGTGCAAGAGAAGAAAAGGTCGCCTTCACAATGCCAAACCCCACACTGCGCCACACAAGGCAGCGTTGTGGTTGAGGAGCAGGTGCCGTATATGCAGATATCCGCACACACACACACCCTGCAGGACATCTACACACACACACACACACCCTCGTCTGCAAAAATTGACAGAGCTGCAAAAACGACAGAATTCAAAAAAAAAAGGCCTTTTAACACAAACATATTTTGTGTGCAAGGGTGGGTGCACACCCCATGCAAGCCTTGACCTTGGAACCTGACTCTCCGACCGCCCCCTCTCCTTCCAAACCCTCGAATCCCAACTCTTGAGCTGTGAGAGATTGACATCAAGTGATTGAGAGATAGCAGCTCAAAGAGAGAGAGAGAGAGAGAGAGAGAGAGAGCGAGAGAAAGAATTAGAGGCTGAATGTTCTTTGGCGTGCACTCACGCACACACACACCGACATGTGGAGGTGCGGGCAAGTAAACCCGACGTCATCCGGCATTGGCCCGAGTTCAGTCTTACGACATCGATCCGACCCGGCCTCTATGAATCGACACCAACTTTGAGCATAGACATCTACATCTATTTGGCTATCCACTCTTGTCTGGCGGCGAGAGACGCATCGACACTTTTCGGCATCGGCTCGACATTCTTACACATTGCGGCAGATTTTTCGACATCCGACCCGACACTCGTTTCACGCGGACGATATTTTCCCGCGATCAACAGTTGTGCTTGCCACACGCATAGGTAAGGTACCTCTACCATAGAGAAATGACACTCGGCATCGGCACCGAGCACACCGATCAGCTGTACAACACGATTTTTGGCTATGACACCTTTGGGGGCTATTCGACTAGAGTATTTCTACCAGACGACAGAAATCATCACATCGCGACACCGACATGTAGGTTACAGGTTATAGGGGGTTTTTCAGCTAGCTCACACGCAAATTCTCTAGATTACCAGACACAGTACTTCCATAGGCGATTTGACAGTCGTTTTGACAACAGATTCTCTACGGACATATGCATTATGCTATGAGCACATCTAGTGCTACTGAGCTCTTTTGAGAGAGAATATCCCCGCAGGGATCACTCTTACTGCATGTAGCAGTTCTTGGGACCTGTTTGAGTGCGGTTTTACTTATGTACATTGAGTTGCAGACATTGTCCACTGTACTACGTGTGGAGCCATTTTTTGCTATTTTGGTAGTTTTTCTCGCCCGTTTTTGAGACTCGGACCGGAAGATCCCTGTTTGAGACTATGGCTAGTCCATTTGTGTCTGCATTAGCCTTTGGAGGGTTGATAGTGTGAGGTTTTCTTGAGTTGGGTTGTGATCGAATGTTGAGACACCTTCGGTGATACAGGTAGCTAGAGTTTCCCTTTATGGTACCCTCATCATAGGATATGTATTTGGATAGATTTTTGTGCTTTTGACACTGAGTTGGCGGTCACACAGCAGTGGTTTTGTGCAGTAGATGCCGAGTTAGTGCAGTTGGCACATTTATGTGTATTTTGAGTTGAGTTTTGACTCCTCATACAAAGGAGACTTTGTCGGATTTCCTTCCCGCGAGTCGTGGATTTCATTGCTGGCACTTTTGAGCCTATCTCGAGTGAGATTTTACTCTCGATACAAAGGTTACTCTGCCCAAATTTCTGCATCTTCTTCCCATAGTTTGGCACCTCTCAAACGCTCTTGTCAGCGGTGGCTTCTTCTTCAGAAAAGGAGGAGTATTTCATTTGCAAGTTCGATGGCAGTAACTTCACCATGTGGAAAGAGGGCATGAAATATTTTTTAACAAACAAAAGCCTATCAGAACCGTTGAAAGAGCGTGCAGAGGATGATGACTATACGCAAGCTCAGTGGGAGCTTTTGGATGCAAGAGCCATGGCTATGATACATCTACATCTAGCCAAGTCAATGTTCTTCACTATCATAGGGAAGACAACAACCAAGGAACTTTGCGATAGCTTATGTTCAACATGGGAGAGCAAAAGTGCATCCAATAAAGTTTTTCTCATGAAAAATCTTAAAGCTCAACATGAAAGAAGGTAGCATAGTTTCTGGTCACTTAAATGAGTTCAACTCCTTGTTCAGTCAGCTGACATCTCCGGGACTTAAGGAGTATATTCTTGTTATGCTATCTGCCCAGTTCATGGGACATATTTTGCACAACCATTAGCAATTCGGCTCCGAATGGCAAGTTAGTATTCAATGTTGTCACAAATGCGTTGCTCACTGAAGAGATTCGGTGCAAATCTCTTGATGGTGCTAGTCATGGAGATGCATATATGGCTAGTAGTTCAACAAAGGCAAGAGGTTGTGATAGGAACAAATACAAAAGCAAAAGTAGAGAGCGAAATCCTCATAGTCCTAGCAGACACGGGAACTCAAGTAGAGACCGCAGTGCCAGAAATGTCAAGTGTTACTATTGCCACAAGAAGGGCCATTACAAAAAGGATTGTCGCAATTTCCTAAGAGATCAAAAAAACATGCAAAATGATAATTCTAGCAAAGGCAAATGTACGGTAAAGATTGAGGAACTCAATGTGGTTGAGTCTCCCATACCTACCATTGCAGTAGAGGATGCTCCTCCTCTAGTGATGAAGATTATGCCAATAGAGATTCATGCAAAGGTGACAACAGATCCCTCATATGTTCTCATTTTCACTTCAGAACATGCTTTGCTTGCACAGGATGAGGGTTATGCACAGAATTGGATTCTTGATTCTGGTGCAAGTTTTCATGTCACACTGCATAGAGAGTGGTTTTCCTCTTATGCATCCATGCATGCCATAGTCAAGCTTGGTGATTCCTATGAGCTTGACATTATTGGCATTGATGATGTGAAACTTCAGATGCATAATGGCACTACATTTGTGTTGCAAAATGTTAGACATGTGCCCAAGCTTACAAAGATCTTGCTTTCTATAGGGCAATTGGATGATCTTGGCTACACTACAGTTTTTGGTAATCTTTCTTGGATGATCCACAAGAACAACATGAAAGGTTGTAAAAACGGATCCATGTACTCTATGTTCATTTTGAGTGTCGACGAACACTCTATCTATGTTGCCGAGCTATCCTCTATTGAGTTGTGGCATAGTCGGCTAGGGCATCATTAGGAAATTTCGGAGGTCATTTGGAGGGCCTTCTAAGAAAATGTATTTTGTGCACTCTCTCTCTAGAAAAAATGGCAAATAAAAGAGCTGGGTCTTTCATAGTAAAAGTTCAAAAAGTGTACTTTAAGTAGATTCCTTACTCTTCTGAACATTCGTTCGTAGTGATTGAGGGATAATCCTCTTTTCAGTTGCATTGAATGAACCTCGTCAATATGGAGGGAATGAGGCTAACATGGAGGGACGAATCCGCAGCCGCTATTCACTTTCCATTAAACCTCCACATTTGGCTAATGGCGCACTCCTCAAATGGCACAAATGTTACCCAGAAACGAGCCAAATATCACCTTCACATTGATTTGGACAATGAGTACCAACCATTGATTAAGCGCAGTAAAACAAACACACATATACCTCCCGCTTCCATAGACACGCTCAGAGCTCAAGGAGCTAAACACATAGATATCTGGACGAGAGGCTCTCTCTACCCTAAGAATCCAATGACTAATGCGTCTCCACCGTTTGTCAATCCTACAAGCTTATTGACCTTTGCTGGTGATGGAGAAAAGGGCCTTCTGGGTTATTGTAAATCACTTACAAGAGAAGCTGAAACTTATAAGAGCATTCTCCAAGCTCAACAATGTGAGATTGTTCGCCTTTCACATTTACATTCTACAGATCAGGTTACCATTTTGCAACATAAAACAGAGGTACACGAACTGAAAGGAAAGGTGCGAAGTTGTCAAATGAAGGACACCATCTTGGGTGGTCGTATCCGAAAGAAGAAATTGCGCAATCTTGAAACATTGCAGGTTGCATCAGGAGGTCTCAGGAAAAGAATCCGAGCATTAAGGTGATGCTTCTTGGTTGGCTACATTGTCTTAGTTAAGTAATCTTTTTGTTTTTTCTTGTTATGCATTGTTTTCATGTGCCTAAATAGTGTTAGTGAAGCAAATTTTCTGTTATTTACTTATGCATTGTCTTCATGTAGAGATTCAATCTATCCTGACAAGGAAAACATTGACCCCAAAGCCAATATAGGAAAGAGATTGAAGCCACTTATAAGTAGAAGCCTGGCAGCAGATATAGTACATGACAAGAAGTTTAAGGTCCTACAACGAAATGTAGTGGACCGCTTTATTTCAGAGAACTCAGTGCCTGCAAAAGAGATACAAGGCACACTTGATTCACTTGGTGTAAGCAAAAGAGGATATTCGGCTATCCAAAAGTCTGTCTCATCCATCTTTGTTAGGAAGGGTATAAAATCCAAACTTCTACCATCAGCCTCAAGTGTTTGGAAAGAGAGGCTTCAGCTTAACGAGGCACAGGGAGACTATCTTGGACAACCCTTTCATATTAAAGCAACTTACAGTGGCCATGGAGCAAACATGGCATATGATGAGTTCAACAATATTTTTATGGACCTGCGGATATTACAGAAGAGAATGGTGGAGTTTTACAACATCACATTTGAAGAGTCACGTGGGGTATTACATTTTGTGTTAAAACTGGATGAGTGTGAGCTTGTTAAAGAGAAAAAGCTAGAGCGTGTTACTATTACTTTAATGAATAGAGCCCTCTCAAAGTGTCCCAGTGATGATCCTTTATATTTTAGTGTTCAATCAGAATCTAACATATGGTGGCTTGGTGCGTTTGAGGTAAGCGAGATTCTCAAGTAAGCTCAAATGTTCAGATCTACTTAAGTCTCATTTATTTTGTGTTGCAGGTAAAGAAAGAAGATCATGAGATTCTATATTGGGTGTTCCATCGAACTAATATTCCGGTGGTGATTGATCGACAGACTAACCAGGGAGAGGTACTATGTCTAGATGGAAGGGGAGACTTTCAAGTTCAGTGGCATCTTGCAGGTGACCTCAAAACATTAAAGTGCATGTATAATTGTGGAATGGGTGCAATGGCAAAGTCACCGTGTTTGTTCTGCATGGAGCCTGCAAAGGTCATGGACCCAAAGTGGTGGAGAAAAGCTCCTACACGTCACATTGAGGATCCTGCTTTTCGACCGGTTTTGAAAATACCACTTGTGAATGTCCACATTTGTACAATGCATGCCCTTTGTAGAAATGTGGAGAAATTGGTCTACTTATACATCGGGTTTGCTTGGAAGATTAAGAACTCCGCAGAACGACAAGTAGCCCTGCAGTGCTTAGAAATGGTACTGTCGGATATGGGGCTTCATGGTGGCAATGTGAAAATCCAGCGGGATGAAAAGAGATCAACTGCTGAGAAGGATGTCCCATGCAAACCATCCATCGGTGGGGTGAAGGCACGGAGGTTTTTATCTAAGCCCCAAGGTACAAGAGATCCAAAGCTAACAAAACATGGAAAAATATATAACACATCTTATGTTAGCAAGGTAGAGTATCAGAGCTAGAAAAAGCTACATATTGCAGTCAAAGACCACGAACCAACTACTCATAACGCGAAGGCTGAGGTTTGGCGATCAATAGACATCCTATTTTTGATGTGCGACAAAGATGTCTGGTCACAAGGTGATATGAACAAGTTCAAGGAAAATCTCAACCTTCTGAAAAAATCATTCAAGCCAGCATGGACAGACACCCAGATTACTCACTACATGGTATTATCATGTATTTCTTTCTCTCTTATGTGCAAATATGTGACTATAAAACATTCTAACTAATCTGTTTTCATATCCAGCACATCATCTTCAATCATTTGCCATATTTTATACAGAAGTATGGGAACCCGGAAATATGGAATACCCAAGGGATGGAAAAGTCTCATTACATGGCGAGAAATGCTTATTTCAGGCACACACGACATGGTGGCTCTCGAATCAAGGCTAACAGTTTGAGAGAACTATTTGAATGGTTATATCGTAGAATCATTCATTGAATGCAGGCAAAAGAAGTCTTGGCAAATTCAGCAACAGCACAAGCCATCAGACATTTCCAACAACAAAAAGTTAAAAGATCAATGGCATACAACAACTCCGGAGCTCGTGAAAGTCAACGAAGGTGGAGAGAGACAATGGTGTATGTGAATCACAAGTGGAGAAAGATACTCTGAGTGGATGACATTGTACAAAATTTATGTAATACATGATCTTATACAATTGCTACTTGAAGTGTATCAAGATTTTGAAGGTTCAATTTTGTTTTTTGGCACGTCACCCTTGTAACGAATCATGAGATGTTTGCCATACTCTAAAAGTTCATCTGGGTTTTGTCTACCAAGAGCTAGTGCCATTGCTGTGTAGGTGTAGTAATACGCTGCCCGACCACCTGTATAGCCTGGGCAATAACCAAAACAATCTCTAGCAAACACTTTGTCCACAAGAATGACTTTATCTGCACTTTTGGGCAGCACCGGTCCACCCAAGAAGCGTGATAGTGTCTTGAATGTGTAAGTTGCTATTGAACCCTCTTGTGACATGGAATTGTGAAAAACTAATATCGGCGACTCGCAAAGCTTTGAAAGGTACTGTGCTAGGGCCGCATCCCTTCCTCGATACTCTCTTGTCCGGCGCCGAAGGAAGTCATCCTTGTCAAAAATCCAAGACTGCACATACCATGTCAGAAGTGACACAAAGAGAGAGAGAGAGAGAGAGAGAGAGAGAGAGAGAGAGAGAGAGAGAGAGAGAGTTACCATGAAGCTCTCATCCTGCAGAAAGAGGTTTTCTTGCTACAGGTCTACAGATGTAGTTGACCCCTGACCTGAATGGTTAAACCAATCCTCCACTTCTTTGTTACTTTTCGATGGTCTTAGGCTTTGTCTTATAGCTTGGAAGGTGGCTTCATCAGGTAGTGTCTCCTTGTATTTTTCAGCTTTCTCAAAGCATCTTCGAAGGCATTCCATTGGATTGCTGGATGTTTCCATTGCCTCATCATCACTACTATCCTCTGAAACAAATCCACTCCTCTCCTCTTGGACTCTGGAAATAATAGCCAGGGAGAAATCCTCCCTTAAATAAAAGAAACTTTGCACATCATGTAAGAAGATATAGGTCCTGTCTCCAATCCTGAAGTCAGGCACAGCAGGCAACATCATCTGAGCATGCTTCTCAGTGAAGTTACTGACATCCAATGGAAGTTTGATTTCTGTGGTTTTCACAGAGAGCATCTTACTTCAATTGCCTCAACCTCAAGGTCGACTGTGTCTTCAACCTCCTCGACTTCTTGCATATGAGTTGTCTCCTCGCATTCTTCATCTGGTGCTGCATCCTACTCCTCTAGCACCTCATCAGGATTCTGCATGAGGAATCCAAACAGGCTGTTCAGGTAAATCATAAAGCCAAAGGCTTCCTGAATGAGTTTGCATTCTTTTTTATGCAAAGGGCAGGCTGAATGTCGGCAAGAAGGTGGTAATTCCCTATACTTCTTCAGTCCCTGTCCCTTTCCACCACAGTCATTTAAATGCACAAGAGTCATAGTAGGCAGAACAACCCTTCCTACCTGCACCATCACTTCAAACTTATCTCTGTAGGACTGCAAGAAATTACTGTGCTGAGCTAACAGGTCTTCAATGTCAAACTTTGGATTAAACATAGAATGAACTAGATCAAACTTGTCCCCAGCACCACAAGATGCTGCAAAATCAAACAGCCTCTCATCAGTTGCAGCTGGGTCTTCCAGAGAAGACACATCCTCTTTGTCTTTACATTTAGTTGCACAGGGACTTCCTTCTAGCACATCTGTATCATCTGAGAAGTCTATATTCCTCTTTCTTGTATTTTTCTTCAGAAGTACTGTAGAGGGCACCACAGCCTTGTAGGGTGAGGGATCCTCTTGCCCTGGTGACCTCTCTGATTGATCTTCACCAATTGAATTTTCTTCAGATATGTCGTGACAAAAGTCAACAGTTCTTTTGGCAGATACATTAAGGAACTGAGCCTGCAAGGGTTGAAATCCTGGCACAAAATCTGGATCAGGTTTCAGCCTCTTCTGCCTACTGGACCTTAATCCTATTCATCAGGAAACATGACAAGTCAAAACCATCAGGAAACATGACAACTCTGCCAAAACCAAAACCATCATGATCTCTCTCTCTCTCTCTCTCTCTCTCTCTCTCTCTCTCTCTCTCTCTCTCTTTCTCTCCAGATAGATACAAATATATATATATATATATATATATATATATATAGATATGTCTCTCACCAAAGCACAAACAAAAACACACATAGTCTCTCTCTCTCTCTCTCTCTCTCTCTCTCTCTCTCTCTCTCTCTCTCTCTCTTTCTCTTTGTATTTGTCTATTTGTACTAAAGGCGCGCAAGGACGGAAAAGTGCTTTTTGCAACTCTCTCCGCGCGCCTTAAGTGCAATTGAGGGAAAGACGCGTAAAGATGTAAATGTGCCTTTTGAGAGAGTCATAACTATACTATAGGCGCGCGGAGAGAGCTGGAGCCAGTGTTTGGTTGGCTATGCGCGCCGTTAGTAACGTGTACAGAGAGGGGAGGGAGAGAGAGAATGTGTATATATCTGTGTGTGTGTCTGTGTGTATGTGTGTCTGTGTCTCTGTCTATGGAAGTATGTGTTGAGGTGTGTGTGTTGAACAACAGTCTGGGTTTTTCTTTGTTTAGACACACACACACACACACACAATTTGTACCAACTGTTGGAAATACAGAGAGAAAGAGTGAGAGATCACCTTTTGTTGGTGGGGTTTGCAGGAACTCCAAGGGAGGTGTCTCCTCCATTGCTTTTTTGTGTGTCAAACTGACTCTGTCTCTCTCCCTCCCTCTCTCTCTCTCTAAGAGTAAGGAGTCCCTCTCTCTATCTCTCTCTCAATCTGTGTCTCTCCCTCTCTCTATCTCTCTCACAATCTATTCTCTCTTTCTCTCTCTCTATCACTCTCTCTCTCTCTTTCTCTCTCTCTCTCTCTCTCTCTCTCTCTCTCTCTCAAAATCACACTTATAACGGATACACACGGCGGCGCCCCACGTGTCACTATAAATTAGAGTATATTTGCATGTTGTCACACGTGTGGTCATTATTGAGACCGTATACTTTTGTACGTCATATAAAGAGGTCAAGAGAGAGAAAAACCACACCTCGTGAAAGAGAGTGAGTGAAAGAGAGAGAGAGAGAGAGAGAGAGAGAGAGAGAGAGAGAGAGAGAGAGTGCAAGAGCCGTCGTCTGCGTCTCCGACAGCAAGCCGACCCATCGACATAACGAAGGTCTGCCTCTCCCTCTGCCTTTGCCTCTATCTCTCTATCTCTGTTTCTATCACAGTACCAAACACAGTCTTAACAAACAACCCACACAAACAGTCACACACACACACACACACATACACACACACACATACACACTCACACACACACACTCACAAACACACAGACACACATCTTAAAAATACAAACACACACACACACACACACACACGCATACCCTCTCTCTCTCTCTCTCTCTCTCTCTCTCTCTCTCTCTCTCTCTCTCTCTCTCTCTCTCTCTCTCTCTCTCTCTCTCTCTCTATAGCAAAGGCGCGCGTAGAGAGGCATAACCGGTGTGCATGTCTCTATGCGCGCCGTTAGTACTGTGCATTGACCAGAGAGAGAGAGAGAGAGAGAGAGAGAGAGAGAGAGAGAGAGAGAGAGTGTGTCTTTATTTTACCTTATACTAACGGCACGCGGAGGTGTTTGTTGAGGTAAAAACGTGCTCCGCGCGCGCCTTTAGTAATGGGCTCTCTCACTCTCTCTCTCTCTCTCTCTCTCTCTCTCTCTCTCTCTGGTCAATGCACACTCACACACACACACTCACAAACACACAGACACACATCTTAAAAATACAAACACACACACACACACACACACACACACACACACACACACAAAATAACTTACACACACACACACACACACACACACAAATACAGGCACGCACACACACACACACGCATACTCTCTCTCTCTCTCTCTCTCTCTCTCTCTCTCTCTCTCTCTCTCTATACCAAAGGCGCGTGTAGAGAGGCATAACCGGTGTGCATGTCTCTATGCGCGCCGTTAGTATTGTGCATTGACCAGAGAGAGAGAGAGATAGATAGATAGATAGATAGTTCTATTATCGTCCTGGGAGGTCAAATATGACCTATGGGACCAAATGAACATGTCACGTGGTGTGAGTGGAGTTCATAAGTGACTCTCGATGCTCAAAAATGGCTGAAATGAGCGTCGCAATAGAGAGTCCACATCGTGGTTGGGAGAGGAAGGTATGTAGGGAGAGCTCATGGCTGAATATATGGGGAAAAGAGGACCTAATGTGGTCAAAAGCTGAGCACTCAAGTAGTGTGTGGTACTCACTCTCTCGCACTTGACGAGGGCATAAGGTGCAAAGTCGATGACACTCCTCGCCAGTGCCCCAACGTCCTGTCTCGCAGCGTAGAGAATGGGAGCTAAGACGAATGGAGGCAATGGTGCGGATCGCACTCAACGGGATGGGCTCAAGGATGTAGGAATGGGTTCGGTTACCTCGTTCCGAGAAGAAGAGAGATTTGTAGTTTGGGGCAACGTGTGTGGTGTAATGGCTGAAGCGAGAACCTCCGGATTTCTCCCAAGCCATGATACATTGGCGTTGTAAGAAGGCCTCATTAACTTGGGAGTCGATCGACGCATCCTTGACCAAGTGACATGCATCCCATCTTCCAAACCATTTCTTGATATCAAGCATCCACCCCGAACTTAGTATTTTGCTCTTGCATGTCTTTTGAACCTTTTGACTTGCTTCGTATGCGATTCTAGGAAGTCGATGCAAAGGGCTACGTTGTGTCTTACGCATGTACTCCACAACCCTTTCCATGCCCAAGACCTCAATGGGAAGCGATCCGGACTCAAGAAGTAAGAGCATGTAGGGTGTTTGTGTCTTGACTTGGAGAAAGTTGGTGAGAAAACGCTTTTGGACATTCTCAAACTCTTTCCAAGTAGACTTCCCGATGCTTCCACCCCACACCTCCACTCCATAAAGAAGCACCGGTGTCACCAATGTGTCAAAGAGGTACTTTTTGAGAGCCCAACACTTGATCTCTCCTGCATTGCACATGTTCTCAAATGCATAATAAGCCCTCTTTCCGGCTTCCAAGCGACGCATTGCACAATCCTTCCATTTATGATTGGATGGAACCTCAAGGCCAAGGTACTTGAAGTGATCTACCACTTCAAGTTTCTCATTGTTGTATACAATGCATGGATTTTCGTCATTGAGGGTCTTTACAAGCATAACCTTGGTTTTGGATCCATTCACGATCAGCCCGCTATGTAGGCAAAAGCGTTCCAAGACACTCATAAGCTTTTGTGCATCTTCTAAGGTATGTGCCAAGAGCACTACATCATCGGCATAAAGCAAAAGCATGATCACCGCATTTCCAATCTTAACCTCTTCTATGCCTTCTTGCTGCATAAAATCAAGAACCATGTATTCCAATTCATCAATGAGTAGCCCAAAGAGGGTTGGGGAAAGTGGGCATCCTTGTTTGACACCAATAGTGCTTGCAAAAAATTCTGAAATTCCATCTCCCATACGTAATCGACATATCACTTTTTGGTAGATGCGAAAGACTGCATGCATAAATTCTCTCGGCACTTGAAGGCTTTGCATACGTCTCCAAAGATTTCCTCGCGGTACCATGTCAAAAGCTTTCTTGAAATCCACAAAGCAACAATACAACTTTTTTCCTTTCAATCGAGACGCTTCCATAAGAACTCGAAGAGTGACAAGGTGATCAATAGTGCTATGATGCTTTCGAAAACCTGCTTGGCCAAGCGCACGTTTGCCATTCTTTTCAGCCCATTCACTTATCTTCATCTCCATGATACATCCAAATAACTTTGCCATCAAAGAACCAACCATTATGGTGCGATAGTTGTTCACATTGTTTACATCTCCTCCTTTGTGCAAAGGTTTGATCCAATTTGCACTCCAATCATGAGGCATGCCATACTGAAGTGCAAGGTTAAACATATCGCATATCCAATATCGTGTTTTCTTGCTTGTCCATTTAATCATTTCAGCCTTGACACCTTGAAGGTCACCTGCCTTGCGAGTAGCAAGTTTCTCAAGCGCGCGGCATACATCTTCAATGGTAAAGAAGGGAGACATAAATGGAAGGGAGCTACAACCCTCCATCTTATCAACATTGGGTTGCTCATAGAGGTTCTTACAATGCATATACATATCCTCAAGAGTCAAGTCACCAAAGCTCTCAACGCGCTTGCCTTTTAGATTTTGCCAAAACTTGCCACATGCATGTGCTTTCTCTTGTGCTAAAAGAAGTTGTTTTTCGACTTCCCACCTTCTCCTCTTCTTTTGAACAAGTGCTTTGTATGTGTGTGAACATTCCAAGTAAACTTCCTTGTCTTTGATTGCATCCAATCTTAGCAAGTGTTTTCGGGCTTGACTACATTCCATGTCAAACCATTTCTTCTTGGTGCCACCCTTCTTAGACCTTTTGCAAGACATGTGTTTCACCGAAAAGCATTCCTTCGCACAAGAGAAAATTACTTCTTTGAAAACTTTCCACTTGCATTCTAATGTTGGGCTCCCTTGATGCTCTATCATGCTTAACATTTGGTCCACCATATCAGCATATATAAGTGCTCGTTTGAAGTCTAGACGTAGGTACAAATGATTCACATCATGATTGGAGGCTACATGCTCGGGCCGTTTACCACACTTGAGGTCAATACATAACATCCTATGATCCGATTCCGGATTCCATTCACCAAGTGTAAAGCTTTGTATGCATTCTAGAGTGGCTTCTGAGAACAACATATAGTCAATCACGCTAGCACCATTGTGCTTTCTACATGTAAAGTCATTGGTGCCTTGCCATAGAGATACACCATTTGCAATGAGCATTCCGGTACTATTGCACATATGTAGAAGTGACTTTCCATAGTGATCCACTTCTTTTGCATCATTAGAACTTCGATTATACATGTATGAGTCATCCACTCTTCTTGATACATGCGGCATGTCGACTTGTTGTGTGTTGTGTTGTAACATATTTGTGCGAGCATTCATGTCTCCAAAAACAATGACTTCACCTTGATCCTTGTAATGAGCAATGTCTTCCTCTAGTTCAACAAAGGGCTGATCTCTATCCATATTCAAGCGAGCATAAAAGTTGGAGTCATAGTGAGGAATGTAGCAGCCGGCCACAAACATGACTTGACCATTTGGTGGGCTGATTTTCAGCCATAAGTAGCGTTTATACTTATCTTCTTTGACAATGGAAACATCTTTCAAACCCTTTTTGGTCATACATGCTACGCCTCCTTGGCCTCTTCGTTGCTTTGCATTTTTGGCCCACATCAAAGAATGTACACCGTATTTGTCAAATCCAAGAATTTGTTGCGCATCATGCTCCCATGTTTCGACAAGAAGTATCACATCGGAGTCATTGGTAAGCTCATCAATGCCAATTCCCGCATTCCATGGATACCCGTTACAATTCCAAAAGCTTATTCGCAAGCGTGAGTTGGTCTCATAGATCATGTGTCCCTATTTGTTGGGTGGACTTGCATCCTCCTCAAGTGACTTTTCTTCTTGAGATGATACCTTAACCTTCTTGCTTCTTTCCTCGTATGCTTTGCGACGTACATTTTGTTGCATAAGAGTGCGATCCTCATATACATTACAACCCGTTCCTTTGAGGTAGATCCAACCATTGTCAAGGATGATCTTTCTCTTTACCTCATCAGCCATGGTACATACAATAGGTCTTTCTCCCGAGCGAGGGACTCCTTGTTTTCCAACTCGATGTGCACCATAAGCCATGATTCCTGACATGCCAAAGTGTGTAGCAAAAAACTCTTCAATAGCAACCGCAAGAGATTGGGGTGTTTCCATGCTTTCCTCCTTGATTCCACGAATGACGATGTTCTTTGAGCGTTTTTGTCGTTCTTGCAATTCTTGAGTGTCCACATTCTCTACATTCTTTGCTTGGACAACGGCTTGCGTGATAGGAGATGTAGAAACCACATTATCCTTACATATATCAGCCCATGATTTGGATGCATTTCTCATTTCACATACATCATGTCGTATTGTATCTATCGTTTCCTCTTTCAATACATGATCACTCTCAACTTTGCTCAAGCGCTCTTTCACTACATTCATGTCCACAAGAGAGCGTTTACATTCTTGAACTTCATTCTCAAGATGCATCAAGCGTGTTGTTTGCATTTCAAGAACCTTCTTGAGGTGCTCATTCTCCACAACGAGAACTCTTAAAGTACCATTCTCCATTGCAAGTGCGCGCAACTCTTCACCTTGCTTGTTGACGGTTTCTTGTAACGAGATCAAGTAAGCCATGATCATTGCTTCCGTTGTTGTAGACGATGTGGTTGGATTAGCATCCAAATTCCTTGGAGATTTTGCATCATTCTCCATGGCGAGTGTGGCTTTTCCACCCTTGCGAGTTTTGTCTGACATTGCCTTCAAGTCGGCAACAAAAACGCAAAGTTTTGACAATTTTTTCAGTTCTAAGATGTTGTTACAGCAAAGCCTTTCATTACACAGAAAAATTCTGTCTTTACATCAATGCGTAGAGGGCTTCGTGCTCTTCGATTGAGGCTATAGATCACCTAAATCGGAGTTCGGATGAGCAAGTTATGGTCAAAAGAGTGAACTGCTGCCTACTAGGTCAAAAAACGGCTGTGTGTGTGTGTGTGTGTGTGTGTGTGTGTGTGTGTGTGTGTGTGTGTGAGAGAGAGAGAGAGAGAGAGAGAGAGAGAGAGAGTGTGTGTGTTTATTTTACCTTATACTAACGACGCGCGGAGGTGTTTGTTGAGGTAAAAACGTGCTCTGCGCGCGCCTTTAGTAATGGGCTCTCTCACTCTCTCTCTCTCTCTCTCTCTCTCTATTTAAATATGCTAAGCTATAGAAAGGAGAGAGAGAGAGAGAGAGAGAGAGAGAGAGAGAGAGAGAGAGAGAGACTCTTCTTTTGGTGTACAGTGAAATGGCTAGAACAAAAGCCACTGCAAGGAAGGCAGGCAAGGGACCAGGATTAGCATCTAAAGCAAGTAGCAGATCTGCAACCCCAAAGAAAAGACCTGGAAAACCAAATAAAATTCTGAAAGGGCCAAGGATGAAGAAGTTCCAAACCTGCATGGGACTTTTCAGAGAAATCAGAAAGGCACAGAAATGTGTAGATTTCTGCATACCAAAGCAGCCCTTCCAGAGGATGGTGAGGTCCATATGTGATGAAGCTACCTGGGGCACCAAAAGGTGGAAGGTGGTGGCATTAATGGCTCTACAAGAAGCAGCAGAGGACTTCCTACTGGAGTACTTCAGTGACATGACCATTGTTGCAGCCCATGCCCACAGGGTTACTATAATGGACAAAGATAGTGAGACACTGAAAAGAATAAGGTGGAGGTATGACAAACTACTGGTCCCCAATGTCTGCAAGGATAAGAAAATGAGGGAAATTTTGTTATACCCCCCGGAGCTAGTGCCACAACTCACAGTTGTAGATGTCACACATGATGTGAATACAAGGGCAAGGGCAGAGACTATTGCTCGCCAAACAGAGGACATGAGGGAAGCAGAGCTTAAGGAGAAAGCAAAAGTAGCAGTGGAGTCCCAGAGGCAAACAGAGTGCAATGTGACCCTGTCCATAGAGGCAAGCAATCAAGAAACTCTACTTTCAATGAAGGATGGTTTGCTTGCAGAGATACCATTTGTAGATGGAGCCAGAAAGCTAGCTCTGGAAAAAGTGGACATTAATTTATTGCAGAATCCAGATGCTCAGATTTCAGACACAATTATCTATGCTTGTCTTAAGTAAGTGTTACTATCTTGCTAGCTTTGAAAACTCAGATAATAGGTTTGCTAACTCAGGTAGAGTCTCTGCAGCCTGATCAAAAGTCAACTCCCACTGCACACCCACACAGAGGTGTTTCTTCTTGATCCACAAATGCCAGTGATTATTAGACAAAAGAACAATCCATCTGGGACCTTTGAGAGTTGGTTTCTCCACTGTGCTATGCTGGAAGTTACTGTGATCATCTTTCCATATGAGAACAACCATCACTGGAGTCTCATATGCCTTGATGTTGACCAACCAGCAGTGTGGGTGTTCAATTCAATAAAAGGAACCCACCCTGAAATTAGGCTGTAAGTGTTTTGTATCAGAAAGTGTTTCTTATAGATATCCATGTAAATTTGAAGCCTCATGCTAACATCTTGACATTGCTTTGTGCAGTTGTATAAAGAGGTTGTTGCTTGCCTATGGAAAGCTATGTGGAATGTATGAACTATACAAGGCCCCAATCAAAGAAGTACCTGTCCCAAATCAAACCGATGGAAATTCTTGCGGCTGGAGATGTCTTCTCCATGCAGAATATGTCCTGCAAAGCTACTTTGCATTAAAACCTTTCATGACTAAGGTACCCATTTGGCAATGCATTCAGTTAGTTTTGGTTTAATCTATAAAAGAATTCTCACCATGTGGTCTTTCAATTTTGCAGAGTGCTTTAAAAAACTACACATATGATTATTTGCAAAGATACCGGGTAAGTTTAATACAACACCTGCTTACTATGTCTAGCCCTAGAGAGCTTGAAGATAGCGGCTTGGATGAGCGCACATTGATCTAACAAAACATGACGTGCCACCACGACAAACCCCTACATCCGATACAGTGGAATCACAACGGGCCGAGGGGGTCATATCAGCAGAAGATGAAAGAGCCGAGGATGAGGAAAGGTCAAATAAGCATATGGAAGGTGCTAAGGTACAACCAGAGGAGACAATGAAAGAGCCAAGTCAGCCAGTGGAGGAGCCAAAAGAGCCTATGGCTGAAACCCAAGATGAGGAAAGCAGGCCTATAGATGAGCAAAAGGATATGGATGAGGAAAGCAGGCCTAGGGATGAGCAAAATGATATGGATCAGGCAAGGATGTATGAGGCAAGGATGTATGAGGCAAGCCGATCAACCGAGGGAGAGGAAAAGACCTTGGAGGAAACCTTGAATGAGGCAGAAAGAGCCATGGGGGAGACCCCTGATGAAGATGTGAATGATGACTATGAAGATAAAGCAGAGGAGAGCAACAACGACATGAACACTACAGAGACCCAGTATGGACCCTTGCTACCTGTAGATACGGTTGTTCCGGTAATGTCTATTCAAGTATGGCAAAATATGTTCAGCTTCTAACTACTTATATGTACTTGTCAACTTTTACAGAGGTTGATTATCTTGGACGTCAATGGATTGCTGCTGATGCGGGTGCCTCTCGGTGACAGAGGACCCTTTGAGGATTTGCAAACGTTTCGGATGGGAACTTGTCGAGTCGTGGTTCGTCCAGGAACCAAGGAATTTATTCAGTTTCTTCTTCCGCACTTCAGAGTTGCCATATGGTCTTCAATGCAAAGGCAAAACTTGTCGCCACTAGTTGCAATAGTTTGCAGTGTATGCCACACTCACACGTCAGATTTTGCCTTTTTGTATGATCAAAGAAAATGCGTTACCATTGAGGGCCACTACCACCCTAAAAAACCACACTTACCTCTTTTGTACAAACCGTTTAGCCAAATCGGTGTACCCTTTGATGCAACTAATACACTACTAATTGATGATACTCCTGAAAAGGGAGAACTAAATCCGCCGGGAACAACTGTCTCACCACCTTCTTTCGAGGGGCATTCCTTCGATTTTTACCTTGAAGACATTTGATTCCATACTTACAGAAATTGTATCTCAGTCCATTGTTCACGGACGAGTTTGTACTTTCTAATGAATTAAGATGACTCTTCTATCATGTCTTTGTCTTGTCTAACATAGAGAGAGAGAGAGAGAGAGAGAGAGAGAGAGAGAGAGAGAGAGAGAGATTTGACGTGGTAAAGAAATGTATTTCAAGCACACTTTTTCACAGGGCACAATTGAAAAATGAGCTCAATAAACTTCATGTCTTGAAAGTCACTTGTATACACTTGGGTTCACAAGAATATCTGTTACATTGACACTACTTCAACCCGACCATCCAACTCTTTGCACAAAATATCTTTTTCCCTTCGCCGCATCACCTTACGGCCAGCTAGGAAAAAGGAAAAATCTGATAGGTCCTTGTCCATTGACTCTTCAATGATGTCATGCCGCAAATGCTGAAGACTGCATAGCTCCCTTATTGTAACCACCAATAGTAGGCCATGCTCTTTATCATTCACTTCCACATCCACAGCAGGATTATCTTCCAAACCTGCAGAAACCTGGTCCATAGGAATGTACTTACCGTTGAGCATTTGTGATCGCATATACCAAAACGAGAGTAACAGTGATTGGCTTGCAATCATGTACTTGACAACTAGAGTATCAAGCGCGACCTCGCACCGTAAACCAATCTCTTCCTTTGCATACCATCCTTTGTCAAGAAGTTTGTCACAGGATGACTGCTGAAATGACTTGCACGTGAACATAGTTTTTGTAACTCGGATGTTGTAGCTATGAAACAGCTCTATGAAGAGTGCAACAGGACAGAAGTTTGCAATTCTAACCAGTTTGGTAGGAATAGAGCTACGTAGAGACCTTTGTATATCCTTGTAGAGCTTACTTCGCATTGCCTCCACCATTGTTTCCTCGGGAACTGGCCAGTCCACAGTGTTCCAATCGGTTGGTAGAGGCACTTTCACCAACATGCCATTCTTATTCCCTGAGCTGAGTTGGTAAAAGTGGTCATAAAAAAAGATTCCCTCATCAGCCAGTCTTTTGCTGCTCCTCTCTGAATACTGTAGAGAACCAATGTGGGCATGAACAACATGGAAGAGGCCTATTATGCACTCCACAGGCTCCCATTTCTCATAAGAAGAGGGATAAACATCTGCAATATATATAAGAAGAGTTAAACTAAGAGTATCAATAAGTACAAATGACAAATCTAATGTAATTGAGCTGTGAAGAATGGAGACATTGCTCATAACAAGAGGGAGAAACATTGCAAAATATATAAAAAAAGTTATAATGAGAGTATCAGTAAGTTCACATGTCAAGAGTACTTACAATTGCAACGTGGTTGATGTATATCTGATACATTTTCACCGTTTGCTATCACCTCAGGATGGGTAAACACATGCTGAACAAGAACTTCCTTTACAGATCTTTTGCCGATTTCAACTTTGAAATCCAACACTCTAGCCTTCCATGCTGAGCGGTAAACGTTGATACCACTAGACCTCTTGGGTCTTCTTGGTTGCATGAGGACCCATGAACCTTTGTTTATCCTTTGTCCAACCCATTGGTTCTCTGCACTTATTGAAGCTGGTATTGTAATTGAGGATATGCTACTACTTGGCCTTCTAGGCAAAGTGCAGTTGTTGGTTGTTGGTGTGAGAGACAGTAAACACCTGGAGCCTCTTGGGCGAGAAGACGTGGACGCCATAGCTCTCAGAGAAAAGCTTTAGTGGAGGGAGATTCACTTTGAAAGCATTCTAATGGAGGGAAAGTGTTTTAGAATTCCAATATCTTGTGCGGGCTTAATGGTCAACCTCCAGTACGTTAATGACCATAAGAGAATATCAGAAGTGGGACCACATGCAAGCACCTAAAAGCTCGGTAAAAGGAAGGAAATTACTATGCTACAATCCTAGATTCGTGAAATTTTTATGCTATTTTCCTATTTTTTGAGTCTTTCCACGTACTTTCCTACGTAACGTAGCCTTCATGCTCATTGGACGCGCTCTATTTTTCTCTCTCTTCATATGGCCCTCCAAATGACCTCTGAAATTTCCTAATGTATTAATCAAAAGGGAATAAAAACACTTCAGCGTTTTAGATACTTACCTGTGTTAGATTACACAGACTTTTCATTGTGTGAGCATTGTCTATATGGCAAAAAAACTAGGTTGACATCTTCGCCATTAAACAAGAAACTAGGCGAACCCCTAGACTTAGTACATAGTGATTTGTGTGGTCCAATGCCACATAAAACTCTAGGGGGAGAAAAATACTTTCTCACATTCATAGATGATTCTACCAGAAAGGTGTGGGTGTATCTCCTTAAGCGTAAGGAAGAGGTCTTTTCTAGTTTCCAAAAATTCCTCGCCATGGTTGAGAACCAATCAGGAAAAAAGCTCAAAGCTTTTTGCAAGGACAATGGTGGAGAATACGTCTCCACGAAGTACAAAGATTTTTGCAATCGAAGAGGCATTCGTCGACAGTTTACTGCTCCATACACACCTACAAAAAATGGGATAACTGAAAGAATGAATCGCACGATTCAAGAGTGAGTTATCTCTATGATGTCTATGGCAAAGCTTGCTCCAAAGTTTTGGGGGGAAGCTATTTTAAACGCAGTGCACATCATCAACAGGTCACCTAGTTCTCCTTTGAATTTCAAAATTCTAGAGGAATTATGGACTGGAAAAACGCCAAGGTATGAGCATTTACGTGTATTTGGATGTAAGGCATATGCACATGTACCCAAAGAACTTCGTCGCAAGTTAGATCCGAGGTCACACAAATGCATTTTTATTGGCTATGGTGCAAATGGAGAGATGGGCTATCGTCTCTGGCACCCAGAATCGAACAAAGTCATTCGTAGCTCACACGTGATTTTCAATAAATAAAAAATGCACAAGAAGCCAATTAAAGAAGTTGAGTACAGACGCGTTCGTTTTGAGGATGTAGCCTCCGAACCAACTCAATTCAGTAGTGTTGCACCTAATCCTCAAGTGCAAGATACTACTATTGCTCCAAAGAGAGCAGAGTCTAGCAAAGCAGTTAGGCAACACTGAGACGCTTTGTAAGAGTATCATTTGTGCCCGAGCGGTTTGAGCCAACCTTCTACAAAGAAGCTATACAAATGGACGATAACGTTAAGTGGGAGTAGGCTATGTAATAAGAATACAATTCAATTGTGGCTAATGAGACATGGAATTTGGTTGAATTACCAAAAGGCAAAAATAATTTACCTTTTAAGTGGGTATACAAGAAGAAGTATACAATGGAAATTCCCGAGCCTAGGTACAAGGCTCGTCTAGTTGCCAAGGGTTTCAAGCAGCAAAAAGGTGTGGATCTCGATGAGATTTTTTCTCCAGTAGTCAAGATGACTATACTTCACATTGTGCTCGGCTTGGTTGCTATCCAGGACATCAAACTTTCCAAATGGATGGAAGCACAACATTTCTTCACAGGGATCTAGATGAAGATGTCTACATGAAACAACCAGAGGGCTTCGTATGTGAAACCCAAAAGCCAAAAAGGGAAGAATTGGTTTGTAGAATTAAAAAGGCACTCTATGGCTTCAAGCAAGGTTCAAGGCAATGGTATCAAAATTTCGACAAATTCATGCATTCTCAAGGTTACATAAGAAGTCAAAAGGATCGCTACTTATACACAAACAGATTGAATGATGGTTCTTTAATCATCTTGATCTTGTATGTCGATGATATTCTTATTGCAAGAAAATCAATGGATGAGATCAATCAATTGAAAAGGATGCTAAGCACTCAAGTTTTCATGAAAGATTTGGGAATGTCAATCACTTTCTTGGTATGCAAATCAAGAGAGACAGGCAACGTGGAATTCTTGAACTATCTCAACAAAAGTACATCCACAAAGTCTTGCAACGTTTTAGTATGCAAGGGGGGAAGTCACTGAGTACCCCAATGCAAGCATACTCCAAAATTAGCAAGGAAGATTCTCCCAAGAGAGTGACTAAGAAAGAGGAAATGGAAAAAGTGCCATATTCTTTAGCAGTTGGTAGTTTGATATACGTTGTGGTAGCCACAAGACCAGACATTGCACATCTAGTGGGAGTGGTTAGTAGGTACATGGCAAACCCTGGCAAGAAGCATTGGGAAGCAGTGAAGAAATTCTCAGATATTTGAAGGGTACAACTAGCAAGTGTTTATGCTTCAGAAACAGTGATGCATCTATTGTAGGATACACAAATGCGAATTATGTGGGTTGCGTGGATTGTAGAAGATCCACATATGGCTATGTGTTCATGTTTGCAGGGGCAGCTATCTCTTGGAGATCGTGTCTCCAAGATTTCACGTCTTCATCTACCACCGAGGCAAAATATGTTGCTGCGTCTTACGCAAGGAAGGAAGCCATATGGTTAGCTCGTCTAGTGGGAGATTTGGCATTCACGAGGTTCTGGTACTGCATTGTGATAGTCAGAGTGCCATTGCTTTGGAAAAAAAACCGGTGTTTCACTCAAAGTCAAAACACATAGAGGTCAGATACCATGTCATACGAGATGCATTGGCTGGCAAGCGCATCGAGCTTGTCAAGGTTTGCACTGACGACAACCCCGCAGATGCTCTCACAAAGACCCTAGCCTTGGAGCGATTTACACATTGCATAGAACTTATGGGTGTAGGATGAAGCCTATGCAATGCTTCATCAACTTTGTATAGACTAACTATACTAATGCCACTATTGGCCACCATGACCTTCAAGTGGGAGGTTGTTGGGGTGTAGGCCAGGTGGCCATGGGAAACCACCCTTACTCACATTTTCTTCCTAATGAATATAGAGAGAGAAAGTGAGAGGGTTGAATTCACTCTCTCACTTTCCTCTCCACCAACCCAATTGTGTTGTGCAGCTTCTCCTTCTTCCCCAATTCCCTCTCTTGCACACCCCGCACACACGCACTCTCACCACATCAAATCACACATCATGTACATATACCAAAAATGCAAGAGAGAGAGAGAGAGAGAGAGAGAGAGAGAGAGAGAGAGAGAGAGAGAGAATTCAATTCCAGTTGAGGGCCAAAATTTTTGAAGTTGACCTCGCCTCTGAGAGGAATTTGTATTATTTACTTGTTCTTCTTCAGAAGAGCTTTTGATCAATACAAGTGGCTATTCACACTTTTAACCGCACCAATTGAAGAGATGAAAGCTCTAAAATTTGATAGAGGGTACGATTAGACTTTTCACGTAAAACACCTCATTGAACTCAATCCCAAGGTATAACACCTCGCAAGTGATAAGATCTATAGGGATTAGGCAAGAATCAAGTTGGAAAGAAGATATGTAAGCATTAAGAATTAGTAACTTTTGTAATTAATTTTATAAACCTTGAGCAACCATAGCTATAGAGACTTGTGTGTGTGTGTGTGTGTGTGTGTGTGTGTGTGTGTGTGTGTGTGTGTGTGTGTGTGTGAGAGAGAGAGAGAGAGAGAGAGTGATGAGCCTTTAGAAGAGCATGGAGAGCTTTCTTTTGGCTGAGGATTGCTTGGAGCTTCAAGAGCCAGGAAGACAAAAGTTTTCTTGCTCTTTCTAGAATAGCTCTGCAAAAAAACGGAGAATATTAGGGTAAATATGAACCCCAAAAGGGCCCTTTAGGGTCAAATATGCTTTTGGAATATACTCTCTACACCAATGAGGTCCCACCACTTTTTGCATTATTTTGAATGGCCATAACTTGAGCATTCTAACTTCATATTTGTTGGAAAATAGTTCATTTGGATTGCATTGCCGAGCTCTCCATAGATATGTTACATGATATAGTTTTGAGGTACGTATATATGGGCTATCCATGGCTCTCCTTTTATGTCCTATTGTTGACTGAAGTCTGATTGGTACCTCTTACAAGGCCTCTTTGGGGTTCATATTTCTCCTAATGAATCTCCCTTTTTTCTTTCGATTCTCAAATGAAAAAACTACAATGTTGTTCATCTCGTCGTTTTTGATAATCCGTGCGAGCCATTTTTATAGAAACGCCTTCTTCTTCGAGTTATTTCAATAATACTCATGGTACACGCAGTTTTCTATTTTGAGAGCTACTTTTCTCACCTTCTCTTTTGCATGGAAGGCTTGTGGACCACATCCTTTATCTTCACATAGCTTGAGGTTGGCAAGTGTGGATAATAACACCTTGGCTCCCATTCCCACCGTTTGGTTTTCCTTCTCACTTTAGGAGGCTTTCAGAATTTCATTTTGGACTCTTTTGGACTAGCTAATATCCCGTTATTTCCCCATAAAATCTCGATTAAATCCTTATCGATTTTTGATGGCACTTCTGAAGAATACATTCAAATTTGGAACTCTCTAGTTCATGAACGCATTCCTCTATCTATTGTACATAATTGACCCTTTTACTATTTTTATTTTGTCTCACTAGAATGGCCAATTCTAGAGAGAGAAAATTCATTTGAGTAGACCAAAAATGAAATTTGGCGATACATTTTTGGGAGTTTCCACCAATTTCAAGGGCATTTTCTTATATCAACTCTCACATAAGAAGAGTTTGAAGATATTTAGCTATTTTAGCATAATTACAATGATAAGAAAATCACGAAGATGCAACAAGAGGATATACAAGACAAAATTTCATAAAAAATGGTAGTTCTATTCACCACAATGACAAAAGAGATTACTCTAGAGAGAAAGTTTTCACAAGGTGTATATTACTCACGGGTGTAACATGCAACACATTTGTTAAGGTGAATCAGATATTAAAAAAATATTTTCAAACTATCCCCTTGATAGCATGAGACACAAGGGAAGTCTAGCTTGAGGTTTCAACAATCATGAATTCCTCAAGTTAATAAATTGTCATGTGTGTTTATGTTTGATCCCATAGAGAATTCATAATTTTGGGTGCTTGAGAGTGAAAATTAATAAGAAACTTGAGAATATATACTGGCTATCATTCAAATGAAGGTGAAGATGACTTTTCCAATGAGTCAAGCTATCATGCAAAATATATGACACAAATGGGCACATGCTTCTACTTACCTAGCATATTTTTACATAAAAGACAAAAAAAACTAGTGTTGTCATTGTATAGCTATGGTTGCCTTTTATTATGATTGACACCGTTCTAGCTATCTTCCAAAGTATTAAAGTTGCCTATGAAAAACTGTTGGGTTTTTAGTAACAACTTCAAACATATTGCATATCTTCAAGACGCCATATCTTTAGGAGGTGGAGAAACTTCAAAGAGACTACTGGAGTACACGGTTGGAAATAAACTTGTTTCAAAAGACTTGAAAAGCCTACCCAAGGAAAATTTTAGAGGTGAATTGACCACAATTGAAGGTTTCAACACTATATTTAGGCTTCTCACTTACAAATTGAAAACGTTTTGAGGTAAATTTCTAAACTAATTCAAGGTGGATTGAACTAATACTAGGTTTTCTTGAGAAATTAAGGAGTAGGTTGGCAAAGTTTCCATGGATGATCTATCAATATGAGTGCTTCATTTGTATGTCCAAAATGTTAGCCAAATAATGACTTCTTTTCACCTTAATATATGTAGAATAACAAGGTGGAGGAAATAGAAGTTCATGTTTTGTTTATCACCACCACTCTACCCACCCCTTTGTCAATGTGGAGACATCATTTCTTTTGGTCTTTCAAGAAACCTAATTTTAGCAGCTTAAAACGGAGAGCCCATGGGGAATTGCATCATGGAGGAGGAAATCAAAGTAGAGCAAAAGGAGAGTAAAAAGTGTCACTCATAATGTGCGTCGCCCATGATATTGAGAGGTTCATGATGAGAGGTGATACCTTGCTGATTATGAAGGAGCTCCTTGCCTTATTCCTTGCCTTGATGAGGAGAAGAGCAAATTACCAATCAAGAAAAGAGGAGAGGACAAGTGCAAATGTGTGTGACTCATGGAACTAAGAGGCTCATGGTGAAAAGGAGATGCATTGCCGTGTATAAAGTATCCTTGGCATTCTGGCTTGCAAAATACCTACAATTCTACATCAAAAGTGAAGTCTATTCAGTGAGTTTGATTTTCCCTGTTTGCAACATGGGAGGCCCAATCATCTCACCAAAGGAGAGATGCATTGAAGATGGAATTTGTACTTACGAGTCATGAGCTTCCATCTAATGATATTTAGCGCCATAAATCAAGTGGGACGTTCACGTTGTTGATCCAGTTTTGGGTTTCTAAAAGATGCCTTAAGAGGAGAAGTGACTCGGGCACACATTTAAAATTTTAATATTTCTTAGATTTTAATGCAAACAATTAAAATGTTCTTTTGCTTTTAGCTTGGGAATGGATCCTTTCATTTCAGGGGTTAGACTTCCCTTTCATTTTGTTCTTTTAGAATGCCTAAGTGAACCTTCACCTTGTTTGAGTTAGAAGACAATTTTCTTCGATCTACAAGAGCAGTGTCAACCATACTCATAGAAACTTGCATTATAATAGTCAATTCAAGAAGACTATAATCACATGCCAAGTCCAAACACAGTCACAATGCAGTACATGCTCTTGTTCTCCCACCTTATAGTTCGACTACCTACAACAAAAAAGAAAAAAAATGTGAATCACATGCAAGGTTTAACATGAACAAACTCACAAAAATTCAGCCAAGAGTGTACACCATCGACATTGGTGTCCCAAAAGCATGAAGTTGCTGTAGACATCCCGGCTCCATTCTTTTGCATGATTATGCAAGTAACTTCAAAAAAGAATTTTCAAGTGTGAGACTTGTTAATAAGTACAGCTTGATAACCACATTGCAAGTTAAGTGGCTCTATTATTAACACTCCCCTAAACATATCAACAATTACGAAGGGAATGTTGAGTTTTCGAGGTCATCTCTATCTAGATCTAGTGAGTGAGCTTCTTTGTGGCTGTGCCTTGCCTTGTGAGGTTTTGCTAGAGTGTAAGCATCTTGGGGTCACCACATTTTGTCCGGCGTGCCACCACTCGGCCATTTTCTGCCTGATTCATCTTCCCCAGATTTATGGGTCGTGGGGTATTCGGAGGTCAGGTAGATTATGCTGAGCCTTGTACTCTCTTGCTGTGCAGAGTATTGCCTGCAGGGCTCGTCCACAGTCTCTCTCTCAATAAGAAGAGGAAATTGGAATCACCTTTCTATCACAAGTGTAGTAGACTGGTGATCCCAATTCCCTCTTGAATAACAGGTCATGAGTTCAAGACTTGTCAGACACATCTTTGAGGTCTCTTGGGATTGTACCTACAACGTTAAAAATCTCTCTCTCTCTCTCTCTCTCTCTCTCTCTCTCTCTCTCTCTAGCATTTTTCCTCTCCCCTCTCGTGCCCAGTACCACACCTTCCACTGCACTCTAACAAGGAAGCCCAAAGGGCGGGAAAACATTCAAAATATATCCCTATTGGAAAGGCATTTGGCTCACATGCATGTAGTGTATTCCATTCTTATGACATCCATTTGGTGATCAGAAAATGGCAAAACACACAGTATGGATCTCCCATTGCATGTTAATGTGGACCTTAAAAAGCCTACACAAAATGCATGCATATTGAATGCTACTACAGGAGTCTTTTTTTGCAAACTTGAGTGTTTCAAACATACCAACATATTTGAATGGCTTGTCAAGATCAGCTAATCGCTTCATACAAAGCTCCACAACATTTGCAGTCCAGCGCTTGACCTAGTGTACCACAATAAGAAACCATACCATATCCATCTTAGCCGCATAGAAAATGTTACCAAAAAGCATGCTACCATATATAACCTACATACCTAGATGAATCTAAGATAAATAAGCCCATATTCCCCTTTAATGGAAAGTGTAAGGTGTAGACTCATGGTGGTGACTCATAAGACAATATAACCATCAGCTCCATACTACAGACTACAACATCCCCACTAATGACGTTAGTGCCCAAGAGTGGGTATCTAAGTAGTTGCCGGCGCACATACACACACGTTTTTATTTTTTGAATAAAAAATAGTGGTAGCTAATAGTAAAGCAATGGTTTCCTCTATTTAAATTGAAAGTCTAATTACTGGCATCTAGAGTTTTTGTGTGGCTTTTAGCCTACACACATACTTAAAGCTCTCCAGCAATGTCCTATGTCAACTCTTTTGCCAATAATATAGGATGGGAAGTCTGTGGCAAGTCCTTAACCACATAAAACACACACACACACACACACACACACACACAAGATGTTGCAGTAAAGAGCTCATTACAGCATTATGGATCTGCTTTAAAATTGCAAGTTGTAAATAATCTTTCAACAAACCTTTTCATGATGGAATTGAGCACTCATAATCGCCTCATCTATTGAATTCTTGATGATTAGATCTATTTCATCAGATAAAAACCTTGGCTACAAAATGCACAAAAGGAAAATGGCCTTTAGACAGAATAGTTTAAAAGGTAACTGATGCAAAAATTCCTAACATTAACAGTATTTGGTAGGGTATAATAACGAGAAATCCTACATCAATTTGCGGTTCGGACACGTTCATCACTCTTGTTTCAACGTGGCAAGTTGCGACAGCAGAAAATCATGGCATTCGTACAGCACGCCGACCTGATCAAATACCATGAATTCATTGCCAAATCTGGAGATTTATGTGTCAGCAAGTAATCACTTCTTCATTGTTAAAATGCAGCTCAACACTTCCTGACATGTATGCAATCATTAACATAATTTTGGCTCATTTTAAAAAGCTTTCATCCAAAAAAATAGAGACGCATTTCCTGAGTTGCTGTTCCCTACAACAGCACAAAATCAAGCTGACAATATTTTGGGGATCTTCCATGTCATTAATGATTTAATCTGCACCACTCACTATTATAAAATTTTGTATGCCTTGATAATATCTGTTTGATCAAATACCTAAAAGATTCAGCTCTGTGCGAGAGGCCTTCAATCACTTACTCAGCCCAAGCTTGTTGCGATGAGAGACTGAATCCACAATGGTGGACCATAACCACGAGTTTAGAGAGAGAGAGAGAGAGAGTGACCTCCACGTGGTGGGCCCTGGAGGCAGTGGAGTGATTTTCCACTGTGATAAACAGCTCCCCACCCTTAAGCAACCACCGTACTTCCAACTTCGGTAATCGCTAAAGGTTTACATAACCACAAATGCTCTACATGGCCGCATTCGCCAGATGTCTATTCCCCTCTTATGTCACATGTGCTTCTTGCGACGGTTTCTTTTCTTTCGTTTGTTTGTTGATCTTACGTAGATATTTTTCTTTGTAATATACTGCTTTTGCTTGAAGGCTAAAGAATATCATAGCCCTGTTGATCATTGCAAGGATGACTAGAGGCTATATTTCTTTTGGATTTTGGTGCAAAGTCTTCTTGCGGTAGTGATCTCTCTTCTGTTGCCAAGATGCACCGTTGTATACGGCCTTGGAGATCTGGAAATGGTCTATCGGAGATTCTTCGGCCTCTTCTTGACGTCGAGTGGCTTGCTTTTGCTTCAACTCTTTGCTACTTTCTTCCCTCATTCCCCTGTTCCTAGCTTTGTTGTATCAACTATCTTTTGTAACTTTGCATCATTGGCAATTTTTCCCCTAAGGTTTGTAATCATTGAATATCTCACGGTTTTTTTCACTATCACATTCGTTATCCTTGTCTGCCTACGGGCTGAATGTAATGCCTTCAGGCCTGTAATGTTGATTACGTAATACAAAAGGGTACCAAGCGCCACTTCTTTTGCAGAGAGAGAGAGAGAGAGAGAGAGAGAGAGAGAGAGAGCAGTCAAAAGTTAATGTTCTCTTGTTTCTACCCAATTTCGTAATAAGAATAGCAGTAACACTCTGTATTTTAGGGGCACTTGTGCAGTGTACTAGAATGGAAGAAAAGAAGGTAAAGGGAGAAAGAGATAAATAAAGTGATATTGCTATGCGCTTTGAAGGCCAAAGTGACATCCTTATCATGTGTGTACTTGCTTCAAATGTAGACATCAAAAAAACGCCATGAAAATAAACTAGGTGGTTGATTAGCCTACATGATAGATAGAGCAAGAAAACAGAATAAGGGCGATCAGCCAAGAGTGAGTGGAGGAAACAGACTTTGATTCGGAACATGGGTGATGAATGTCAACTTTCAAGGGCTATCAGCTTGATGAGTGTTATCCGTTTTCTCTCTTTTATTCAAGTTGTTGCCATTTTGTTCAAGTTGTTGTAGACTTCAACAAAGCACCATCACACACCATAGCAAGAGCTAGTTACCATCATATGCCCACTGGCTGCGACTTCTCTGGACCAAGTCTAGGAAAACCTCGCAATAGAGACAAACCCATTAGACTAGTGTTTGAACGTGCATAACTCTCTTCATATACATGATCGCATGATGCAGAATCAAGTGTTGCTACACTCGTAAGCATCTGCTGGCATTAGCATGTCACCTAGGTCACTAGGTCTCGACTCTCATGTATTTGGTCTTGCGCCGATTCTCACTTGATGATCTATCTTTAAAAAGTAGTTGGCCCCTTGAAGTTGTACAAGAAGAGATGATCAAAACTGAATGGTAACTTGGAGGTACTTGACTTGGCGCCACTCGGGCCATAAGAAAAAAAACAGGGAAAGTTGACCCGGGGACCCATCACACCTGATATAGTTATGTCCTCTCCCTCTTTGGCCCTGAAATCACCTTCAACGCAACACACACCCCCCCCCCCCCCCCCCCCAAATTCCGGGGGTTAAAATGCATTCATGTGAGCATGCTCAATTTTAGCCTATTTAGAATTTTATGTATTTGACACATAATTTGGGCTGGATCGGGCAAAGGCAACCTTCTAAGAGAGCCCCTTGGGATATCACTTTGTATCCATCTAGCTAGAGTTAATTGGAGCAACCTCGAGCTTGGCTTGTCAATAAATCTCTCTCTCTCTCTCTCTCTCTCTCTCTCTCTCTCTCTCTCTCTCTCTCTATGTGTGTGTGTGTGTGCGCACGCGCACACGCACGCGAGAAAAGGGGCTGTATTCTATGTACATAAGAGACCTCGGGAGATGCTCAACAGCCTATCATCCAGAGGAAGTACAAAAGGTGACTATGTGTAGGCTATGTAAACATCAAGGTGATCTGTACAATGAATGTAAAATGAACCACTGTGGGTCTAGATACATGACCAAAATTGTCTTGTCTTACCTCTAACTCGTGTGGAAAATGTGGAGGGTGGCGAGTCTGCAAAAGAAGCCTCCTCCCAAGGGAGACAAAGTACTCAAAAAAGGATAGAGCGGATCCGTCATCGCTCAACGAAGGCCACTGCCACGCACCAGGATCCTAGTCCACCTGAACAAGTGGCTTTTCTTGCCAAATCCACAGTCCTCAAAGTGGTACCTCCTCACTAGTGAAAATGGGGTCAACACATGACGTCCTCTGGAAAGAGCCTACCACTCTAATAGGCTGCGAATGGGCAGTCAACTACTAATCAGGCGAAACCTCACCTTGAAACTCGTCTGATGTGACGTCCATGATGGCGAGTCTCCGCAATGCTAAAGACAAGATTCCTCTGCTGAGCAACAATCGGGTCTCCCGAGTGAGGATCGAACTACACCCACCATCCGTGATGAGAAGGTAAAAGAGTCTGCTCCTCAGTGAGGGTGTGCTAGTCGGGTGGAATAGCCTCATCAATCTCTTAAACAAGCAGCAACCCCTCTACAGATCCCATAGGTAGCTCCAATCATCTGTGTCCCAACCAAGGAAGCATATGATCAACGGTGTAAAGAGCTTGTTGGCCCATCATCCCATCTGGCCCAATCGATGTGTGTCCTCTCGCCTAGATGGCGACCTTCTAAATCTGTCGCGACACGAGAGAGAATCACTTAAAATACTTCACAACTTTAAAATCACAATTCAATTTGGTTGACACAGCCCGGCATAGTTCCGTGCCCAGAGAGATTGGCCCCAAAGACTCGCACCTCTTTTGGTATTTCTTTTATATTAATCTTCGAGCAAAGTACAACTCCCGTAGGGTCCTCCACTCTCAGACTCTACGTCTAGATGCCTTGAGAAGTGAGGCCCTTAGGGCTCTTTTATTCTTACAACAAGGGATGCTCAAAAGAAGAGCCCCAAAAACAATGACTCAAAAGCGAATTGCCCCAAAAGCAACTGATCCTCAAAAACTAGCAAAAAGCAGCCAACGCAAATTACGGAAATCCGTACAGTCCTACCACGTCAACATGTCAGCGCAAAACTCGCGCTTTCGTACAGTGTGTCATGTCAGCCTGTCGTACGTTCTTGCCACGTCATCACCTCTGCCACGTTAGCCAATCGAAGAGTGTGTGTATGTCTGTCCGGGTGGCTTTGCCACGTCACCAGTTTGTGACATACCCCCCTCTTGAAAGAATTGTAATCACCCTCAATTACGCCTGCAAAAACAGATAGAGGCCATAAATTGTCTTAGTAGACACTGACTGTTAGTACCAACGCACTAGACACAACACATCTAGCACTTGTATGGACAATCCTCGTCCACTCCTACAAGAAAACCAAAAGACTTGTGCCAATTTATGAGAGCACCACTCGCCAAGCAAAAGGTAGCAAGAGAATTCCGTAAACTATCCTTGATCCAACAAATATGGTGAGTCAGCCAAAGGCATAGTAAGGCCTCTCAATTGTGGTGTCCTACGATGCAAGAAGAGCGACATGGCCTCAACAAAAAACAGAAAGTAGGCTGCCAACGGACATCCTTGTTGGACTGAACAAGACAGAGGAAAGCGCCGTCCAATGTGACCTGTAATAATGACAACACTAGAAGCAATACAGGCCCTCCAATAAACCCCAATCTACTCTATCATAAGCCTTCCCAAAATCAAGAAGCATGAACGCTATAGGTTGATTTGTCTAGCAAGCCCATTCAATTGCCTCATAGAAAGTGAAGATGCTATCCAAAATCCAACAATCCTGCACAAAATCTTCTGTGAGGCATGGATGAGATCGGGCATACTATTGGCCTACATTGAGAAGGGATGTGGATGCCTTTGTGCGAGAATGCCTAATATGCCAAAAGGTCAAGTTTGACAGGCAAAAGGCACCAGGGTTATTGCAACCACTACCTATTCCAGATAAACCATGGGAAAGTATTGCTATGGATTTTATCTTTGATCTTCCGAGAACGCAGACGGGAAACGATGGTATTTGGACCATTATTTGCAGATTCAGCAAACAGGCTCATTTTTTTCCTGTCAGGAAGAAGATAAAGCCAGATCAGATGGCACGCTTGTTTATGAGCAATATTTTCAAGTATCATGGCATGCCACAGTCAATTGTTAGCGACCGTGATCCACGCATGACAAGTTTGTTCTGGAGAGGCTTGTTTGAGAATATGGGCACCACGCTCAAATTCTCTTCGTGATTTCATCCTCAAACAGATGGGCAGTCAGAAGAGGCAAATTCTACTGTCCTAGATTTGCTGAAGTGCTATGTGTCAGAGCATAAAGGAAAGTGGGAGCAGTATTTGCCATTGGTGGGGTATGCCTACAATAATACAGTGCATTCATCAACTGGCAAGGCACCTTTTGAGATAGTTGAAGGTGGCAAGAAAGTTCCTCCCATACTGCATACAAAGGACAAGATATTTGAAGCAGATAAGTATGTTCAGGACATGGATGAAATGTACAAGAAGGTCAAAGTGGCCTTAGAAAGGACTCAGGCAAAGCAAAAGAAAGCAGCTGATCGTCACCGTCGTGAAGTGGTATATTCACTTGGTGATTGGGTGCTTTTACGCTTTGAAAAGGCAAGGTTAAAGAAGATGAAGGGCAAGGAAAGACTGTTTCCAAAGCTCAGCATGCGTTACTATGGGCCTTTTCAAGTATGCGACATAATCAGTGATGTTGCATATAGGCTGAAATTGCCTGACAGTTGGAAGATTCACAATGCGTTTCATGTGAGTCTTCTCAGACCCTATGTGGGTGATGTGCCAGAAGATATGCCAGCTGAAGATCAGCCGGAAGTCGAGGAACTTGACGAGATCTTGGTCCCTGAACAGATTTTGGCACACAAAGAAAGGAAAGTGAAAGGCAAGGTTGCTAGGCGTTACTTGGTAAAGTTTAGAAACTATCCACCAATGGATGCTAAGTGGATGGAAGAAGGTGAACTTGCAGAGTCACCAACTGTGTTATCACTTTACTTTGAAGCCTTCGGTTTGCAACCTACCTTGACCCCTTGAGTTTCAAAGCTACATGGATTGTCAGTGTGACAATGGCTTCTGAAACAAATGATGTACAAGGTATTTAAAGTGAGCTCAAATGAAATACCTGTTACATGAATGTTAGAGCTGTACAGATTGTCAGTTTGGCAATTGCTCTTATGGAATGTCCAAAAGTTTGGTTAGTGCTATAGAAGTGAGTATTTCTTGTCAGTTTGTCAAGGATACAGTGATTGCTTCTATTGAAGAGTACATGTGTAACTGCATTCTTAAACTGTCGGTTTGGGTACGCTCGAAAGTGTTACGGGATCCAACATGTACTATAAGACAGTGGCAAAATGTGCAGCTACCATTTTGTCATTGGAAAGTTAGTGACTCAAAGCAATGGCAGAGTGCGAAGCTACCACTATGTCATTGGGACAGGGTTCACACGCAGGCAATACATGAGTCGACGAGGTGTTGAATACACCAGGGTTGACAATGAGCATGTATGTGTCGTATATGTGTCGACAGGTGTTGAATACATCAGTGTTGACAGTAAGCATGTACGACATAGATGCAAACGAGGACGTTTGAGATTTCAAGAGGGGGGTATGTCACCAGCATGTGACTACTATCTATCCTTTTTGTTGATTTCTTTCTTATTATCTATTTACTTTCACTTTTTGGAAACACCCCTCGGGAAATCTAACTGCCCTGCATTGCATAGCTAGTGTGGAATTGTCCAGAGGGAGTCCAGGCCTGAGGGCAAGAGAGCACTAAGGTTGGACAAGGACTATGGTTAGCCAAGTGGGATCATTGACTAGCCAAAGTGGAATCCTTTGCTATAGAGGCTACATTTCAGTTCTGGATGTGGCCACAGTGTACAAAGAGGGTCGGATGACCTAGAAAGATACAATGGCAGCATCTCCTAAAATTTAGGGAACTGCTATTTTGGGACCTGAAAATGTGTTGACATCATTACCTCCGGAATGACAAGGGGAACATTTTCTTACTCTGCCGTGAAGTCAACTGGGCAACCGGTTGGGATATTTTTAGACGGCAACCCCGAAACGGGAAAATGCTTATAAATGTGCCAAGTGGCACCTTCTGGTGCACTTGCCTCATGCAACAAGAAGTGGCGCTGAATTTGAAGGAGGGAGAGCCTCATTTTCAGATTTGTCACAGGTTAAGAGCTATGGAGTGCTTGCTTTCCCTCTTATGCATAGTGCGGTGCCAGGAGTGATGCACTGCACGCTACGCACTGCCCTCTCTCTCCCCTTTGGCAGTATGTTATGCCCCTCTAGTGGGCTCTTCATTTGACCAATGTACAGTTGTGTGGGTTCATGCACGATTGCCGAGGCAAGAGCCTCTTGCACAGGTACTGGATTAGCTAGCGGCTAATCCCCCGCAGGTACAGGTGAATTCGGAGAGGTTTCACGCCAGAAATCTCGTCCGATTCAAAGGGCAAGTAGCCCTACAGGTGCGGGAGCTCGAGGACTTGCTAAGGATGCGACCGGCACGCGAAACGGAGCCCGAAAAAGTAAATTACAGCCTGCTGTGTATTTTTGCAGGTTTAGGATTTTGGCCCTAAACGGACCCTAATACCCCCAGGAGGTTCGGGGACGCAAGGGGACCGCTGTACAGGTGATCTGGCGCATTTTCAGGGCTGAAAACAGAGAATTCAGCGTGCTGCAGATTCTCGCCAGGTTTTGCAAAGTGCCCGTATGCGTCGGGAAAGTCAGTTAATGCGTGGGAATACTGACCGTGAAGGGTTCTAGTACAGTTATGCTACCGAAATCGGGCTGGAACAGTGGAAATTCAGCCGAGTTTGTGTGGGGCACCTTGTAGGGAACCACAGCGTTTATTCCCTCTTTTGAACAATAAAGAAATACCGAAAGGGGCGCCTAAGTTAGGGGCCAATTTGGTGTCTGTCTACTCATACAGGTGCAATCTAGCAGCCTGTATCCCTCTCCCCTTTGTTGTGTCTTGAAAGTATAGGTAAAATAGACGACTAATAATGGGTGAAAGCTAAATCAAGGTTTGAAGTAAAGTCTACCGCCCTTTTTGGATTGAACAGGCCGATTCGAAACGGGGGAACGGCTAGGGGTCCGGAACGGGAACGTCGCGGAACGGGAGGTATAAAAAACACCCAAATAGTGCAATTTTTAGCTCCTTGTGTTTAAATACAAGGAGTATTAGAGTGCTTTCACTCTAATACTCACAAAAAACTCGTTTTGAAGACCATTCAACCTTGCTATGACTAGATGATGAGAGAGAGAGAGAGAGAGAGAGAGAGAGTGATGGAGAGGGAGAGATTTGAGAGAGTGGGAGGGAGAGGAAGAGAGCTTGAAGGCTTGAAGCCTTGAGCCTTGAGAGAGTGAGTCTTGAGAGGGAGAGATCTTGAGAGTGAGAGGGAGAGAGCTTGAGCCTTGAGGATTAGCTTGTGAAGAGAAAGGGGGAGGGGGGTGCATTTTATGAGTCCTTGAGGCCTTGCACACTTTCAAAAGAAGCCCAAACATTTACTTCAATTTTTTCAATTTTTGCCAAATTTGTTTGTAGCCGTTGGCCGTTCCAGGGGCATTCCGGAACGGTCCGGGGGCGTTTCGGAACGTTCCGGAACTGCCGTTCCGGTTTGCATTGGCCAGCCAGAACGTCAGACATTCCGGGACGTTCCGGAACGTTCGGGAAGGGAACTGCCCCTCGGAACGCCGGAACGGGGGCTAGGGGGCGTTCCCCGGTAACTATGCTATAATGAACCCCTCCTTTAGTAGCTTGTCAATCTCCTCCACCTTCTTAGCATAGTTGGGATTCATTATGTACCACTACAGCCTAACTGGTCTGGCATATAGCTTAAGTGGTATCCTGTGTTGATATACCTCTGGATTGATGCCTTTCAGATTCGTGTGCTACCAAGTAAACACATTTTTGTATTTGTGAAATAATTGCTTGGATTTATCCTTAATCTTCAGCTTCACATGCTTGTTGATTTTGAGCATTCTAGGGTTCTCATCTGAACCAAGATTCCACTCCTCTATTTCTTGGTTGTTATCTACAACCACGACCAAACCTCTCTCAAGAACAGATAGCTAATGGATCTCGGATCTATCGCAACAGATCTTCTCTAAGACCTCCACCAATTGTGTACCGCCCACCGAACGGGCACGGATAGCCGATCTGCGAGTAAACCTACAAATGGGGGAGGGGGAGCAGAGGGGAGATGAAGCGCTAGAGAGAGAAAATGCAATCGCCTAGTAAAAACGCTAGAGAGAAAAATGCTAGTGAGAGGAAGTGTTGCACACATGCTAGAGAGGGAAAACGCTAGAGAGAGTATGTCCCAAACGCTTACTAATCTACAAATTATTGATATATTCAAAGGTACAAGGAGAGAGGGGGGGGGTGCATATAGGGACAGCAAACAATGCTTTACCTCCGGCTAGAATCCCATGCCTTAATAAAATGGGCCAAAATCCTAATAAAACGTGTAAAGTCACTTTAGTTACGCAGTGCCCACAATTTAATAGGAAAATTGTACAACACTAGAGACTCTGACCCCGGGAAACTCTAGGAACAGAGGTTGTCACAAAGTGATGACGTGGCTACCAGCAACAGAAACCCTAAAAATCCTGCAAACCCTAATTTCTGCCAAAAACCCTAATTTTCAGAAAACCCTAATTTCTGGAAACCCTAATCCTAACTGCTGGCTGAAACCCTAAAATGGCTGGAAACCCTAAAAGCAGGCGGCCATGCCACGTGGCAGCAGTGTACGGATATTTCCGGAAATCACGTAGGTGGACAAAAAAATGTTTTTTTTTAGCGACGCAAATTCCAGCTTTTGGCTATGCTTTGGAAGATAGAGAGAGAGAAAGGCATAATTGCTTTATTTTGCTCTCATTGAGAGAGAGAGAGAGAGAGAGAGAGAGAGAGAGAGAGAGAGAGAGAAACTGCTTTTGAACTGAAAGCTTTTGGGGCTCTGCTTTTGGGCATCCCTTGTAATCTTTTATATACACGGTTTAGGGCTCACTCTGCAGAGCATCTGGACGCAGAGTCTGAGAGTGAAACCCTAACCGCTCTTTGTACTCTGACATTGATCTTAATACATAAAGAAATAACGAAAGGGACGCCAGTCTTTGGGGCCAATATCTCTAGGCACGGACCTCCGCCGGGCCAGTGCAAATCTATTGTGATCTGTGAATTGTTTTGAAGTGGTTATTTGGTCCTGTCGCGATTGATTCTTGAGTTGCGTGTCCAAGTCTGTTACAGTGCACAGCCGATTTCTCTTCTACTGGGAAATCTGATCCCCAATTTTATTTTTTTCCACAGCACCTATGGCTTCACGCAAGGATCAGTCGACTCCCTCTGCATCTGGAGATGCGGGCAAGGATCACAACAAAGATTCAGACAGAGAGTATGGCCCGCCTCGGCCTACTCAGGCGGAGCAAAGAGAGATGAAGCATCTTCAATTGATCGGTGATGCAACAAAGATGAAAGCTCAGTTTTGCGAAGGATCCGAAATTGGCAAAATATATGAGGCAGACTTCTTTTCAAGACGTGCATGCGCAGTGGCAGAAAACCACTACACCACCCCTGAAACCCGCTCTCAAAAAACCTTCTGACCACAAACAGTATTCAGAGAAGGAATTACAAGAGGTGGTTGATGCACGGATTGCTCAGCTTTTTGACGCGCAAAAGAAAGCCAAAAAGCACGGCAAAAAGCAGAAGAAAGGCACTGACTTCCCGGGATATTTGGGTCGTCAGTCGACTTTTGACAAAGCAAAGAAACAGAAGAAACGTGTTCGATTTGAAGGAGTACCCAGTTCTTCTTCTTCTTCTTCTTCTTCTTCTTCTTCTTCTTCTTACAGTTCTTCTAGCTCTTCAGATTCGAGCGAAAAAGACAGAAAAGGTAAAAAGCGAAGCAAGAAACAAAGCTTCGGAACGGGCAAGAAAAAGGCAAAGAAGGCTAAATCTCGCCGAGAGACTGACAGTTCTACTGAGGACTCGTCTACAAATAGCTCAGATTCCGATGACGGAAACTTTTATGCGAACAAGAAGAATTTTTACAAAGCCAACCAGTATGACTTTCTCGAAGATAAAAGCAAGAAAGTTCAAGAGTTTAAGGAAGGTGGCCACTCGATCAAGTTTGATACTTTTTCAGGATACTCAGATGCTTCGAAGGCTTTGTCTTTTATACAGCACTTTGACATCACTTTCGCGGGAGGACGCTATTCAGAGCACTCCAAGATTCGGAGAGCTGCCTCTTACTTTAAGGGGAATGCTCGTACTTGGTGGTCCACGCTTCTTTTAAACAAGACTACGCCAGTTAAATGGCTGAAATTTAAGAAGCTTTTTATTTCTTCTTGGTTGATGCAAGAATATGAACGAGATATACGAGCTGCTTGGAACCATCTTCGGATGACCAAGAAAGATACAATCAATGCTTACTGTGAAAGATTTTGGAGCTCTTTTCTACCCGCCTCTTCAAGAAGATCTCGTTCAGAGAACAGATTGAGCGGTTTACCTTGGGTCTACCTACAGAGATCCGAGATCACTGCTTGGAACAGAAGTCAGCTTCTATTCAAGAGTTGATAAGTGATGCGAAGCGGGGCTTTGCCATTTACTCTGGCAGTCTGACCTACCCCACAGATGAGGCCATGACACAACGAGCCGAACAGACTTCTGGGAATGAAAGTAGAAAAAAAAAGGGCAATCCGGAGAAAAAGGAATGCACGACCCAAGCTTACTCCTGAGGAGAGAGCTCGCTTCATTAGAGAGGGGAAGTGCTTTGGATGCGGGGAACATGGACATATCTCTCCGAAGTGCCCTAAAAAGCCACAAAAAGAACAGAATGATAAAGATGACGACGGGCCTGAGAGTTCGAGAGCAGCTGAGGAACGTGGCAGGAAAGGCAGATAGAAAAGCAGAACGGGTACCACTTGGCATGGGACCTGCACCGAATCAAATGACTAAAAGTACAAACTTTGTCGCTTTTGGCGCAAAGTGAAGGATCAAGAAGCTCTTTTGAAGGAGCCAAGGCCAACTTCTTTTCACTTGGGATTGGCGGCTCGATTTGGAATTACGCCCGACAGACTGACGCCACAGGCGGAGGTAATTCGACTAGCACCGGGACGGGATGTTGCCATTACACCGAGCATTGGCAAACTTCGTTTGCAATGACAGGGGTGTTCAGGGCACGCGAGTGATGTTCTACTCGGAATCCCTTGGTACCACAAGAACTACGCCGTGGTTGACTACCGGGCCGAGAAAGCGACTTTGATAAATGAAGGGCTCAGAGATTGTACTTGATGAACTTCAGTTTCTTGACTCATTCTTTTGGGAGAGAACTGAACGATGGATAAAGGTTGAATAAGTTATGACCTAAACAAAAGAACGCCAAGATTTTTCTCCACACTCATGCCGATTGCTTTTTAGAGGGCCTGAAGATCAGACCATTGACCTGATACCTGGAAGCACGTCACTGAACCGGCCACCTTACCGTGTGAGCCGAGTACAGAATGAAAAGATTATGAACCAAGTGAAAGACCTCTTGGAAAAGGGTCTTGTCCAGCCTAGTACTTCACAGTATTGCTCTCCACTGTTGTTGGATTTGAAGAAAGAAAGTTCTTGGAGAATGTGCATTGATTATAGAGCTCTCAACAAAATCACCATCAAGAACAGATTTCCGATTCCTAGGATCGATGATATACTCGACAGGTTACAGGGATCCTCGTGCTTTAGCAGGATTGACTTGAAGAATGGATATCATCAGATCCGAATCGCGCCAAGAGACGTCTACAAGACAGCCTTTCGGACGACTTTTGGGTTATTTGAGTTTTTGGTGATGCCTTTTGGCTTAATCAATGCTCCTACGACATTTAACCGGATGATGGACAGGATTTTTCAAGAGTACAGGCTATTTGTTGGCACTGTCTTTGATGATATCATTGTTTTCTCCAAGAATGAGACAGAACGCACAGATCATCTGCTTCAGAGATACACTTTTTTTGGGATACTTTGTCTCAGCAACAAGAGTGCAACTGGATCCGGCCAAGATAGACACTATCCGTGATTGGCCCGATTTGAAGAATGTCCATGAAGTTGGAAGCTTCTTGGGACTGTGTTCGTACTACAGACGGTTCATTCGAAAGTTTGTAGAGATTGCTTCCCCTTTGCATATCTTGATACAGAAAGGAGTCCCTTTCTCGTAGGGATCCACAGAGGTGACTGCCTTTCAAACATTGAACAAGAAATTGACTACGGGACCAGTTTTGACTTTGCCAGACTTCCAGAAGTCATTTGAAGTATATTGTGATGCTTGTGGTCGTAGTCTGGGTGCGGTCTTGATGCAAGAAGGCCATGTCATTGCTTACGAGAGTCGATTGTTCTCTAGGCCGGAGATGATAGCACACATATATGAGAAAGAGCTTTTGGCGGTTATCCATGCTCTTACTCAGTGGCGGCATTACCTACTCGGAGCGGATTTTACTGTCTTTACAGACCATCAGAGTTTGCGCTACTTCTTGTCACAGAAGCAACTGTCGGAAAAGCAGATGCGGTGGGCGAACATCTTGTCACAGTTTCACTTCCAGATTGTCCATGTGCACGGATAGAAGAATGTGGTGGCAGATGCTTTGTCTTGGAAGCCGTTGGTTCTAGCTATTTCCGCGATACATCATAGGAGCTTCTAGGATACACATACAGATTTTGCAGATATTTTCACACAATGAGGAGACAGTAGTTGGATACTCCCTTCGGGAAGGCTACTTGATGAGAAAAACCATGTTGTGCGTTACACAGCCATTGAGGGAAAAGGTTATGACTGAATGCCACTATCCACCTTTTACGGGTCACCGTGGCATTGCTACCGCCATGAAGGGGGTAGAGAGATACTTCTTTTGGCCGAGACTCAAAAAGGATGTGGAAGAGTTTGTGCGCAGTATGCCAGAAGGTCAAGTTTGACAGGCATAAGGCACAAGGATTGTTACAGCCTTTACCCATACCCACCCACCCCTGGGAAAGTATTGAATGGATTTCATTTTTGATCTCCCAAGAACACAGAATGATCACGATGATTTTCCGATTACATGGCACGTCTGAGACGATTGTCTCAGACAGAGACCCCAGATTTATGAGTTTGTTTTGGAAGGCAAATTTGGGAGAACATTGACACGCAGTTGCAGTTCTCATCATCGTTCCACTTGCAGACTGACGGGCAATTTGAGATTGCCAAATTCAGTGGTTTTAGATTAAGTCTTGTAAGTTGTATCTCGGATCAGAAGACTCAATGGGAAAAATACTTACCTTTGGTGGAATTTGCCTACAATAACACGATACACTCTTCGACGAGGAAGGAGCCATTTGAGATTGTTGAAGGTGCTGCGAAGGTTCCACCCTTCCTAAGCACAAAAGATAAGATCTTTGAAGCAGATGAATATACGCGAGACTTGGATACGGCTTTTGCCAAGGTTCGCGAGACTTTGCAGAAGTCTCAAGAACGACAGAAAAAGGCAACGGATCGCCATCGTCGCGACTTGAAATTGAAGGAGGATGATTGGGTGCTCTTACGTTTTGAGAAGGCACGCCTAAGAAAGAAAAAGGGAAAGGAGAGGCTTTTTCCAAAGCTTAGTATCCGATACTACGGACCTTTCCAGATCACTAAAAAGATAAATGATGTCTCCTTCCGATTGAAACTGCCAGATACTTGGAGGATCCACAATGCATTGCATGTGAGTCTCTTGAAACCTGTTAAGGGTGATGTGCCTGATGATGGGGAGCTTGATGAGCAACCCGAAGTGGAAGAAAACGAGGAGATCCTTGTTCCTGAACAGATTTGGCACATAAGGATACGAAGACTAAAGGTAAAGTCCGAAGGCGGTTCTTGGTTAAGTTCAAGAACTATCATGCATTTGATGCGAAGTGGATGGAGGAGGAGGACCTAGCAGATACTCCTCGGATTGTGAAACTTTACCTCGATGCTTTGGTTTAACATAGTCTACTCCAAACGGAACCCAGAATTCAGCTTGGCCGGAGATCTGGTGCAGTGGGATGCACAAGAGGAGAGTCACTCCACTCCTTTGTCAACAGATGCCTTGATTTTGATACTAAAGTCACTGATGTCTCTTTGAGCTTTAGGGATACTGAGAGCTGACAGTATTCTGCTGGATGACTTTATGAAATGGAATTCCTGATTATGATACTGATTTGTTCTTGACTTCTTTTAAGTGCAGGAACTGATAGACGAAATGACTGCAGCATTTTGGTATGATTGATCTTGAATAGACATGGTTGCAATAGGGGTTAGTCAATCGGACATCGATGAGGTCCCGATTAGACCTAGATGTGATTGCTAGCTACATTGCCGATAAATCATGGTCTAAGATCCGAACGAATGTTGAATGTCATGTGACGTCTTGCGATGTCTAGTGATGTCATGTGATGTGACTGTCGATTTGGTACATGTGCTAGATGTGTGTTCCTAGTACGTAAGTACTAACAGTCAGTGTCTGCTAAGACGGTTTATGGATTTTGTCGGTTTTGCATGCGTAATCGCGGTCGATTACAATGCTTTCAAGAGGGGGGTATGTCACAAAGTGATGACGTAGCTACCGACAGCAGAAATCCTAATTTCTGCCAAAAACCCTAATTTTCAGAAAACCCTAATTTCTAAAAACCCTAATCCTAACTGCTGGCTGAAACCCTAAAATGGCTGGAAATCCTAAAACAGGCGGCCATGCCACGTGGCAGCAGTGTACAAATATTTCCGAAAATCACGGAGGTGGAAAATTTTATTTTATTTTTTTAGCGACGCAAATTCCAGCTTTTGGCTACGCTTTGGAAGATAGAGAGAGAGAAAGGCATATTGTTCTATTTTGCTCTCATTGAGAGAGAGAGAGAGAGAGAGAGAGAGAGAGAGAGAGAAACTGCTTTTGAACTGAAAGCTTTTGGGGCTTTGCTTTTGGGCATCCTTGTAATCTTTTATATACACGGTTTATGGCTCACTCTGCAGAGCATCTGGAGGCAGAGTCTGAGAGTGAAACCCTAACCGCTCTTTGTACTCTGACATTGATTTTAATACATAAAGAAATACCGAAAGGGGCGCCAATCTTTGGGGCCAATATCTCTAGGCACGGAACTCCGCCAGGCCAATGCAACTCTGTTGTGATCTGTGAATTGTTTTGAAGTGGTTATTTGGTGTGTCGCGATTGATTCTTGACTTGGAGTGTCCAAGTCTGTTACAGAGGTCCCGCCTCATGCCAATCTACCAAGTGTGGACAATACCGTGGAATGCACCGCTGAGAAAGTACGTCTACCTCAGGTATGGCAAGGCACAGCCACAAAACAGCCCTCACTCCCTAATCTCCTCCTCAGGGATAATGGAGCCACAATCGAACAAAAATCTGAAACTCTAACAAAAAATTATGAGGTTACTATTACTACTTAGTATTTTATTCTAATTATCTGTATGTTCTTGAGACTGAGATTGATTGAAATTGAATACAACAAGCTCCTTTATAGGAGACAAAGAGTCGTAACTGAAAAGACATGTCTCATGGTGAAGAGACATGATTGTAGACGTAAAGGCATCCTTTTGACGAGCAACTGTAATCATTGTGTGAGGGGGTGTGACTAGTCGTCGAAGGAGTCTGGCTTTTGGCAAAGAGGCATGTCTCAAAAGCGAAGAGTCATGACCATCCAAGCGTAGGGGTTCTCCTTGGCATGTCACTTCTCGTATCTGCAACCATGAGAAAATGTATGATCCAACTAATTCACAATCGTGACATTCCCTCCTATTACAATAAAACTCATGTGTTTAATGCCGTTTGTTAAAGAATTCTTGAAGGAGGTTAGGGTATTGCTGCATTCCTTCACCATCCACTTAACAAGAAATCTTGTTATGAGTTTTCTTCTTGTTTCTTTCTAACGAAGATCAAGAATCTTCTTTGGATCTAGAATAATGTGTTCATCTTCAATTTCTAGTACATAAGAAGATATGCCAGGTACATCGGATGGTGGATGATACAGGTCATGTTCTTTCATTTCCTGATGCGGCATCTTGTTTTCAGTTGGGACTCCATTATTCTCCTCTTTGGCGGGAGATTCAAAGGATGCTTACTGATCTCTCACCCATACCTCCTTTGAATGTGGACTCCTGCTTTTTTTATTGAAATCTTTCCATTACCAGACTGGAACGCATTTCAGCCGACAATGTTTATGCCCTCTTGCAAACTGATACGTGGATTGTGCGTCATGATAATCAGCTATGGTCACTCTGAAAAGTTATCCTTGTGGTGGCAACGAGCATTGTCTCGCATTTGGTAGAGTTATCTACCTCTGAAAGAACGTGTTTTCTTGTGGAACTGCTTGGTGGGAGCTCTATATGTTAACAGCCTATTGCATGCACAACATATTGCGCCTTCTTGTTGTCTCAGATACCATGAAGCTAAGGAGATTGTGCCACACTTATTGTGGGGTTGTCACTACTACTCCAGATCCTTTATTCGACATGTGTCGGTCGCTCTTTGGCTTCGTTTCCCTTCCGGCACTTTTCACAAGCTGTTTTGGCTTTTTGGGGTGCTCCAGTCTCCATAGTCTCAATTTGCGATCTTTTTTAGTTGGGTCAGATTTTGGGTTTTGTGGGCCATTTGGCACCACCGTAACTCCTTAATGTTTCAAATATCCTACAGCTTTTCTATGTTTGCTTTTAGAGCCTCCACTTTACGAAACACTTCTGTGTTCTGCCCTCTGTATCTTGTGTTCTGCCCTTTGTCTGATCTTTTTGATGAGTTTTCCTCACTTTGACGTTTCCCATTTGTAAATTAATCCAGAAAGATTTGCACACACACACACACACACACACACACAGAGAGAGAGAGAGAGAGAGAGAGAGAGAGAGAGAGAGTAACTAGAATTGCACATACAGAGAAGAGATATGTGTGTGAGCGAGAAAAAGAGTTCAATCACACACAGAAAAGAGAAAGCATGTGTGTGTGTGTGTGTGTGTGTGTGTGTGTGTGTGTGTGTGTGTGTGTGTGTGAGAGAGAGAGAGAGAGAGAGAGAGAGAGAGCAGTAGGTTGTACCCATTTTGTAAAAATCGTGCAGACATGCAATTTACTGCGTCTTCAGCAGCAACATTAGTGCTGCAGTCGGAAACATGCTGCAATGTTGTGCGTCCTCAACAGCCAGCAGCGTCATCATCGTTGTGGGACGAGCAGTTGGGCAGACGCCTGGAACAAGCAGTTGGCATAAAAAATAAATTATAGTGGCTTCGTCCTGGGGAGCTCGCTCAGAGGTCGAATCCCACTTGAAAGTGAGAAAACAAGAATGAATATTTAAGACACAGTGAAGGCTAGAGTTGTGTGTTTTGGTATTATTTACCACTAACACAACGGCACCGTCGAAGGCGACACCGCCCCCGGCAGTGCTATATGGATGCATCTGAAGAGAGACCCTTTCTTCACATCCGTCAAAAACAGCCCATAGCTTCTTGGCCCTGCCCAAGTTGGGCATATCCAACAATCAGTGCATTCCAAGAGATGACATTGCAGACAAGAAGCCCCTCAAGCACTTTTTGTGTTTTATGGAGTGCACCACATTTGGCATACATGTCGATCAAGGCAATGCCAAGCACGACGGTTTCTTTCAGCAACCCCTCCCTAACAGAATTCTTTTGCCCATATCAACATCTTTTGTAGTGACACATTCCTTCAAGGTGCAAGGGCATCTCTTCAAATGCAATCACTTACACTCTCTCTCTACATCTACTAAGAACAGCCTAGAGCTTCCTGGCCCTAACCTTTGCCTTTGAGATGCAAGCGTATGTGATTTCATGTGGAGAGACACCCTTGCTTCGCATCCGCCCAAAATAGCCCAAAGCTTCTTGGCCCTACCCAAGTTGGGCATGTCCCACAATTAGTGCATTCCAAGAGACGACATCCTTGACATGCTTTTAGTCCACCCGAAAACAGAAAAACTCATCGCTTTTGAGTACTCCTCATTAATATGCTCTTCATGTCTATGCTTAACTTGTGTGGCAAACATTGTTTCTTCCTTGAATTGTCAATGAATTTGGTGCAACTATGTGGACACAAAACCGGTGACAATAGAGATTGGCTTCGCCTATTGCAAGAGGAGTGCGAGCAAACATGCGAGCTCAAAAGAAGCAAGGCGCTACAACATGCAAAGACAGAAGCATGGATCAAGGTAGAAGAGATGAGAGGTTCCATCCGATAGTGGCATCTCTCTCTCTCTCTCTCTCTCTCTCTCTCTCTCTCTCTCTCTCTCTCTCTCTCTCTCTCTCTCTCTCTCTCTCTCTCTCTCTCTCTGTTTGTGTGGCTCTCTGGCTACCTAGACTGGTCGAAGGCGGGACTAAGGAGACGGTCCACCACCTGCGCTGCCATAACTATGGCCAAATTCACAATAGCTAAGCTTCACGTATTAAGTACCTTTTTCTATGGTGGATGCTACGCGCACCCCTCCCCCGTTCTTGCAATCTCATGCCTCCCTACACATGGGGTTGGATGTGCGTGCACACACACACACACACACACACACAGACCATCAACGCTTGGCTCGTTGATAGGATCAAGCTGAAAGGGGCTTGTTTTGAGCACCATACATGAGGAGAGACACCATGATGTTGCAGTGATGGTGGAGAGAGGCTTGCTGGATGGTTTCATGGATGGATACAATAGAGAGAGTGTTGCACAATGGAGAGATAGAGAGAGAGAGAGAGAGGTTCTCGACGCGGGGATCAGGGCTCTGCAGTAGTTCTCTACGAAAGCAAGATGCGGAAGACATGCATCTTGGTCCACAAACAGTGTTATGCCCTCCATGAAGATGGCTTGTGCACTAATTTCTCATGGAGATTCCAGCTGAAGAGTGAACTCATAGTACCTTAGCATGAAATGGTAAACTAGACAAGGGCCAGAGAAGCTCTCAAAATTTAAATAAAGTGGAAAAAGCTGGGGCCCCAAAACTGGTAGTAGTCTATTAACGTAGTAATTGCTATATTAATGTTTGCTCAAATACCTACTCTCTTTTGCAGACAGAGAGATAGAGAAAGGGGGGTATATGGTCTTGTGGGAACATTACTGGTTTGTGTCACGTTAATGTGGAGTGAAGGCCTCACTATGCTTGCACCTTGCATGCCTTAGGGGGGGAGGGACACGATCAGGTTTCTAGACGGATTGTTGGAGAAACATGTCGTGCTTGGCGGTGCCTTACTCAGACATGGGCGATCACCTATGCATGCCCCTTGTAGGCCCCTACATGAGAGAATATAGTATTAGATTGCCATAAATAACGGCACCACAGTTATGTTGCACACACCCTAGGCTAAAGATGGTCTGCAATACACACACCATCGGCAAAGGAGAGCAAAACACTACTTCTCAAATCTGGATGTGAGCTTAGGCATCTCCTCCTCCTCCTCCTTTCTCTCTCTCTCTCTCTCTCTCTCTCTCTCTCTCTCTCTCTCTCTCTCTCTCTCTCTCTCTCTCTCTCTCTCTCTCTCTCCTCCCCCCCCCCCCCCCCCACACACACACACACATTGGCAAGAAGATAAGAGACCGAGTGACTTTTTCTTTGGTGAATGGTTTTGTGGGGGGGGGGGGGGGGGGGGGGGGGGGCTTGCCTACAAAATTCAACTCAATAAGTGACATTGAGAGACCATCCTATATGGGGGGGCTACCCTATGCCCTACCCCATGCAAAATTATATGCATATGTATGCAACACTAAAGCAAACCTTGTTGTTGCAGAGAGAGGGGGAAACTCCAAGTACCCACTTCATTGCACGCATTTTCTTTGCATTTTTCCTCTTAGTTCTCATCACTTTTGCCCCAATAGTCACACGGAATTGTTATTAAGTTGCCAGCAACTAACTCTAGCATTTACTCTTTGCCACTTTTTTCTTGCAATTCACATGCACATATTTTGAATCTCTTGCCTCTACAATTCTTTTTTTGTCTTGTTGTACGGTGACATCTTCTTGCATGTCATATAGACATGTGCCAAAGAGCCCATCTCTCAATCCAAAATATTGTTGTAGTAGCATGGGAAGCGTTCTATGTGTTGATGACAGTAAGCTTCTCAAAAAACTTCAAATTTTCTCTAGTGATGACTGTAGGATGCTTATTTCCAATCATGATTTTGTCTAGTGATGACTATAGGATGCTTATTTCCAATCATGATTTTTTAAAAAGATCAATGACCAAACAAAGACAATATGAAGACCTAATAACAAAGACAAAGGTCATGATTTACAATGTTTGAGCCTCCCCTTCCTTCCTCCACAATGAAGATATTGATGAGCATAGTCCCTTTGAATCTCATTTTGTAGCTCCCAATCATGGCTTGCCAAAAACATTTTTCCTAACTGTAGAAGATAGAAAGGGCACACCTAAAATTCCTATGTTTTTAGGTCAGTAGAATGGGGAGCATTTGCAGGTAATGAAAATGAAAATTCTTAATTTTGTTCAAGAAAAGCTCGGAAACTAATTGGGATTTTGCAATTTTAGCTATAGATACACTAAACCCCAATTTTTGGCGAACATTGCTCCCAACTTGCATGTTGAAGAAGTCCCATGCCTATCAAGTAGTCGTGTGGCTTGATATGAGACCATTACACACATAGATGGCCACTTGCATAGATGTTGAAGTCCAAGGCTACTATCTAGAGGTATTGTGTGCTCACATTGGCAAAGGAGTTAACATCCAATCAAACACCTTGCTTTGCATTTCCCTCACGCAATGAGAGAGGTGTGCAATAACAACTGAATCGCTTTGTAGGCTTGCACATCCATGAATCAAGTCGAAGCATATACCATCCAACGGGTTGATAGTGCAAGAAGATTAATAGCAGACAGAGGCCCCACAAACAGAACCAAAGTGATTTTTTTGCACTTCAACAAATCAGCTAGCTTACCAACATCATCATCATTCTCTTAGCAAATATCGACATTGTTGAATATTACAACCTAAGGTGTGTCGGACTCGAGTGATCATATACTAAGGCCTCTTATGAAGGGTTGAAGGGGATTTGAGTACATCTGGGGAGAGAGAGAGAGAGAGAGAGAGAGAGAGAGAGAGAGAGAGAGAGAGAGAGAGAGAGAGAGAGAGAGAGCTGCTAAGGAGAACACTTGCAAATGGTTTGGCTACCATCCATTTCATTTTGTGTTCAAGGGATGAGGAGAGATCGTAGGTGGGTTTGCTCGTAAGATGCCACAGTTATTTGTCACCAATGAAAGCTAAAAATAGAATTCACAAAGTGGGCATTGGCCAGCACCTCACCCAAGGTGCTGTTAGGAAATGGACGTAGCTAAATAGATATTTGAGTAGCTTACTTAATGGAAAGAGACAAATTATCACACACGAGAGATTATAGAGTAGAGAGAGAGAGAGAGAGAGAGAGAGAGAGAGAGAGAGAGAGAGAGAGAGAGAGAGCACGAGATACGTGGTTCACCCAATGTGGGCTATATACATCCACGAGAAAGCAGCCACTCAATGGCTTTAGTACTTCAAACAAGAAGTAGGTTACAAAGGGATTATACCCTTAATAGAGCTCTCGCCTTGCTTCACTCTCACCACCTCACACCCACCTTGTTGCATCAACTTCACACTCCAAAATGTGTGTAGAAATGGCCTCCTTTTATAGGCCAAAAGGGTTGCCCTCTCTCATGAGAGGCAGTGGTGCGTAGGCGCCCTTGTGTAGACAAGTCCAAATAGACTCTCCATTAAAGCCTTGAAGATGGATCTCGAGCAAGAGACGTTTCAGTGATAACTCCTCATCACCGGATTGCTTGGAGCCAACTCTCAAAGAGAAAAAGAGCACAAAGACCTTCAAGACCAATTAGCCAAGGCTAAAGCTAAGCTCACAACTTAAGTAGAGATACACACCAAGGAACTTTAAGAAAAAGAGTTGAAAATCAGTGCTCTACTATCAAAGGCTATAGTAACAGTCACTAAGACACAATAGATGGTGGATTTTGAAAGATGACATGCCCCTAGGGGATCTTTCAAGTACATCACCCAAGAGGGGAGATATGAAAGATACTAAAGAAGAAAAAGAACCTACAGATACCAAGGATGAGCTTAAGAGATAGATAGAAGACATGACATAGGGCTCCCACAAAGAGTACATGAAATATGAGCTCAAAGTGCTAGAGTTGGTGGTGCTTCTAATGCTCAAACCTGACAAGCATGTCAAGAACTTTGGACATGAAATGGTGGCACTACATTTGATGAAACAAGAAGCACCAGTATAAAAGTAAAAGATACTCTAGCTCTGGAGTCGAATGCCAAAGGCACCTACAAAGATGTCCCAATCATAGCTAAGGAGGTACTACTCATCCTAGAGAGCCAGCCACTATAGCAAAAGAATTGGTTTGAGAAACGGTCCCAAGATGAAACAACCTACTAAAATTCTCCCTAGCACCTCAAGGTCAACCCGACATACTTCCCAATCCCAAAACGACAATTTTGGGAGACATACTATACATGGAGGAATAGCTAGCCTTCTGTTATGAACTATCTAGTTAGTTCCAAGACACCACACAACCACAAGCTATCAGAAGCTTATATGGTGCATACCTAAAGGTAGTAATCACTCTCATGTGGGATGTGTTAGACCTTACCTTCCAGATATTGTGCAAAATTGCAAAGATGATTCTTATGTTCATTAAAGCTGAAGATATAGACAAGGATGCACACCCATGGGAGGTTTTCTTAGCCCTCAAAGAATAATATCATGGAGATGTATGCTAAGCTGATGTTCCTCCCCTCTCACTACATGCAAACCTTTGAGGAAGACTTCATGATAGGTTTTTTGAGATGGATTCCACCATCTTCAACCCTCTTACCAAAGATTTATAGGCCCAGCATGTCACCTACCAAAGTACACTATCAAACAATCCATTTAGGGATTTGTCCATCAAAGCTGACATCATTTCCAGAGATTGCAAGTTTAACAAGATCACCAAGACATTAGAGGAAAGGAAATTTGACCACTAAAGAGCAACACCGACTTGCACAAGGATTTGCAATCACTAGGAAGGGGGGAGTGCTTGGTCAATGCAACTGACAGGCATCCTCCTAGTTGACCACACCTTACCCAAGCCTCCAATTTGATGTAATCTATCCTAATTTTATAAAATCCTTGTAAAAGCATCTATGTAAGAGCCGAATGTTGTATTTTTTGACTTGTATTCTTTTGCCCTAATCTCAAATCCATATGAGCCATCCATAGGCCATTTGAAAAGACCTTAGGTATACAGATCAATAGCTTTAGTTTGAGCAAAACATTATAACATTATCTTGAGTTTTGAAGAGCTCTTATACGTACAGTCGTGAATGGCTTCTCATCTTCAACTCGTACTCAATTTTTCTTATGATACAGTGATCTAAATTCAATTTTGCAAAGTGTATTATGTTCCTTATATCTTAATTTTTCATTTAACTATAATCATTCCTGTTTTGTTGTGTTTTGTGACTATGTGTCTATGAGTCTTATCTACAAATTTGAGTCCTTAAATGACTGGGTTTTGACATTTTGACCATAAGAGAGTGTTATTAGACCTTAGGACCACCTATCTGTTGCAATTTTTTTGGACATGAACCATGATGGATTGGTATTTTGGTACCTTGTTGGATGGCCACGAGAATTTTTAAAATAGTTCCCCTAGGCCTAATATAGCCTCCCCTAAAGTTTTGTCATGATGCAAGTTTGCTTAGCTAACAAAATGTCGTCATGATCTAGAACAACGAGATAGGACATAAGAAGATTTTTAAAATCAGAGAGTGGTGGTTTGCTTACTGGGTTGGTAGGTTAGCTTGTTAGGTTCACTTCTTGACATTAACACCCTCAAAGATTCTTCATGCTTGATCCGAGTCACTTCCTTGAGTATTGAGATTATGTTAGTGCTAGATAGCTATGCTATAGACCTTGGAGTAGCTAAAGTTGGTCAATGCTATGAATGGTCCAAGCCAAATCTATGTGTGTTTACAAGTACATCTTGAAGTGGTAAGGCATATATGAAAGCCACAGGCAAGCAAACAGTAGCAGGTGTGTATGCTTTATGTGGTTTTTTGGGCCAATGTATTCTGATAATGTGGCTAGTCAAAGTGTTCAAAGTGCAAAAATAAAATTCCCAAAGGTGGTTCTCAAAGTGTTCTCCAACATTTTCCACATGACTCATTAATCAAAGCTACGGAGTGCAAGTTATGGCAGTTTGAAGGCACAAGTAGTTTGTAGACTCCCACTGAATTAGACAACTACATATGGATGGTCAGAGTGGAGATGAGTGTCAAAACCTAAAGTTATTAACTTATGGAGTTCAAGCGGCCAAGCTATGGATAGTTAGGGCTAGGTTTGAGCAGTAGGATTGGTGGCCTTGGCAAGTGTGCCATCAAGATTTTCTTTTTTAGCTTTCCAGGGTTTGCAAAGATAGTGTATAGTGTGTGTAGCCCACTAGAGGTGACAACATGTCAAATGGAGTCGTGGGAATCAACTTACACTCAGTTAAAGCATGGAAAGGTTGAATTGTAGAGCAGAGAATGGGACTCAAAGTCTAGAATTGTGGCTTTTTGGGGTATTTTACATAAGGGCAATTGACATGGGAGCAAGAAGTCAGAGGAGGTCAAAGGGGAGACAAAAAAAAAGTGTTTGTTAAAGCTTTTCAAGGGAGTTTTTTCAAAAAAAATTGGGGGAGCCCCTAGTAGTGTCACATGGAAGTTCGGGTATCACACATACATTTGACGGGTTGGGAATGATACCGTTTATATACTGCATCTAGTATGCTCATTAGACAAGCAAAGAGAGAGAGAGAGAGAGAGAGAGAGAGAGAGAGAGAGAGAGAGAGAGAGAGAGAGAGAGAGAGAGAGAGAGAGAGAGAGAGATCTCCCCCCTCCCTCATGTGTGCGAGCACTGGAAACTGCGTGCACGTTTGTAGGCGGCGACGATCGTCCGTCACTAGTGGTGGTGTGTTTGCGGCTCTATGTGGTGTCAAAGGTGCTAATGACATGCCATGCATGGACCTTAGGGCTAGTTCATAAGGGGGGTTCCCACAGACATCCTCCCCTTTTATTGAAGAGTAATGGAAACTTACTTGGGTTCCACGGAATTGTAAGTTGTCCCTATATATAGGAGGGCTTACACATGAGTAGAGATAAGAAAAGAAGCCGTCTAAAAGTGGCAATTCATGTACAAGCATGTAGGAAATTGGACAGATGTCCGGAGGAGAAAAAAATTGCTTGGAAAGGAAAATCCACCCTAATAAGGTACCCCCATTTTATCGTTTTGGGACAACAGTCGCATAGAGTTGAAGAGAGAATAAAAGAAGCTTTGCACACATCGTTTTGCTTTTGAATCAAGCTTTGATTGCTCCTTCTTGTCAATCTTCCCTCCCCCTTTTTCTTCTCCATTATTTTTTCATTGTGGTGTTGGTGCATGTGCGTGTGCGTGTGCGTGTGTGTGTGTGTGTGTGTGTGTGTGTGTGTGTGTGTGTGTGTGTGTGTGTGTGTGTGTGTGTGATTTTCAAAACCACAAACTAAGCGAGGGACCAAAGCACCCTCACCTTTTATAGTTCATCCAGCTTGCTCAAGGTGAGAAGACGCCCCACGATCAAAGTACTCAATGGCTATAGGTTCCCAAGTAGCCGCTACAGCCGTCCCTGCTTGCATATTGGGGGTTGAAAGGGAGAGAGAGAGAGTGTAAGAATTAGTGCTAGGCTGTGGTGAACTGTAGTACAGACAAGGGGGACAGAGAGAGCGAGAGCATGAAGGGTAGGGTAGATATCAAAGAAATGAATGCCACGATCTATACATATTATCTTAGGGGTGGGTACCCATGAGAAGAAAAGGAGGAGAGTTGCCCCCCATTTTTTTTATAAAAAACGACCCATATGATGGCTTTTGGTAAACCTAGGTGTTTTGATCAAGGTACAAAGGTAGCCTTGTGTAGAATTTGATTATATTTATATAGTTTTACTGTTGGATAAATAAGTACTCATGTGTGTGTGTGTGCGCTTGTTTTGTGGTGCAGAGAGAGGGAGAATTGTTTTGTGTGTCAATGGTGTGTATGATTAAAGTAGAACAAGTATCGTTTTGGCATTGATTTGTTGAGGTGTGTATACGCTTATTTTTGTGTTGCAAACGGTGTATGTTGTGAAAACTGTATCAGAGAGGAGTGGGGTGTTGTGAGTATCCTAAGCTATAAAGAGGCAATTTGTGTGTGTTTGTGGGTGAGTTTTCATTCACTATCTCCATCTTCTAGTGCCCCAACTGAGGAGAATTTGAATGCTCTTGATTGAAGGTGAAGATAAGGTTTTGACAATGCTGGATGTGGGATTTTTCAAGAGCACGTGCTGCTAGAGAAGATGTTGTCGGGTTTTTCAATGTTCAATGGTGTTGAAGTGTTGAGGAGATAGACAAGGAGAAGTACAGAGAGATATACATAGAGAGTGCAACCCCAAAGTGTGTAGAATATGCACACATGATAGTATATATATAGAGGGGACCCAAGGCTATATTTAGAGTAGCTTCACATATAAGCTCAACAACACCGCTCAAACAAGGGTCCCTAATTGTGGATGAAAAAACCCTTGGAGGATTAAGAGAAAAATCCACTGCTATATGAATATATTGTTCAATTTACAAATACGGTTTAATATAAGGAGCTCATCACTCATGTTCATAAAACAATAGCCTAAAAGGCTCAATGAAACAATTTGATTAACTCTTCAAATACTTCAAAGAATACTTTGGATCATCTTTAGCTTTGGTGAACGTATACCATCTCTAAAATACTTCACTTTGTCTTCCAAGAATTCTTTCATCTTTAGCTTTGATGAACGTATACCATCTCTGAAATACTTCTCTAAAATACTTCACTTTGTATTTGAGTTGTGTATAATTTGTCAATTTCATAGAATCAAAGAGCACAAGATAAATATCATATGAATGTAGAGAAATATATGGACATGATGTCTTTGGAGACGGTTTGGAACACCTCAAAATTGATTTACACAGAAGGTATTAAATCAAGATTAAACCCATTTATATATTATACAATATTCTTAACATGAAATATATATAATATGTGCATATATATACCAAGCCAGTTCACAAGTTTGACCATGGAGATATCTTATTTGTATGAACTCTATCCAATGAAATATAAGTTAAAAAATAATAAATCATCATGAAACAATAATTTTACGAATCATAAAGCATAATCATGGAACAACACAATGGAATAATATTCATGTTAGTCATAATAAATGATAACAAATCATTATGGAATAATTTTAGAGCATCACGGAACACATCCATGAAATGATAAATATCTCAATTACAATATATCTCAATATAATGAAGAAACTCCCTACAACATTGACTCTTTCATTCATAACAAATGATCATGAAACAATAACATGATATCATAAAATAGTTGGATAGAACAAAATCCATGACATCATGATAAATAACAAATCATAAGGAATAACACCATAGCATCATGGAACAACACCATGATAACAAGTTACCATGAAAAAACACAATAAAATAAAAAAATTCTCGATCATAAATGAATCATCGTGGAATAACATCACGCCGTCATGGAAAAAATTCATGAAGAAATAAATATCTCAAATATAACAGAATATTTTGAAACAAGATAATAAAAAAATATAATGACATCATGAAATGATCGTTTCAATCATTACAAGTCAACATGAAATAAAATCATGGAGTAATTAAGAAAATCTATAGAATACTAATCATTTTAATCATAACAAATCATCATGAAAAAGCACCATGGTATCACTCTTTCAATCATAGCAAATATATATCATAAAATAGTGCAATGGCATCATGCAACAATCATCTAAATCATTATGAGAGTTAATGTAAAATAGAAGCTCTAAAACGTCCCAAAACCTTAAGAACAACTCTTCAAACAATAACATACAAGTTTCGAGCAAAAAGTTATGATGATTTTATGTTTTGCTGAATTGCAAATTTTTGTTGCGTGTGCACTGCACGAAGTTGCTGGAGGCCAAAAATACCCTATTTTGTGAAGAAAAAGCAACCACGCTCTAACACCATGTTGAGGAGACAGAGAAAGAGAAGAATAGAGAGACGATACACAAAGAGTGCAATCTTAAAGTATGTAGAATACGCACACATGATGGTATATATAGATAGGGGACCCAAGGCTATATTTAAAGGAGCTTCACATGCAAGTTCAACATGAAGATGCAAAAACATGGCTACAAATCTCCGATTTTTTATAATCTAGAAAGCAGTTTGTCAAGAGCACAAGGTGCGGTTCAAGTTTTTCCACTCCTGATTTGTGGTAAAGCAAATAGGTAGTATGATGTATTACATGATGAAGAGAAGCTAGATTGGGTGGCTCTAGAATTGGACTTTTGGAGCAATTTTGTGTTAGACATGCAGTTGGAAGAGAAAAAAGCGGTGGATGCTGGGAAGTCTGAAGAAAATCTTGAATGGCAACTTTCAAGAATTTGATTGGGAGTTTGAAGCCCTTTTGAAACAACCTATCAAGATAACTTTTGGAATTAGGGTTGCGGGAAAACACACACATCTTGGAGAAGACGAGGGAAGCTCAAGGCACACAATAGAGAGAGTTTTACTTAGTGTGCAACGAAAAGATACATAGTCCTAGAATGTTGGGTGTATATAAAATACACAGGGGAAAAAACTTCCTAGTGAGGGAAAAAATACCCCACACACATCACTACCACATGTATATGTTAACAAATCCCCCCTGGAGTGATGTGGTGAACGAGAGTTGGCACATAGAGTAAAGGAAAGTGCCATGGCCTAAGGGCATGATCAGTTCACAAAGAGGAGTAAGCCCAAAGCTTTGTGGAAAGCTTTGAACTTCTCACGAGACAATGCCTTTGTGAAAATATCTGCAAGGTTGTCTTGTGCTGGCACATAAGCCAAGTTGATCTCTCCTGCTGAGAGCCTCTCCTTGACATAGTGGTAATGCACCTCAATGTGAGTTGTGTGAGCATGAAAAATTGGGTTCGTTGCAACTGCCAGTGCTCTAACTATCAGTGTGGATAGTGTTGGCACCGTCCTATCCAACACCCAAATCAGTCATAAGGCGTTTAAGCCATACACACTCAATCGTAGCTGCAAATATTGCCATGTACTAAGCCTCATGACTAGAAGTGGCCATTGTAGGTTGCTTCTTGCTCAACCATGCTATACATGAACTACCAAGCATGAAACAAAATCACTTGTGGACACTCGCACATCAAAACAACCAGCCCAATATGAGTCTGAAAAAGCATTAAGTCTGGCGGCAATGATCTCCCCTTTATGCCAAGATGTAAAGTGCCACTCAAGTAGAAAAACATCCTCTTGATAGCCTGCCAATGCTTAGACCTTGGTCTATGCATAAATCTACCAACATGTGAAACTGCAAATTTAATATCCGGCCTTGTGTTGCATACATAAATGAGGCATACAACAACAATTTGGTAAAGATTGACATCTACAGGATCACCAACATCATGAAGACCCAATTTCAAACCTGTTTCCATGGGAGTGGCAATAGGTTTTCAATCCTCAAGTCCAAATTTACATAGCAATGTCTCTATGTAACTTTTCTAACACAAGGCAATAGCACCATCACACTGCTTAAAATGTATACGCAAGTAATGATGCAATAGCCCTAAATCTTTCATCTTGAAAGTAGCATTTAAATCAGCCTTAAATTCAGCAATATGTCTCTCATTTGGTCCAATGATCGTCAAATCATCCACATAAAGAACAACAATGAGAAGTACATCACCCTCACGCTTTACATACAACGTGATTTTTGTTGGATTTTTATGAAATCCTCGTTTGACTAAATGATGTCAGCCTTCTCATACCAAGCACAAGGAGATTGCTTCAACCCATACAAAGCTTTGTTACATTTGCACACTTTATCCTCTTGTCCTTTCTTGATAAAACCGCGAGGCTGTGTTACATAAACTTTCTCAAATATATCACCATTCAAGAAAGCAGTAACAATGTCTGATTGATGTACATTCCAACCAAAATGAGTTGCCAATGCACATAGAAAATGCACAGTAGTCAAACGACAAGTGGGAGTAAAAGTTTCTTCATAATTTATGTCTTTTTTTTGTGCATAACCCTTTGCAACAAGTCGAGCCTTATAGCAATCAATCTCACCATCATCCGACTTGCATTTCAACTTGTAAATCCAATTCGTACCAATGGCCTTTTTGCTAGGAGGCAAATCACATAAAGTCCATGTGTCATTTTCTATAAGTACGTCATATTTTGATTGCATGGCAAAAGCCTGAGCAAAAGATAGAGGTTCCTTGACATCATGTAAGCTAGACATAGCCAAAGCATAACAATCTGATGCATGGCAAGAGCCTGAGCAATTGCGCCTAGACAAAGGTGCATCCAATTTACTATCACGCAATGTATTCCCCAACCATTTTTGCATACCTCTAGCCTGCTCATTTTCATCCCTTTCCTCATCAAGTGCATCATGTACATATGCATCAGTGATAGGCTGATATGTAACATTTTTCAAAAACCCCCATAGGTTGTATATTTTCCTCATTGGAATTTACATTTGAACTTCCACCACTGAAAAGAGGCAACAAAGTGTCATAATTATCCTATGAGCTTACATTACTATCTCTAGTACATGACAACAAGGACTGAATAGAATCTTCCACAAACACGACATCCCATGAATTCAGAATACGTTTTGTTTGTGAATGATACAACTTGTAACCTTTGCTTTCAGCACTTTAACCAACAAAAATACATTTGACAGCCTTCTCATCCAATTTTTTACGTTGTGTTTGTGGCACCAAAGCATATGCCGAACAACCAAAAACACGCATGTGCTCAATAGAAGGCTTTTTATCATGCCATGATTCATATGGAGTCATAGACTGCAAAGATTTCGTAGGACACCTATTAAGTACATATTGGCACATGTGATGGCCTCAAGCCAATGCCACAAATCTTGACTTTTGACCATACATCAAGCCATTTCCGTAAGTGACATGTTTTTCCTCTTAGCAACACCATTTTGCCGAGGTGTATAAGGCACTATACATTGGTGTTTTATCCCATGATTAGCCAGAAATGCATTAAATTCATGAGACATATACTCCACCCCTTGATCAAACTAGAGGGTGCCTATAGTACATTTTGAGGCATTTTCATCCATAGCCAAAAATTGTTTGAAGCACATAAATACTTTGGATTTTGCTTTAAGTGGATATACCTATGTATGCCTGGAGTAATCATCAATAAAATTCACGAAGTAAAGGTAATTGCCCAAGGACGGAGTTTGCACGGGCCCACAAACATCACTGTGCACAAGCTGCAACCTACATCTGGCCCTAACTGAACCATCCTTTGGAAACTTAGAACGCTGCATCTTACCCAAAATACATCCTTTACAAACATGTTTAATAGGTGCTTCAAGAGGTGGCAAAGAAGCAACCATATCAGATTTCTGCAAACGCAGTATACTAGCAAAATTTAAATGTCCAAAACGTGCATGCCAAAGTTTTGCATCTGAAATAGCCTTAGAATCCACAAATGCATTTGCAAAATTTTTCCCACACTTGTCATATAAAGTGAGCTTATATAGCCCACGACATGAAATTCCAAATGCAACAATTTCATCCCCAAAACTGAGATCATCTACTGTACATATGTCATCCACAAATTTGACTACAAGACCAAGTCTAGAAAGAGCAAATATAGACAAAAGATTCTTCTTGATTCCAAGTACATAAAGTGCATCAACAAGTGTAAAAGAATTGCCATTTGCAGCAGTAAGCACACTCTTTCCAACTCCTTGAACCGGATAAGAGGCATTGCTGGCACAAGTAACCGAATTCCCATGAGAGACAGACTCAAGAGAGGTGAACAAATCACGATGTGAGGTAATGTGCTTTGTAGCACCACTATCAAAACACCACACATGTGAATCTGCAACAACTGACATGCATGCATCATGTACAATAGGATTATAGGTACACTCTGTACTAAAAGCCCAGTCTACATCAACATCAACATCACAATCTCCTTTCACAAAAGACTCAACAATAGTTGCATTTGTAGTGGAACAAGCATTTGCAGTGGAACCACCCTCTTTCTTCTTAGCCTCTTTGGCCTTCAACTTAGGACACTGCTTGATCAAGTGATCATTAGCTTTACAATAATGGAAATGCATCTTCTTTTTGCCCTCATCACCAGAATTTCCAGAAGAATTTCTACCAGCAAAAGCACTCAGAACAGGTGATTTTCCACTCATAGAAGAACCAAGAGAAGTGGCTGCATTACTGTTACCACCTTTTCTTTGAGGAGCAATAAAGGCCTGCTCAACTGCACGCTGTCTAGTCCTGTTTTTTTTGGAAAGCAACTCTTGCAACAACAATGTGCATAATGCATCAAACTTGACAACTTTAAGATTTCCTTAGTTCATAAGCCTTCAAGTACTAGCAAAAGTCTGGTAAGAATCTGGCAAGGCATTAACGACAATCTGCACAAGGGAACTGTCTGAAATGACTTCACCTAAAAAAATAATTTTCTCATTGATATCCTTGACACCAGCAAGAAAAGTGTCCATATCATCTTTCTCATGCATAATCTTTGACTCCAGCTCTTTACGCAGCAATGCAATTTTTGCTTCATTGCAACTTGCATAAAGACCAGTCAGAATATCCCAAGCCTGTTTTGCAGATTTTGCTGAGCAAATGTGAGGAGTAATAGTGTGCTTCACAGACAATGTAATCAATGCATGAGCCTGCGCATCCTTTACATCCCAACGAGCTTGTTCTATCGTAGGAAAAACAACTCTAACAACAGCAAGACCTGCAATATTCTCAACATCGCTTGTATCCTCAAAACTAAGATGTACATCAATGCCCTGAACAATGTTTCAAATTCCCTTTGACACAAGAACATGTTGCATCAGATAAGCCCACATAGAGTAATTGTCCCCGTCCAATTTGTCCTCAACAACAAACATCTTGAACACATTTGTGGCGTTGTCAGCCATGCTAAATGTTGCACCTGATGTGAAAACTGCCCAAAAAGAGGAAAACAAAGCAAAAACAACACGTGCTATATAGCACAAACAATAGAAGACTATAAGGGACTTGTTATGCAAAAAATGGCACTGACAAAAATTGTGCACAAAATGACAAAATAGCCTGTGCAGTACTGCATGTAGTGAAAACGGAGGCCGAAATGAGCCCAAATCAAAATTCTAAGTAGAGCTCTCCCAAAAAATTTGTCGACCTATGAATGCTCGCCAAAGCTCACAAAAATCAGAGAAAGTGAGTAGGCGTGTGCTGGAGCTGTTGGCGACTAAGCTCAAGAGGATGCAACATCCTGTGATGCCAATTGTTGGAATTAGGGTTGCGGGAAAACGCACACAGCTTGGAGAAGATGAAGGAAGCTCAAGGCACACAATAGAGAGTGTTTTACTTAGTGTGCAATGGAAAGATAGACAGCCCTAGAATGATGGGCATATGTACAATGCACGAGGGAAAAAACCTCCTAGTGAGGGAAAAAATGCCTCAATGGTCCTAAGTGTGTTCACACACATCACTACCACATGTATATGGTAACAATAACTAGTGTAAAAAATACAAATTTTCTGAAGTTAAGCAAGTTTATGGATTACTTGCATGAGGCTGTTCATGACAAAGTCAAAGTAAATAGACGTGAGACATATGTGAAAGCGGTGATTTTTTGAAGAAATAGGACAAAGAAGATTTTGAAGAAGCTGTCAAATGACGAGGTAATAGTCCAAGTTAATGAATATGCACGTCAGATGCAAGAAATGACGGAGAGACTCCGTTCATCAGCAGCTCTAAACCGCAGCACAAAGGCTAAGGAACTTGAAATGGTGATCGACGCTCTCCAAGGAGAGTTAGAAGACAGGATGACTGTCATCACTGATCTCCAAAGGCAGATGCAAGAGCTGAAGCCAAAAGCGGAACAACATCAATTAGCCAGAGATAGGCAACAAAAAGAAATGGAGGAGTTAGGTGATCTACTCACCAAACTAACTGATGCCTGCAAAGCAAAAGACGAGCAGCTGACAGAAGTTACAAATGAACTTCTTATGACATCCCTGTTAGCTCAAAAAATTCAGGTGCAATTAGATGTTGCCAATGCTTCTCTGCAGTATTTGGAACAAAGGATCAGTGATCATGCCATTTTCTTACGGAAAATTAGAGAAAACCCACATGTGGCCTTGATCAAAGGAACTGATGAAGTGTATAAGGAGCTCGAGAAGAAAAACAAAGACCTTGAATTGGAATTAAAGCTAGAACAATCACAGCGCCAGGACCTGGCGGGTTCAGAGAGAAGAGGAGCTTCTAAAAGAGATAGCAGAACTAAAGTGGATTAATCAACTCCTCAGAGATGGGAAACCATACACGCAAGAAGAGGAAGGCACTTTAGAGCCGCCAGATGGACATACCCTCGGTCTCGTTTGCTGAATTTGAGACACAGTCCACAACAGAGCCGAGTGGTGATAAAGACTTTCAGATTAACATAACGGATGAAGACACCGTGCAAATGGTCCAGCTGTCAAAAGTTGAAGAAGACGCACTGAAGAAGAAGATCACCCTAGAGGTGGATGAGCAGTGGAAAGCCGCTATGGATTGGGAGTTAAGAGTTTTACACTCTATCAATGTCACTCAACTCCATCAATGCTCAATGGCACCAACAATCCCTGCCCCTCTCATCCAGGTGGAACTAAGTATGTACAATATTATTGTAGGCATACTCTACAAGAGGTAAGTACTTTTCCCGTTGTGAGCGTTGATCTACTTCGGTAACATAAGTCTTGAGTAGATCGAGTATCGTAAGATTCGCTATCTCACTTTGGCCATCTGTTTGTGGGTGATAGGCCAAAGAGAAATTCAATCTTGTTCCTAGATTTTCAAAGAGACCTTTCTAGAAATTACTGGTCATTCTAGAATCTCTATCCAACACGATGGATGTTGGTAATCCATGGTGTTTGAAAATCTGAGATATGAAGAGAGTAGCCATTTGGTGTGCCTTAATAGTCTTTTTGACAGGAATAAAGTGTGCTTGCTTGTTAAACTTGTAAACTATTGTCCATATTCCCGTATTTTCATGGATAGACTTGGGAAATCCAAAGATGAAATCCATGGATATACTCTCCCATGGTGAATTTGAGATACACAATGGCTGGAGTAATCCAGGTTGCTTCCCTCTATCATACTTAGTCTTTTGGTATACTACACATTTTGAAACATACTCTTGTATGTCCACTTTCATGGTAGGCCAATAGAAATACGTCTCTACTCCTCAAAGAGTAGGTTGAATACCTCTATGCCCCGCATAGGGAGGAGCATGAGATTCATACATAACTTTCTCATGAAGGGAATAGGTAACACATAGCCTATTTCCGTGGAGAAGATAACCATCCTGCAAGGTGAATGGTTCCTCTTTCTTCCCCAAAGCAAGGGTTGACATTATGTCTCTAAATTCAGGGTCAGTAGCATACTCATCTATCATAGAAGATAGATCATTGTGAGTAGCTATAGACACCACATTAAATTTTGGCGTTGTGAAAGTGTAGCCACTTGATTGTGCTTACCAGCAGTGTGAGCAATAGGGAAATTAAATTGCGAAAGAAAATTTGCCCACCTCATTTGTTTGTCAGAAAGCTTGGTTTGCGTCATGAAATACTTGAGACTTTGGTGGTTGGTTTGTAGAATAAATGGAGTCCCCAATAAATAGTGCTTCCATGTGTCTAGGGCATGTAGAACAATGGAAATCTCTTTCTCATAAATTCCCAAGACTCGTTCATTGATATTGAGCCTTCGGCTCTCATATGCTATGGCATGCCCTTCTTGGAAGCAAAATTGCTTCAAGGAAATCACCACAAGCATCACATTGGACCTCAAATGGCTTTGAGAGATCCGAAATCATGAGGACTGGCTGGGAGGTAAGCTTCTCCTTGAGCTTGTCAAAAGCATTCTGCTCCTTAGCAGTACATACATACTTAACGTTCTTCTTAGTTAATTCATGTAGTGGTCTTGCTATTTGAGAGAATTTTGCTATGAAGTGTCTATCGTATGTGCACATAACAATTAAGCTTCTTAGCTCATGTAGATTCCTTGGATTAGGCCATGCTTTGATTACCTCTAACTTCAATGAATCCATACGGATACCATCTTGAGAGATAATATAACCTAGGTATTGAATCTCTTGAAGGAAAAATTTGGTTTTCTTTTGGTTGAGAAAAAGCTTGTTCTCCCTCAATGCTTGAAAAATCACTTGGAGATGTTGCTTATGTTCCTCCAAAGACTTGGACTAGATGATAATATCATCAAAGAACATTCTAGTGAATTTGCGGTAAGGTCTAAAAAACTTCTCCGTTAGATGATTGAACGTAGCTAGTGCATTAGTCAAGCCAAAAGGCCTGACTAGATATTCATAAAGACCAAACATTGTGCGAAACGTGGTCTTTAGGTTATCTTCATCCACTATCCTTATTTGATGATAGCCACTTTTAAGGTCAATTCTACTGAAGGTAGAACCTTGTAGCTTATCAAACAGATCTTCTACCCGAGGCAGGAGAAATCTGTTTTTTGATATTGATATGGTTTAGTGCTCGATAGTCCACACATATATGGTATGTACCATCTTTCTTTTGCACTAAAAGGACTGGAGAACAATAGGAAGGGGGGAATGTTTGGTTGATACAGGCAGATGCACATCAAACCCTCTAAACACTCACTCAATTTTTTGAAAGAAGCCGTGTAATTTAGCTTATGATGATTTGTAATTGTAATGTAATTTGACATACCCTCTCAACCTCTTTGAGTCTACACCCTTGTAAGTGGCCGAATGGCCGTGGGAAAGCTCCCTTAATATTTAAGTCAAAACCCTTAGTTTTGGACTAAAGAGATATCATTAGCAAGGAGGATTTTGAAACATTCACTATGAGAGCTTCTTGCTGCTACAAATTGTAATCCTCTTTTCTCCTGGACTGGTAATCAAAATTCATTTCCGAATAGCACATTGTGTTCCTTGTCTCATGTCTACAACCAAGGTATAACCATTTTCAATTCTGTTGTGGTTCATGACGCGTTGCTTGTGAGCTAAATGCATCGATTTGAAGGTTAAAATGGTTGTTTTTTTAATGTTTTGACCATGGATAAGTGTTTCTATGCTTAAGGGGAGCCTTTCCGAGTAGTTCTGTTTCAATTTTTTGCACATTTTTTGTGATGGATTGTGATTTACGTACCTTCCCACATGGTGACAGAACTTGGTAGGATTGTGCCCCTAGGTGTTGTAATACCTCTCCTTAAGTTTTGTTGCATTCCAAAAAAAATTGGATGCCAAAAAGGCGTGATGAACTAGAGCGGTGAAATTGGACGCATACTGATTTTTTGACTAGGAAGTGGTTGATTTGTTTTTGTCTTAGTATGAGTAGCCCTTTGAGTTCACTTTGGTGAGATCGAAACTCTCATTAAGTCTCTGTGCCCCATCCCAAGTCGCTTCCTTGCATATTGACATTATGTTGGTACAAAAGAGCTATGCTGCAGACGTCCGTCGCGGCGACCCGCTAACACTATGCAACTATCAAGTCTTCTCTCTCTCAAAGGGGAAAGGGGGATACTTGTCCCAATGATACCCTTGTTTCTTGATATGCACTAAGCCTATGATTGGCCAAGCTTGAGGAGGTCCAATCATGTGAAAGATAGTGCTAAAAGGGGGGGTAAGGGGGCTAGCTTGGAGGGTATACTCCCCCCCCCCCCCCCCCCCCCCCCCCCCCCCAACACACACACACACACACACACACACACACACACACACACTCTCACTGTGTGAAGTGCAAAGTGCAAGAGCTCCATCTCCTTCTCTAAGCTAATAGGGAAGTTGAGAGCCCACACCAACACCCTTGTCTATGGAATGAAACTCCAACCAAGATCCATTCTTCAATGCTTAAGCTTGCCATCTTATCCATCTTCATTACTATGCTATTATGTATGCTAGCAAGAAGATTGATGATAAGTGAGGAACTATTTCTTTCTCCTACGAATGTTTCTTCTATCTCTTCTCTATCTCATTCCTCACTAGCTCTCTCCACCTTCAAAGGCATTTGAGGCCTTGGGACTGAGGTTGGGGATAGTTAATGCTTTTTACAATTTCTATGTTATGCTCGTGGTGCATGAAGCTTTCCATCTTCATTGCATCACCTAGGTTGCAAGGAACACAAAGATTGTATTGTACCAAGTCTTTCTTGATGGGAGAATCTATAATACAAAAGCCTATTAGAGGGGGACCGACTCCACATAAATCCAGTCTGTAAATGTTGTCAAGTTCTCTAAACTCTCTCTCTTGCAAAAGTATTGTTCATGCCAAGTTAATTAAGTACTATGGTTATGTTGCTACCACCAATTAAGTTCACCCTCTATGTTCTCAAAGTAGTCTCACAAAAATGCTCTCTAATTCTCTTAATTTCGCTATTCTCAAATTTCATAGGCCATTTACATTACATTGGTATCAGAGCTATTGGTTTCTCTTTTCTTGCTTAAGAAGAGAGGTCCTTAAGTTGTCCATGAAAGGTTGGGATTGTTTATTGCAATAGGGTAAGTGGAACAGGGATCGATTATCTTGGTTGAGAAGGACTTAGTTTGAGGTACACCATTGGGAACTATAGTCTTGATAATGGATCCTCTTGGGGACTTGCCTTTGGCTTTACCATTATTGAGCTACAAGCAAGCTCAACAAGAACCATAATCAACCGAGAACTGTTAGATCCTTTCCACTAGTCTTTGCAATCAACAATGTCTAAACCACGGGTGTGGATGGTTGAGAACTGATTTTCAAAGGTAAAGAAGAGTAGCGACAACTAAGGTTTTTGAGGGTACCAAAGCACAAAGTAAATCTATACATACGTTTAATTAGCATAGCTGACAATAACCAAGAGAGTAGAATGAACATTGATAACTTTGATTTTGCACATGAAGGTGCTAATGATGATGCCCCCATGTTTGTCAATTATCTTGTTACTAGGTTGCAACAAGCTATAGGCAACCTTGCTTTGCAAGCCAAAGTTACTCAACAACTTCTTGCTTATGGGATTTCCCTTCCTCTCCAAGAGGAGAGAGAGATTAGGAGGCCTCTTGATGAGACCCCCAAAACAAGACTCTCTCCCATACGAGAGGAGGAATCCAAAGAACAAGAAATTAATGAATCCCTAAGTTCCTCTAAAGATATGGCTCCATGAAGACGGTGGTCTAGATGGTCGTCAACTCCTCCCAAGAGGAAATGGTCAACCCACATTCTTTCTCCTTGTCACTTCAAAAGGGAAGAGAGGAAAAAAAGGAAGAAAAGGGCAAGAAAGAGGTCACCCTCTTCTCCTTCTTCTTCACCTTCCTCCTTTTCTGACGAAAGCTATGGCTATTCTCCTAGACAATACAAGAGGGGAGGACAATTTCGCAAATCTTAACCTGCATGGGGAAGGTCACAAAAGCTCAAGAAGTTCAAAGAGGGAGGAAAGAGTATCTCTTTTCTTGCCTATGATGGCACCTTTGGTGCTACCAACAAAGTATTGGCCTTCATCCAACAATTTGATGCGGCCTTTGGAGACAAGGGCTTCACGGAGTCCTCCAAGCTACACCATGTAGCTATGCACTTCCAAAAATTAGTTCGTCAATGGTGGGCCAGCCTTCGTCGCAATGGCAAAGCCCCAAAGACATGGAAAACTCTACGAGTTTCCATCATAAAGCAATTCCTTGAAACCGATGGAACGGACAAAGTTCTTACCGAATGTTGGAGTTTGAAGCTTGTCTCCCATGAGTCTATCCACAAATATGTAGACAAGTTTTTGGATTTACATCTCAAGGATATTGTCTTTCAAAAGATAGACTTTGCCGAGCAAAAGAAATAATTATGTGTGGGATTACCTGAAGAGATGGCCGAGTACATCAACTCCCAACAATCTGGTTCTATCATCGAAGTAATCCACCACACTATGGTTGCTTCGCGCATCAATTTCCAACAAGGGGCTAGAAGGAATATCAAGCCCATGGAAAGCAAAGACAAAAATGATGCAAAGGGGAAAACCAATGCCCAAAATTATTCCCAAGGCAATTCTAGCAACAACGACAACAACAACCGGTCCAAGGAGAAGGGAGTTTACAAAGGTAAAAATAAACTCTCTCTTGAAGAGCTTGAGGCTTTTCACAAGCACCACAAATTTTTTAAGTGTGGGAAGCAAGGACATGGCCATCGTTCTTGCCCCAAGGGAAATGCCCGCAATGAGACTCCTAGAGCTTCCACTATTGAAGCTCCAAAAGAGGATGCTCATTGCAAAGGATCACCTCTCTCCTATGCTTGGGGAAAAGTAAGGGAACATGATGCCTTTATCTTGTTTGACCTTGGCTCTACTCACAACTTCATATCAACAGAGTTGGCCACCAAGTTGGGCATCTTCCAAGATGGAAGATAATGTAACTGCCGATATAGCTTTCAAGGGACAACAAGCCTTTGTTACTCCCTTGATTGGGAAGTTGAGAATTCATGTCCAAATCTATATCGACAAAGAAGAATTTTTTATCTTTCCTCTCCAACATGAGAATGCTATCCTAGGGGCACCATGGTTCAACCGCATGGCTACCAACATGAAGTTCCTTGAAAGGAGAATCTACTTCACCTGCAAGGGAAAGAGCATGAATATAGATTCTAGTGAGTTTGGTTGTACTATTCCACTTGTAAATCCTCCTGATTTTGATAAATCAATGAAAAGCTCAGTTTCTGCGTACATGGTATTTGTCAAAGAGTCCCTAAAAGGTCTTAATATTTCATCAAATGTAAATGGTAGGAATCAAGAAGATTTAGACTTGTCTAATTTTCTAAAAGGATTCCAAGATGTGTTCATCAATGATATCCCTATGGACTTACCTCCAAAATGAGGGGATGATGACCATCAAATTGAGCTTCTACCTGGAAGCTCACTGCCTAACAAGCCTCCTTATCAAGTTTCCCAAGCTCAACAAGAGGAGATCATGAGGCAAGTACAGGAATTGGTAGACAAAGGGATGGTGAGTCCTAGCTCCTCTCTCTTTTGTTCTCCAATCCTTCAAGTGCAAAATAAAGACGGTACATACCGCATGTGTGTGGACTATCGAGCACTAAACCATATCACTACCAAAAACAGATTTTTCGTGCCCTGGGTAGAAGATGTATTTGGAAAGCTACAAGGCTCTACCTTCTTCATTAGGATTGACCTTAAAAGTGGCTACCATCAAATAAGGATGGTGGATGAATATATCCTAAAGATCGCGTTTCGTACAACGTTTGCAACATCTCCATGTGTTTTTTCAAGCTTTTTATCAATCAGAAGAAAAACGATTTTTTCCTTCAAGAGATTCAATACTTAAGTCATATTATCTCTCAAGATGGTATCTGTCTGGATCCATCAAAGTTAGAGGTAATAAAAGCATGGCCTAATCCAAGGAATCTACATGAACTAAGAAGCTTTATTGGTATGTGTGCATACTATAGACACTTCATAGCAAAATTCTCTCAAATAGTAGGACCATTACATGACTTAACAAAGAAGAACATTAAGTACTCATGGACTGCTAAGGAGCAAAATGCTTTTGACAAGCTCAAAGAGAAGATTACCTCCCAACCAATCCTTATGATTCCAGATCTCTCAAAGCCATTTAAGGTCCAATGTGATGCTTGTGGTGATTGCCTTGGAGCAGTCTTGCTTCAAGAAGGGCATGTCATAGCATATGAGAGCCGAAGGCTTAATACGGATGAACCGGTCTTGGGCATTGATGAGAAAGAGCTTTTAGCTTTTCTACATGTCCTAGACACATGGAAGCACTATTTATTGGGGACTCCAGTTATTTTTCGAACAGACCACCAAAGTCTCAAGTCATTCATGATGCAAACCAAGATCTTCAACAAACAAATGAGGTGGGAAAGTTTTATTTTCATGTTGCTCACATTGCTAGTAAGCACAATCAAGTAGCCGATGCACTTTCACGACGACCAAAAGTTAATGCGGTGTCTATATCAACTCATATGATCTATCTTCTATGATATATAAGTATGCTACTGACTCTGACTTTAAAGACATAATGTCAGTCCTTGCTTTGGGGAAGAAAGAGGAACCATTCACCTTGCAGAATTGTTATCTTCTCCATGGAAATAGGCTATGTGTTACCCACTCCCTTCATGAGAAATTCATGTATGAATCCCATGCTCCTCCCTATGTGGGACATAGAGGCATTCAACATACTCTTCAAGGAGTAGAGACATACTTCTATTGGCCTACCATGAAAGTGGACATACAAGAGTATGTTTCAAAATGTGTGGTATGCCAAAATACTAAGTATGATAGAGGGAAGCAACGTGGATTACTCTAGCCATTTTCAATCCCTAATTCAACATGGGAGAGTATATCCATGGATTTTATCTTTGGATTACCCAAGTCTATCCATGGGAATACGGGAATATGGACAATAGTCGATAGGTTTAGCAAGCAAGCAAACTTTATTCCTGTCAAAAAGACTATAAAGGAACACCAAATGGCAACTCTCGTCATATATCAAATTTTCAAACACCGTGGATTGCCAACATCCATCGTGTCAGATAGAGATCCTAGAATGACCAATAATTTCTAGAAAGGTTTCTTTGAAAATCTAGGTACAAGATTGAATTTCTCTTCGGTCTATCACCCGCAAACCAATGGCCAAAGTGAGATAGCCAATCTTACGATTCTTGATCTACTAAAGATCTATGTTAGAAAAGTAGATCAATGCTCACAATGGGAAAAGTACTTACCTCTTGTAGAGTATCCGTACAATAATATTATCCATAATTCCATGGGAAAAGCACCTTTTGAAATCATTGAGGGAAGACCTAAAAGTACCTTGCTACTTAAAGTACATGGGGAGATCTTCGCTGCTGATGAGTATATCCGTGACCTACAAGAATATTTTCAAAAGATTAAGGAGACTATATCCATCTCTCAACAAAGGCAAAAAGCTGTCGTTGACAAGCACAAAAGGGCCTTAACGTTTAAAGAAAATGATTGGGTCTTACTTAAGTTTCCCAAGGCTTGATTGAGGCAAACAATGGGCAAAAATTGTATGGGCCATAAAAAAGTATTATGCTAAACTAGCAAAAAGATACTATGGTCCTTTTCAAATTTTGAAGCCAATCAATGAGACGGTTTATATACTCAAGTTGCCCAACCATTGGCTCATGCACAATACTTTTCATGTGAGCCTACTTAAGCCCTACAAAGGAGAGCCACCAAGTGAACCCATTATTGAAGACCCTCCAAAAATCAAAGACCGAGAAGAGGTGCTATGCTATCCTTTGGCATGAAGACAAGGTACTACGACATGGTAAGATTATGCGATGGTAATTTATTAAGTTCAAAAACTATCCTTTTGAAGATGCTAGATGGATGCAAGGAATACAACTTAAGGATAGTATGAACCTTGTCAATGCTTACAATGCTACATTAGAGTAAGCAAATGTACATGTTTCTTTTAAATGACCAATTTTTTTTGTCTTATAAGACTGATTCTCTTTCTATTGTGCACAAATTTAAGTAGTATGCATACTTAGAATCATGTTTGTGACGACTACATCTCTCAAACACCAAGTAGAATTTGTCACTCTACTTGGGGGAACGAAATGGACTAAAGAGCAGACATGCTTGCGGAAGCTATGTCTCCCAAGCACCAAATGGATTAGTCATCCATCTTGGAATGATGTCGAGATCCTCTACAGTCTAAGAAACCAAGAGAGAGGTAATTTCATAAAATCTAATATCTAACCAACCCAAATAATTTTCTCATATTAAATTGATCATTTAATGTGAGAGGATAGACGGGAACAAGGGTTACAATATAGACATGTGCTTACTGGTCTATCTCAATACGGGGCCAATGGTAAAGGGGTCCAAATGAGAGATGATTTGTCCAAGAGCAAGGCTAGCTGCTGGAGCTTAAAGATCTTAGGGTTAGCTTCATTAAAGATCTTGAATGCTTAGTGTTAAAATTTCTTTGACCTTAGGTAAGCTAGGGTTGTGCTTGAGGTGGGAACCCGGCCCAGGATTGAGGTGCTTGTCGTGCTTGTTGGACTAAGGTGCTTGAGGTGCTTAATGACTAAGGTGCTAAGGTTCTCCATGACTAAGTTACTTGAGGGGTAAGGTACTCAGAAATCAATGCACATCCCTACACAAGGGGGGGCAAGCCCTCATTGTAGGGGCTAGAGAGAGAACACATACACCCTCACACAAGACATCCTTGGTACAAAGAAAGCAACAGGGACACTTATCAACCTCCTCTTCACGTTTCCTTCATAGTGTGTCTAAAGCCAATTGGTTAGCCCCCCAAGGGGTCCAAGGGTAATTTAGCTAATTTAATTAATTGTCTATGCAATTATCAAGTCCTCTCTCTCTCAAAGAGGAAAGGGGAAGGGGAAAGGGGGACACTTGTCCCAAGGCTACCCTTGTTTCTTGATATGCATTAAGCCTGTGATTGGCCAAGCTTTAGGAGGTCCAATCATGTGCAAGATAGTGCTAGAAGGGGGGGTCGACCAAAGCAAGAAGGGGGCTCTCTTGGGGGGTATACTCCCCCCCCCCCCCCCCCCCCCCCACACACACACACACACATACTCATTGTGTAAAGTGCAAAGTGCAAGAGCTCCATGTCCTTCTCCAAGCTAGTAGGGAAGTTGAGAGCCTACACCAACACTCTTGGCTATGGAATGAAAATTCAACCAAGAGCCATGCTTCAATGCTTACACTTGCCATCTTCTCCATCTTCATTACTATGCTATTATGTATGCTAGCAAGAAGAGTGATGATAAATGAGGAAATATTTCTTTCTCCTATGAATGTTTCTTCTTCCTCTCCCTACCTCATTCCCTGCTATCTCTCTCCACCTTTGAAGGCGTTTGATGCCTTGGGACTGAGGTTGGGGATAGTTAATGCTTTTTACAAAGTCTATGTTATGGGCGTGGTGCATGAAGCTTTCCATATTCATTGCATCACCTAGGTCACAAGGAACACAAAACTTGTATTGTACAAAGTCTCTCTTGATGGGAGAATCTATAATACAAAAGCCTATTGGAGGGGGGACCGGCTCCACATAAATATGGTCCTCAAATGTTGTCAAGTTCTCTAAACTCTCTCTCTTACAAAATTATTGTTCATGCCAAGTTAATTAAGTACTATGGTTATGTTGCTACTACGAATTGACTTAGAGTGTTTGTGCCTATGTTTTCTTAATCCACTAGCATGATGCATTAGTGTTGACCTTAGATTTTCCTTTTTTGATAGGATGTCGAGAACTATGTGAATGAGATCAAATGTCAACCCTCTTTGAATGCCTTGTCCTTGAATGCTTTCATTGTTCAAAAGCTCAATGTGCAGCAATGTCTTTGATACCAGGTTTTGCTTTGGTCCCCTCTCCCTGAGAACGGTGGCTAAAGATCATCAAACATCGTTTAGCAACATTACTGATATAGTCCCAATCCTCAACAACTAGTATGGGGTAGTTAGCTATTGGTTGAGTGAAAGTGGTTGTTTAGGGTTAGGTTTAGTGTGAAATGTATACCTTTGTGGCAAAATATTACCTCTATAATGTATTGTTTTGATATAACATTCTAAAATCAACACTTTATGTTTATTAGAAGTATTTTGATTATATATCTTGTAAAAATACAGAGTATTTTTGAGAGAGAGAGAGAGAGAGAGAGAGAGAGAGAGAGAGAGAGAGAGAGAGAGAGAGAGAGAGAGAGAGAGAGAGAGAGAGTTTTTAGAGAGAGACCATATGTAACAACCCTTTAACGTTTTTCTGTGTTTTTTCTTGAAAAGTGCGTGAATACTTAGACTCTGACATAGTCCAAGCTATCAACCACTGAAAAACGACTTAATCTAAGCCTAAAGGTCCTCTCTGAGTATGACTACTCCCAAGACGCCTCTACACAACTGAAGTAGACACACCTCAATCCCGCGGTTTCTAAAAGATGGTTTTTGTGCTCCAAGCAAACCTAGAGGAAGGTTTTGGACAATCCTACTAGCTTAGGTCACCTCATCCTTGGTAATGGTGCCAAAATGTGGGCTCCCCAAATGTCAAGCCTCGCTATCTTATTGTAGTGACAGTGAGAACCATGAACATAAATATCATATCTTGGGACAGAGGTGACTTGACTAGTGCATGGAGGCTATGAGAGGTTGTCAAGCTCTCCAAAAACACACTCAATCCCTATCTACCCAAAGCTACACTCAATTGCATGTCAGAGGTAGTAGAAGCTAACTACAACACTACAAAAAAATCTCGTAGATTCACCAAGCAAACAAAGTCCAAACAAGACAAAACTTATAGGATGGGTACACAACATCTCAAGACACATGTCTAAGCCCTCAAATACCCCTTATGACCACTTGCCAAAATTGCACTTATTATCTACAAGGTAAATTTGAACTAACCATTTTCAGCCCCAAATGCACCTTAGAGCTTAGCAATAATGCCCCAACACCCCTCTTATGCATAAAATGCAATTTTGTTATGTAAATCTTGAGTTATGAGAAAATTTACAAGGTGATGAACTACAACAAAAAAAGTTTTATTGCAAAAGAAGCACAATGTCACGAAGAGATTTCACATGTGAACATGATGAAGCAGATGCTACTTCAAATGGACACTTCACAAGGGAGTTACAAACTTAAGAAGAGAAGAGGAGAGTACACAATGATCTGCAGAGATAGTGTAACACTTATTATCCAAAACGCTTACAAAACCCTTACAAAGATTGGCTTTTATACCTTACCCATAAGGTTTTAAAATGTGCAATTTTTGGGTGCCCAAGGCCTTAGGGCTTCACAAGCTACTATATTCCTAACCTAGGTATGCTAACTGACATTTTCTTTATAGTTTAGAACTCTCATTGAGCCTATAACACATTACAATTATTACAAGGGCTTGAATAAATTGGGAAATTACAATACATGGCCATTTTCTGAAAATGTGAACATATGTAACTCTGATCTTTATTGCTTCTTTGCATCCATATTTGATGTGCATTTGCAAGGATTTGGTCTTTAATATCACTTGTTAATTGATGTTGGCTCAATTAACAATGCCATCTATGGTTAAGCTGGTTATCATTCTCACACGACACGGTCACACAATCCAAGAATTGCAAATAGATTTCTTGTGATAACCTTTGCCTCTCGCCCTTGAGAGCGAGACTCGTGGTGATTATGAACTACTCATTCATCTAGTACCATTAGTGTACACATTAATCATAGACACTATGGGGGATGGCATGAAAGATCTCTTCCTAGAGATGAAAATCTTTTAGATTTTGGGGCCATTTGATAGCTTCTTCTAGCCTTCAAGATGGAGGATGTGGCCTATTCATTACACAAAATGTACAAGTCCCACCATATTCAAAGGTGACCCTTATGTGCTTTTGTTAACCCATATTTGGCTGGAGTCCTCACATCAATTGGTGCACTATATCCATATATGAACACTTATGGTTTGTGTCTCAATGGAGCCTTCCTTTTAGATAGAGTCATTATCCATGCCAAAGCCAAAGACTTTATGTAGATGGTGGACCATATATACATGGAAACATAGCCGGTCTAATTAATGACAGTCAAGGAAGAAATGCAAGAACTGATTGTATATTTGTGGAATGCAAAAATGGAAATGAACAAGAATACACGAGCAAAGATGTTCCAAAATACATTCTTATAAATTCCATCAGATCATTACTTGCCGATGATGAACTATTAATAAACTACGGATTTCGTAGGCCGGAAAGAGCACCTCCACCTCTATATTGAAAACTTTTTTTTTTGTTGAATCAATTTGTTTCTTTCATAATTGATAAGAATATTTTAGAATATATTAAGTTTGATTTGTGCATATTGAATTCTTTGAATCGTGTCTATGTGATATGTTCCAGATTATGATGTTCATCTCCTTCTCATGGAATCTCACGTATGTCAGTTGAGTGCATGAAACTCCTTCATAAGAGTGATCCAAAACATTACAATAGATTGAAGAAACTATATAGTTCACATTTTAGCAAAAAGAATGATGTTTTTGATGACGATGATGGCATGTATGATTTTTGTCATGATTGGTACAAAGAAAGTGTCACTTGGATAAAAAAACTTTTCTTAGAGCAAAAGTGCTTGATCAAATCTACGAGGCTCAAATTCATCACAATAAGTTAAGCGCAAGTTTACAGAGTTAATGCAAGTTTTCTTATTTGAAATTGACAAAATTGTTATTTTTTTATCACTATTAAATTAAATACTTTCTCAATTATCAATGTTAATTGTGCTATTTTAAAGCGTTTGAATACTTCAGCTGTATGTGTTGTCTGCTCAAAGTGTTGTAGGCTACTATTTCAAAAGTTTTTACCCTTAGACAACACCCTTATTACATCAAGAGATGTGGAGAAAAAGATGCTGAACAAATTTGGAGTCGATTACAACACCATACACACATGTCCCAACGACAATATATTTTGTATAGAGGCAAATACAAGAATGAAGAGAAATGCCCAATATGTAGAATATTTTGTGATAACAAAACAAGCGCACAAAACCTCATAAAGTGCTTCAATATTTTCCATTGGAACCCTGTATACAACATATATTTTGAATTCCTGATTTAGCATTTCAAAAATAGAATTTATGTTTTCCTGTCATAATTCTAAGAAAATAATAAGCTAAAAACATTAACATATATTTGTAACCTCTAATTGATGACCTTCAAGAGTTTTGGAGAGGCATAAACATGCTTGATATGTCAAAAATGAAAATTGTGTCTCACTAGTAGAAATCCAACTTGTGATCTATATTTGGGATCATCTATGGAGTGCCCCTCACAAACCCATCATGGATACCCACTCTAACCAACAAACAAAATTGTCATCCACATTGGCTGTGCATATACACAAACCACAAAACAGAGCCTCAAGGACTCAAGCTTCAAAGAACATCTCTGAAAATTCGGATCATAACCAGTGACTTCTAACCAAGTGCCTAGAGGAAATACAACATGTTCTATCATTACATGAAAAAATATATCGTGCATTAGCTGACATGTGCATGAACAAAATTGTTGCCAAAAATATGGGAGTATGTATTGATCTTGCTACATCTCTGACTACTATGGACAACAAGGTGAATTCCGGGTTTGCAAAAGAAGACCCTTGCAAGGGAGACTGTGTACTCAGAAAAGGATAGAGGGACTCCCCCATCACTCAACGAAGGCCAGTTCCACTATGTAGGATCCTAGTCCAACTAAAGAAGGGGATTGCCCTGCCAAATCTATAGCTTCCAAAGTGGTGCATCCTTAGTAGTGAAAACAAGGTCAACACATGATCTCCTTTGGAAAGAGCCTACCACTCTAATAGGGTGGCAATGGGTAGTCAACTGTTTATCAAGGGGAAGGTTATTCTAAAAGTCTAGTTTGATGTGATGTATATGATGGCCAATCTCAACAATGCTAAAGACTAGAGTCCTCTACTAAGCAACAATCGGGTCTCCTTAGAGAGAATCAAAGTACACCCACCATCCTTGATGAGAAAGTATAGGAGGAAAGTGTCGGATCAATGTAAGACATAATTCTTTCAAATCTGCAACAAGAATCACACAATGGTGACAAATGGGACTAACTAGAGACTAGGGATATATGGCATAGTACCAGAAGAGGTATGTTAAGTGATTGAGCAACAAAGCTGGAAAGATCCAGGAGGCCAAGATGGTATTTCAGAGATGGTAGCATGGTTTGAGATACATGGTTTCTCTATGGATAGGTTCCCCCCGTTTAAGTATTCTCTAGATGCACCCTCTCTCTCTTTCACACCGAGGGAGGTCACTTGACTTATACGACATGATATATTTTAGTTAAATATGCAAAGGACATAAATACAATCTATATAGGAGGCCAAGTTGTGCCAATTATGTCATAGAGAGACATAGATAGAGCTTCACTATATATGCCATTGTACAACATACTATGAGATACATGGCCACTTTCACTGCCTCATTAGAGAGGGTTTTGGGCCTCTATATAGAGTTATGAGACACCAAGATCAGAGATGTCTTGGCCTCTATATATTGAAGATTCAATGATATTGAGTAGGGTTGCACACACAGAGAGAGAGAGAGAGAGAGAGAGAGAGAGAGAGAGAGAGAGAGAGAGAGAGAGAGAGAGAGAGAGAGAGAGAGAGAGAGAGAGAGAGAGAGAGAGATGCACCATGTACTCTCCCAAAGACTCATATTGAGGACATGTTACATATATATAGGCGAGACCAAGTTAGGTAGAGTGATCCATGTATAGCTCAAACAAGCCTCTCTCTCTTTCTCTCTCTCTCTCTCTCTCTCTCTCTCTCTCTCTCTCTCTCTCTCTCTCTCTCTCTCTCTCTCTCTCTCTCCGTCTACATCTCTACATGGTCTTAGAGCAGTAATGATAACGTAGTGATGCAACTCATGGTGAAGGAATAGAGTCCGTGTATACAATTTGTTTAAAAGATTCACAATTGCTACCGATTTCATTTTGAGGAGAGATTATTAGTCATAGTGATTGTTTTCTATTAAGAGGAATATAATTAATGTTTTTGGAGCGGTGTTTGTTTCTATTCAATGTGATTAACAATTCTCTTGAGAAACTCTATGAGACCAAAAATTACCCTTCCATTGCAAGACTGCACTATGATAGCCCTTAAATACACCTTGACACTCTCTTACCGATGTCAGAGAGTGTGTGTGTATGTCAAAACAAAACATGGGAGTGTTGATACAAAGAATCTACATCACTTTTAGGATATTATCCATGCTAGATAGAGTTGCAAATCCAAATATCTTTGGTGGAAGAGATATGATAATGTCAAACCCTTTTGTCATCAAGGCCACATATAAACAGAAGGAGAAAGCTAAATGGGGCCTTCCAAAGCCTTTTGACTCCAACATCTCATACAATGTCTACACAAAATAATTCTAGAGTGAGGCCTTTCAAATAATTCTAGAGTGAGGTCTTTCAAATAATTTGACTCCAACATCTTGTTTGTGCCTACATAGAATGATTCTAGAGGAATATCCATATTTGAGATAGAAATGTGGCACGAGAATCTTTGAAAAGCAGAAGTTATGAAACATCATTGTCACCTACAAATGAAAAATCAAAGGTCTATCAACCAAAATATCCTTCCATAGGATCTTTGAAGGAAAAAAAGTGAAGGAAGTGACAATATCCTTCCATAGGATCTTTGAATCAAAAACACGTTGTCGTGCCATGGCACGTTCATAATGTGAAATTAAAGTATCTACCTCACTCTTAATTTTTATGATGTGTGGGACCAAATGCTATTATGTACATAGTGTGATATATGAGAAAATAGATGCCACGGTTGCAGCTCTGTATATACCTTGTGGGGACAGCGAGGCCCTCGACGTGACACTATAGCATGATTTTTTCACATAAATATATGCCTAATTTGCTTTGGGAATGTACAAATGTCAAGTGTTTTGAAGTGGCACGCTCGTTTTGCCTAGAAAGTTCAATGCGAGCAATCTCGGCCAAAAATAGCAGGTTTCGTGCGCTGGCATGAAAGACGTATCCAAAGTGCTTACCAAGTGGGAAAATGAGGTTCAACATGAAATTCGAGCCCAATGGGATTTTCCCACAATTTTAGGGATTTTTCCCAGCTCGTTTGGGCTTTTTACGGACAAAAAGTGACATTTTTAGGCTAAAAATGCTAAAAATGGTCAAAAATAGCCTTAAAAATGCTCAAAACAGTTCAAAATGCCACATCAACGATTCTGGTGTTGTTGCTCAAGTTGTGTGGGAATTTTTAGAGCCAATAATGAGCTCATTTGGGCACATGAGCAAGGAGATACAGCCATTCCTTTACAGGGTGCTAGTGTAGTCCCGTGCTGCTTCCACTACATGATTGAGGCTGTGAGGCCTCCAATTAGGGTTTCCCCTCCTCAAATAACTACTTGGGCTTCTCCAATGAAGTACTGAAGCTTCCATGAAATGGTCACGATGAAGAATTGAAGCGTAAATTTAGGGTTTTTAACTGGTCGAATGAGCACTGCATCTGTGCAATTGGGAGCGAGGCTACACCTAATCTTCACACACACAAGAGTTTTGAGTTAGTATTGGTTCTTTTTCAAACTAGAGCTTTCATGGCTGGAGTTTTGTTCTTTTTTAGTGTGTTTTTGGCTTCAAATCGTCTACGTCGTGCTTGATTTTGCTACGAATCCTCACAGTGAGAGGCACGGCGCTTTCCTAGTCGCACTGCGCACTTCTTGACACGTTTTTGGTGAACCCGACGCGAAGTAGGCTAGGGTGAGGGTTCAAAAGCTTCATTGAAGGTCTCAAAAGAAAGGTCTAAAGCTATGGAGCAACAAGAGCAACAGGGGGTTCGGTTTGATCCAGTCACAATGCAAATGTTTCAAGCTTTTGCAGTGTTTATGCAACAGCAGCAAGATGCAGAAAGGAGGGAGCTCTCCTCAACCAAAGCGCTTCGATCTGTGGTGAAGAAATTGGACCAATTTAAAGGCAAATATGTAACAAAGTATCTTTGTGGATATGTAAAGGAGATGGAGCTTCATCGAGTGCCCGAAGCAGAGATGGTGCAAAGTTTTGAACTTGCTGTGGTTACTGAGATTAGAGAGCATGTAAGGGGAATTAGAAATGAGCATGGGGCAACTTGGGAAGCATTCAAATTAGCCTTGAAGGAAGAGTATTTCATGGAGGACTCCGAAAGGGTAACAAAGAGGACTTTCTTAGAGTGGGTAGTTCGGCCAAAAGAGGGGCTCTCGCCTGCCGAACTGCTAAGGGAATTCGAACGCCGTTATGATCAACTTTCAAGAACTGAAAAGGCTACTCTAAACTCGGAGAAGACAGAGCTCTTTTTGCAAGCTACAGGTAAAGAGATTCAAGAGAATTTAGAGCTACTACTTGAGGATAAGGATGCGGAACAGGATTTGAAGACTGATTGGAATGAGGTTGAAGACGCCATTTCACTGCTAGCTAAGCGACAACGACGAAGAGACAAGATGATAGTCAACCCTACTCAATCCCCAAGTGTTCCCGAGAGTCCTATAAAGCCTGTGATCGTGGTTCCAAAGAGTGACAAATCTATCCTAGATGATATTGTCAAAGGAATGCAAGAGCTCAAGTTAAAGCTTACAAGGCTAGAAGAAAAGGGGCAACCATCATGTCAATCTATAGGGTAGCGACCGCAAACCAGAGAAGGCTTTGTCAATAGATGCATATGGTGTGATAGTACTGACCATGGAAGGAGGGATTGTGAAAGTTTCAAAGACGCTTTGACAAAGGAGCTCGTTTTCTTTAAAGATGGAAAAATTCACTTAAGTGAAACAGGTAAGCTCTTGGGAACGAACTTTGGCAAAGGCGGGATGAAGAAACTAGTTGAGGACATGGCTACTACCCATGCCATCTCAATGGTTGAGGCAGCCGCCTATGGGTTGAAGGTGGATCCTATTAAAAGAAAAGGATCAATCAAGGCTGGAGAAGAGAAATCTAATGGTATTGGAGAGCTATGGCCATGCGCTATAGAGTCTGCTATGAAGGGTAAAATGACTACATAGGTTTTACATGAAGCTGGAGATTGCATTCGGCTTGAAATAGGTTGGAATGACCCTGTGGACTCTTTGTCAGTGCATGCATATATTGCCAAATGTCAAGCAAATGAGGCCATTGTTGAAGAGAAACGTAGGCGTGAGAATGTGGATGAAGGGCCTTCAAAGCGGGCAACGAGGAGCGGAGGTAGAAATGACACAGTGCCTCCTAGATCACCTTCCCCGCAACAAATGCCTGTCCCCGAAGTGCCTATGCAAGAAGCCTCTAAAGACAAGAAGAAGGATGCAACAAAATCCAAAGCGAAGGGTCCAGTCTACAAACTCCAATCCGATATAGAGGCAGCAACGGATCTCAAAAAGGTTTTGGAAGAGAGGATTCTAAACAGTAAGGTGGAATTTACCTTGGGTGAGGTCCTTGGTATAGCAAAGCGGGAATTCCACGAAGAAATAATTGATATCATAAAGAGCAAGCGGCAGTATCTTACTGAATCTATCCATGTACAAGGTGAAGAGGAGACTTTAAAAGCACAAGGTGTACAGGTCTATGGCGAGCAAGGTGAAGAAATTGTTGTTGGATGCTACAAGTCTAGGGGAGGAGTAAAACACGTTCGCTTCTTGGATGATGAAGATGAAGTGGAAACCTCTCACAAGAGCTACTACTTGAATAGTCACTGGGCAAGAGCAAATATTGAGACGCTGGTAAAAGTGGGAGACTTAGAAGAGCCATACATTGCGTTGATAGATCATGGGTCGGAAATTAACCTCATGTCAAAGAGTCTTTATCAAAAAGGAAAATGGCCAATTGATATAAATCATGGATGGATGATTCGTGAGCAAACAACTCATCAGGGGAGCTGTATGGAGCTTGTCCAAATGTAAAGGTGACTATTGGGGATGTGAAAGATGACCAAAATTTCTTTGTACAGGAGATGTCTACATATCCTCTTATCCTTGGGCAGCCATACATCACTGCTACTCGCATGGAAACCAAGGTGATGGATGATGGGTCAGCTTATGCAAGAATAAGGAGCAGAGATGGAAAGCATGCAGTACAATTTCTTACTGTTTGTGTAGACCATGAAAGGAACCGTGAAAGTCTTAGAGAGCAACCCTTGCCAAAGACAAACAAAGAGTTCAAGGACTACAGGGATATGAGGGGTTTTGGCCATGTACCATTGTAGAGCGGGATTGCAGTGGTACAAGAAGAGAAAGGTTCTCGCATGATGTATATGCAAAGGATACATTTTCTACAGGTTTTGTAGGATTATCAGACTATGCATCTATTGCTTTTACAGAGTGCGAGGACTTAAAGCGGGGTGAACGACAACATGTAAATAGTGTAGAAAGAGGTTTGAAGATGAATGGTTTGCTAGAAGATGATGAATGCATTGCAGGTGTGTTTGATGAGTGTTCTTTTGTGGATACTATGCAAGATTTGGAGTCTTTAGTGGATTGCAATTTGCATATAGGAAGTGAGGTCGTGAAAGTGTGCTCAATAGAAATGTATAAAGTCATTGAGGATTTCAAAAACTCTCAAAGTTTTGATGTACGAGTGGATACTAAGTATAAGTCCGTGGCAAAGAAAGTGAAACCAGTGGCATTACCTCTACCAAAAGACTGCACAAATAAGATGGAACGAGCTGCTTTGCAACTTATCCTTCGTGACCCAAGCAAGATTGGACACAAGTTCACAAAGGATTCTTTGAAAGAGTTACAGGTTGGTTGCAAGGAAAGTTTGACAAAAGCTGAAAAGATATGCTTTGAAGACATGCTTGCCAAACACGGAAAAGATTTTTCATTTGAGGCTTATGAGATAGGGTGTGTTGATCCATCCATTGTTGCTCCTATGGTGATCTTCACAATCCCTCATGTACCTTGGAACTTGAGGCCTATTCCTGTTCCAAAGGCTCATTTTCCAAAGCTCATTGAGTTGCTTAATGAAAAGATCAAGATGGGTATCTTGGAGCCTTCTTGTGCTCCATATTCAAACAGGTGTTTCACTGTTCCAAAGAAAAATGGTTCTTTACGCTTTATTGAGGATATGCAACTTGTAAACAAGGTGACAATCAGAAATGTGGGTATAGGGCCAGTTGTCGATGAGTTTGCAGAGGCATTTGCAGGAAGGGCAATATATTCTATGGGAGATTTGTACTCAGGGTATGATCAGTTCCAACTAGCAATGGAAGGCAGGGACTTGACTACCATGAGGACTCCCTTGGGTTTAGTAAGGATGTGCACCTTACCTCAGGGGGCAACGAATTCAGTTGCACACATGATGAATGGTATGAAAAAAGTCCTACGTGACTTCATACCGCAAACTACAATGCCTTTCCTTGATGATGTGCCAATCAAAGGATGTGATGTAAGTGATAAAGATGTGGCTCTAGACTCAAGGGGGTGTCGAAAGTATGTGGAAAACCATATCAATGATTGTGATAACATCTTGGCAAGGTTGGAAGAGGTGAACCTTACCTTGTCTAGCCAAAAGTCAGTGTTTGGCGTGAGCGAAGTTCTTATTGTGGGACATATGTGTGGGCCATATGGTAGAAGGCCTTGTCCTGCAAAGATTGATGTAATCCAGAGAATGAAAGAGAAATGTATAAATGTCACTGAGGTTCGAAGGTTCTTGGGTGCATGCATGTTTTATGTTATCTGGATTCCGCATTATGCACATGTAGCAGAGCCTTTGTATCAGCTTTTGAGAAAGAACCAAAAGTTTCAATGGGAAGAAATGCATACTCATGCCATGAGAAAATTAAAGAAGTTGCTGCTTATGTCTCCAACTTTGAGGAAAGCAAACTATGAATGTGGAAGATATGTAATTGTGACAGTGGATACTAGCCCCACAGGAATTGGATGGGCGATTGGGCAAGATGATGATGATGGCAAGCGATATGTGGTGAGGCTTGGAGCAAAAGTCCTAAGCGCTCGTCAACGCAACTATCCACAGGTAAAAAGAGAGTTATGGGAGTAGTCACAGCTTTGAAATGTGACAAAGAGTACTTGATACGAGCAAATGTAATAGTGGAGACTGATTGTCTACCCCTTCTTGGAATGATAACAAGTTGCTCAACTCCCGACATTGCTATGTTGAGATGGATTGCCTACATAAAATCCTTGAATCCAGAATTTAAGCATATTGTAGGGAAAGATAATCCAGTTGCGGATATGCTTTCAAGAGCAAGGTATGAAAATGAAGAAGACATGGTTGTCGAGGGCGATGATGTAGGCACATAGTTCTATAGTATCTCTCATGCCAAGGGTGATCATGTTTGCCTGTCAAATGCACTTGAGTCATTTACAGAGGACCTATATCAAGGTGTTTGGTTGCTCATTGGACGCTATCTGAGTACACTGACAAGGCAAGAAGGGTGGACTGATCAAGAGTTCAAAAGAATATGGAGAAAGGCCTATGGATACTTTTTGAAAGATGGGTACTTATGGAAGCGTCCAAAACAAAGAAATGGAATGCCGATGAGAGTTGTGAATGATAAGGACACTCAAAATGAGCTTATGAAAAAGTTTCATGAGAGTCTTTATGCTGGACACAGAGGTGTATGGGCCACCTTTACTAAAATGAAAGAGAGGTATTGGTGGAAAGGTATGTTTAAAGATGTATCTCACTTTGTGGAATCATGTGAAACCTGTCAAATGTATTCAAATGTACGTCATCGTGATGGGTTGCACCCTACTTACCCATTGGCCATGCATTACAAGTGGGTAGTAAATCAGGTTGCAATGCCATTGGGCTTATGGAAAATGAGATACATAGTGATTGCATGAGAAGACTTAACCAATCAAGTTGAAGGTCGTGCTCTAAGAACAAAAAGCACAGAAGGGGTATGTAAGTTCCTCTTGGATGATGTAATTAGTTGTTATGGTTGTGTTGGGAAAATAATAGCGGACAGGGGTGAGTTGGATGCTGACACAGCAAGGGAGTTTTTCTCTAGGTTGGGCATTAAACTTGCTCTCCATACTGCATATAATCCTGAGGGAAATGGTAAATCGGAGCGTGGGCATCCTCCTATCATTAAAGCTTTAGCTAAGGCATGCAAAGGTAAAATGGGAGAGTGGCCTAGGTTGTTGCCTTATGCTTTATGGGCTGATCGTACAACTCATAGCTCGGTTACTGGTTATATGCCTTTTGAGTTGATGTATGGTTAGAAACCTATAATGCCAATTGAGGATGTAATTCCCACATGGAATGCATTACCTTGGGAAGATGGAATGAGTAGGGATGACCTTCTTGCTTTGTGCATACAACAGTTAGAAAGAAGACCCCAAGATATTGAGATTGCAGTAGCACGATTGAAAGATGCAAGGTTAAAGAATAAGTACAGATTTGATAAGAGGCATAGGCTCATACCTAAAGCTATTGAGGAAGGTGATTGGGTGTTGGTGTATGACAGCAGTCTTGACAACCAACATTCAACAATAAGCAAGCTTTCAAAGAGTTGGTTTGGTCCTTATATGGTTCAGCATGTACATGGGAATGCAACTTATACCTTGCATGAATTAGATGGGACAAAAATGAAGACTCCCATTGCAGGGAAAAGAATCAAGTTATTCAAAAGAAGAGGTGATACAGATCCCTTTGATTCACAGGAAGGTCAAAATGAAGGCTCTGATGAAAATGGTATGGATGTGGATGAAGAACAAGAGGATGATGCGTTAGATTTTGTTGCAAGCGATGATGAAATCGACATGTATGTTGACTTAAATGAAGACTGAACCTGCAAAAGATATTTGTGGCACATACCGGAGGATGTGCAGGTTTAGAGGGGGTGGATTTCGTGCCATGGCACGTTCATAATGTGAAATTAAAGTATCTACCTCACTCTTAATGTTTATGATGTGTGGGACCAAATGCTATTATGTACATAGTGTGATATATGTGAAAATAGATGCCACGGTTGCAGCTCTGTATATACCTTGCGGAGACAGCGAGGCCCTCGACGTGGCACTATAGCATGCTTTTTTCACATAAATATATGCCTAATTTGCTTTCGGAATGTACAAATGTCAAGTGTTTTGAAGTGGAACGCTCGTTTTGCCTAGAAAGTTCAATGCGGGCAATCTCGGCCAAAAATAGCAGGTTTCGTGCGCTGGCATGAAAGACGTGTCCAAAGTGCTTACCAAGTGGGAAAATGAGGTTCAACATGAAATTTGAGCCCAATGGGATTTTTCCACAATTTTAGGGATTTTTCCCAGCTCGTTTGGGCTTTTTACGGACAAAAAGTGACATTTTTGGGCTAATTATGGCCTAAATAGCCTTAAAAATGCTCAAAATAGCTCAAAATGCCACATCAACGATGCTGGCGTTGTTTCTCAAGTTGTGTGGGAATTTTTAGAGCCAAGAATGAGCTCATTTGGGCACATGAGCAAGGAGATACAGCCATTCCTTTACAGGGTGCTAGTGCAGTCCCGTGCTGCTTCTACTACATGATTGAGGCTGTGAGGCCTCCAATTAGGGTTTCCCCTCCTCAAATAACTACTTGGGCTTCTCCAATGAAGTACTGAAGCTTCCATGAAATGGTCACGATGAAGAATCGAAGAGTAAATTTAGGGTTTTTAACAGGTCGAATGAGCACTGCATCTGTGCAATTGGGAGCGAGGCTACACCTAATCTTCACACACACAAGAGTTTTGAGTTAGTATTGGTTCTTTTTCAAACTAGAGCTTTCATGGCTGGAGTTTTGTTCTTTTTTAGTGTGTTTTTGGCTTCAAATCGTCTACGTCGTGCTTGATTTTGCTACGAATCCTCACAGTCAGAGGCCGGCGCTTTCCTAGTAAGAAGAAAGTGAAAATACCCTTCCATAGAATCTTTAAAGTGAAAAAAAGTGAAGAAAATGCTTGTCTCAATACTTAAATGTGTGATGCCGATGCTGCATGATGATTATCAGAGGTAGATAGTCGATGGCGAGGACATCAAGGATACCAAAGATCAATAGGATGCAAGGAGATCAATTGTCAAAAAAATAAATTGATGTCGTAAGCCAAGAAGTATCAAGAGTCAAATCCACTGCTAGAAACATTGGATAAAGTCTACCTTCTATTGTGTTGCTCAAACAGAGATATTGAGGGCATAAATGGCTTCAAAATGGGGGTAAAGCCTTAGGATCCCATGATACTTGTTGAAAATACTTGTGGCACAACAAAGATGCTGCAACAAAAACCAAAACCAAAACCAAAAGCTAGCCTGAAACTATGTGCACATATAGACAAAATTTCAACTCATTTCTCTCTCACCTGGTTTGAGCTCTCCACAAGCCCTTTGCTATGAGCTTTGATACCATGCGTGAGTGCCTGTGGAGTGTGCATGCGATGAGTGTGGGAAGTGGAAACACACAACATGTGGTGGAGTGCATAATGAGGTTACCTCATTTACTTCTTATTGCGTTATTAACCCAATAAATGAATTATGTTAATGATGGGTTAGTGGGTGTCTGGCCTAGTTGGCTTGAAGACCCAACAAGATGGTGACATAATACCTATAAGTAGAAGTTGTGCATGACAATAATTACCTTTCTACCATTCTCAAATACATGTATCTCATTGATGGTAGTGTCTATCATGTAAGGGAGCTCCACCTACAGAACCTAAAGAACTGTTCATCCATCTACAATAGCAAATCAATCACTTCATAGTCAGAAAATCAGTCTATGTCCAGTCTCACTGCTCTAGGTCTTCACACCTTTCTAACATCCAAACAAATTTCGAATGCAATGAAACTTAAGGAAGGTGTTACAACACCTAAAGGAATACTCCTACCAAGTTATGCAGTTATCTAGAAAGGTACACAAATCACGATACATGCCAAAAAATGTATAGAAAATTGAAATAGAACTACACAGAAAGGTTCCCTTCAGGCTTAGAAACACTCTTCCACGATCAAAACATAAAAAAATAACCATTTGAGACCTCAAATCAACACATTTTTCTCACAGACAAGACGTCGCGAACCACAACATAATTGAGAATGATTACACTTATATTAAAAAGCAAGAGACAAGGAACACAATGTTCTATTTGAAATCGAATTCTGATTTCTTGACAAGGAGAAAGGTTGATTACAAATTAAAGCAGAAATACAGCTCTCAGTCAACATCCAGTAATTCCCAAAGATAATGATAATGTTTCTTTCAAATGAAGGGTTTTGGCTTAAAAACATGGGACCCTTTCCCATGGCCATTGGCCACTTTACAAGGCTTGTAGGTTCTGTGTGGGTAATATTGAATAACATGCTAGATTACACTTCGAGAATCATTAATAGGAAAATTACAAGGCTTCTTTTGGAAAAAAAAGGATTGAATACAGTGAAGTTTGACGTGTAACCGGGTTTTTTGGTGACATTGCAGTGTATCCACCAAACATTCTCCCCTTCCTATTCTTTGCACATCCTCATGCAATTGAATTTGGCTGTTGCCTTTAGTGGTTTATCAGTCTTTTTTCCAGCGTCCCTGTGAGTCGCTTGAATTTCTTTGTCCGTCCTTCAATCTCTATCCTCATTGTCATGTCTCTGAATGGGCAAGTGCTCTGATATGCAATATGCCTATCCAGTAACTCCTTAGTCATGGGATTGAATATGGAGGAGTCAACTTCAAAAAATCCTGTCATGAATGCCTCCTCAAAGGTTTGCATGTAGTGTGAGGGCAAAAACATGACTCTTGTATATAATCCCATGATGATGATTCCAGCATAATCCTCTGGTTCCTTACACAAATACTTGCCAGGGATGCTCTGCTGCTTCAATATCATTGAACGTTGCTATGTAGGTGATTAGCATTTTTGCAATCTTTACAAGCATTGGTATGCAAGATCTGGCACTTCCTTCATGGTGTTGATGACTCCTTTGAGTGTGTGAATTATATACTTCTCTGAGGGGAAGAGGTTATTGCATGTCTTTGTTATTACTGGGTAGTTGAGAACTGCTGGTCTCTTGCTTTGCCAGGAATATAAGCTATCCCAGGATCACCTTCTGTTTATGGGACAATAGGTCGGGTTTAGGGTTTATGAGGTTTAGGGTTTAGCTTACGTACTTGTTGATGTTGGCATCTCTTGCAAGGCTAAGTGTTGTGTAGGAGTCTTGCTCACCACTGCATACGACTCTCCGAGTTTTTCATTCTGATGCTTCTCTTTGGTCAACTTTTCCTCTAGTCGTTGCTGCCCTATCTGCAGAGTTGTGTTTGTTTCATTGAATGCTTGAACTTCCTTGTAGTAATAAGTAGCATACTCTTGTTCTCTCTGTATTTCTGACTGGAGTTGTAATTGAACTTTTTGTAACTCCTCAATCACGTTTCGTAGTTCCAGATTGTATTTGGCCGCTTTGGCTGTCTCCTTCTTGGTGTCGTCTTGTTCTAATTTGTGCAGGTTGTAGAGTGCTCTTTGGCATTAAATTGGAGCTTGATCTGGTCCAAATGTGCGTCAATGTCAAAAGACCTGATCAATTGTGCCCCTTCATCTACCATAGCCTGCAAATGAGGCGACCTTGGCTTTTGTCAATATTTATCACCTGATTGGAAGTGCGAGCCTCAATTGTTGTTGTTTCTTTTGTTATCTTTGCTTGTTCATGTTGTGCTTCATGATCCACTGGAGTTGTGGTGATCTTTGGAACTATTGTCTCATCTTCTTGAACTTTTGCTTTGGTGGCAGCACTTTGTTTGTTGTTTGTTCAGGTAGGTCCATGGTTTACTCCTTTTTCTCCTTTTCAACCTCTAGATTAGCTAACTCTTGAGTAGGGGAAGGTATTTTTGCCTCAATTGGTGATGGCATGTTTTCTATTTGACTTTGAATGGTGTCTATATTTCCTTTCTCGTCTTGATTTTTTACTTTGTTAGTGTTGTCCGTCTCCTCTGCCTTGGTAGACTCGTCAGATGATTGAAGATCATTGACGGTGGGCGTTTTTCTTCTTCTCTTTCCCTTTGTTCCATCTTGCGCTTAAGCTCATTTTGAATTCATTATCACATATCGATGGCAATATTTAAATTTTTTATGCTTCTCTTCTTCTTCATTGTTTGATTTGTAGATGGTCCTGCCAACCGGCTTCATCGCTCTTTTGGATTTATGAATTAGATCCAACTGTGCTTCAGCAAGTGGTAATTCATTAATCATACCTAAGGCGTTTTAGGAAATTCTAGTCAGCATTGGTCCAACATTCACATATGAATTTCTTTTGTGACTTCCTTTGATGTTTGCTTCCACTATATTGTTAAGGATGTAATTGCCAAAGTCACAGATGACCACCCTTCTTTCTGCCAACCCCATTGCCATGATCACTACCATATGCAAAATTGGTTCAGTGTAGCATGGTGGCTTTTGAACTTTGAAATGTTGCAATATCAACTGTAGAGGCAGCTCTGTGTCTGAGTAGATCATATCTTGATAGGTCAGTTTGTATCCCCGCTGCTTTAGAAATGCCTTGTCATTATCTATTGCTTTTGTTTTGTGTAATAAATTGTGGATTCCGTGTTGCAAGTGAAGAGCTTCTTTGATGATTTCTGCAGTTATTTTTACCTTGACTGGAGTCCCATCTTTGTCGGGTATAGTAGCTTCTCCATTTCACTGAATTGAGCTAATTAGTTCATGGGCTCTATTGAGGGCATACACCCTCAACAGGGAAAACAGAGAGAAGACTCTCAAAATAGCAACGTAAAGATTTAGAGAGATCAAAGAGAGAGAGAGAGAGAGAGAGAGAGAGAGAGAGAGAGAGAGAGAGAGAATTCGTTAAACTGATTTGTGTATATAGTTGTTCATAAAACTACTCAACAACATTACAATTTATAGCTTTAACTTATTGCCTAACAGAATATGACTAAGCAAGATCTGATTGACCAACATCTGGCTAACCAACATCTGACTCAGCAACATCCGACCCAATAGAAATCTGACTCATCAAAAATCCGACTCAGTAACATCCGACTCAACATAATTCTGATTGAGCAACATCTGATTGATCACAAATTTGATCAGTACAACTATCTAACTAAGCATAATTCTGACTATAAGATTAACACATATCTGACTTAGCAGTATCTAGTCATCACATGGCATGTCCCAGTGGTGGATTTCGTAGAAATCCAACTCGGATCCACACATCCCTTAATTAGATTCAAATGCCTAATCACATGTCATAGGATTACAAAGATTTGAGAATAAAACATGTTGGAAAAAAAACAAATGATTTCATGTGGCATTGGTTCACCAAAAGAGTATTCATCAGCTTGTCCAAGTTTGTGCTTCTTGTAGGCTCCATGTCTCTAGGTAGTACATCCGATTTTTGCTTTGCCAGTATGCCCCCTTTGGACTTACCAAGAGTCATCATCTTGAAACTACTTCAGAAATACACCATCTAATCATGTCCATGCTTTTTGTTTTCATGTTGATGTAAGTTTCCTTCTTAATGTCAACTCTAGTGTGCTTGAAATACCAATTCAGATTTTGGTTTTCCTTGCAAATGAGATCAGAGCCTACAACAAGGTTGATGTTGTTCGCTTGCACCATGTCTTCCAAATTCTTTTCCTTCATGAAAATTTGCAGGTACAAAGTTGGGCTTCTTGGTTGAAAGATTGCTTTTCAGATTACACTAAGTGATGCAGAGAAAACTATGGAGAACAAGATCAGAGATAGCGCTACAGAAAGAGAAATTAGAAAACAAAAAATAAAAATAAAAATAAAAATTAAAAATTTGGGATCAAAAGTTGGAATCATAAATAAAAAATTGGGAATCTGCAAAAGAGAATGAAGGAAACTTTGCCTACAAATAGTGGAGATGACTGCTACAAAGAACATGCGTAGGAAGAATGAAATGATGCAGGTGCAATTGATTCAGCAAGATCCCACCAAAGATTTTTGTTTGTGCGTGTGTGTGTGTGTGTGTATGTGTGTGTCATTGAACCGCATCTCATTAGTACAGGAAATGGTGAGTAAGAGCTTTACTTGCCCCATTTTGATTATATGTTCCCTACCTACTTGGAATGACCCATTCATACTTACCTCCATTGCTCATATCTTCCTGTTCATATCACCTGCAGTTCAAAACATTCCTCATTCAAATATTCAGTCGACCAATGGCCTCTAATCTACAATTTTGATCCTTCAAAAGTTGGCTCAAAATCCGTACGGTGCCAAACCTTTTCATATTTGTGCCATGTTTGAAGCCCTTGCTTTGAAAATTCGGCGTTTGCTCTCTAAAGTCAATTTTTACTTTTCTAGCTTGACTTATTAATTTTTGTTGATTATTTACCCTTTCTAGTTTTTTAGCATTTAAAAAATAAAAGAAAATTACCCACCATTATTATTAATTGGCCAAAATCTTGCCAAAATTCTTGTCATCATTCATATATGCATATTGTCAGCCTCGCATCTTATTTTTCACGTATGGTGTCAATATGGCTCATTATTATGCCTGCTAAGAGCTAAAAACCTCTAAAAATTTGATAAAAGAAAATGACAAGAAAATATTATATACAAAATGATGATTATCTTGATGCTAGTTTTCTCCCCTTCCCATAATGAGTCGTCTCGGACGAACATGTGTCAAGGTGCATGGGTACAAAGTAAGTGTCTATGCATAGCTGTATACTGTGGCTCTAGGATGCGAGTGGAAGATATGCATGGGATAACAAAATGCGGTGCAAGATGTGGGTTCTGAACTGTATGTTCAGGGGATTTTGATGATGATGAGGTTGGTTTGACGCTTCGTGGGCCAAAAAAAGAAGTTGAAGAAGACGCACCCTGTCTTTGATGATTAAAGCTTGTAGTTTTCCCACTGCATCTTCTTTAGATTGATGGCTCTTTTTTGAATGCCACTGACATTGCTTTGATGTGAATTTTGAAGACTGTGAGTTTGTGGATTGGCGAGGTGGTTTTGGTCTCCATCTCCAAATGACTTTCTTTGGTTGTTGATGATTCGAATGTATTGCCTTTGTTGTCTTAAAAAAAGTTTTAGATTTTTTTGTTTGGGTTTGGTTTGTTGGTGTTGGGTGGAGTGACGTAGGTTTAATTTTCGTACAACGTCTTTTGGGTATCCATATTTTCTTCAGATGGGCTTGCATAATAGGATTTCTTACCCACATTTTCCAGATTGTCTTTGTAGAACTTTGTGGTGTAGGTTTTGGTGTTGGTAGAAGAGGTTCCCATAGGTGATCTGACTAGGGGAATGGTGTGGCAAAAGATGTGTCATCTAACACGAGTTGTAAGGTATCCTTCTGCCAATTTGGTGTGGCTTTATAAGTGCGCATCCACGACACTCCCACAATTACTGCCTCATTTAGGTATGTATCCATGACTACATGAAATTGTTGAGGATAAGCATTTACATCAACAGTTATTGATAAATTGACATGACCCAGGCTGTTCATTGTTCCCTGGTTGGCCACCTTGAACCCAATAGTATTTGGTGTGAGAGGTTCCCTTGTCATTTTTAAAAATGTTGAGTAGTTTATAACATTTGCTCGTGCCCTAGTGTCCACTAATGCGTGCTCGGTGAAACCATCATGAAGCTAAAGAAAAAATTGTAGATCTATGCCACCTAATCATGTAGGATCCATTTGAATTGATGCTATTGGAGGAAGATTGATGCCTTTGATCTGCTACCAATTTTCCTTAAGGTTTTTTTGTTTCTTCTGCTTTAATATTCTGATCGTGGCTTCTTCTTTAGCTTGTTCTTGAATAGCATGGGCTTGATTTCTCCGTTGGTCTGCTGCATGAATTGTTTGTAGCTCTTCTGGTGTCAATGAAAGAAGATATTTTTTTAACCTACACCCACTTATCCAATTAGGAATCTCTTCACCTGCCAACGTTGCAAGCTTGATGGCACCACTTTGCGATATATTATATATTACAAAAGGCCCCATCCTTCGCTTTTTGAGTTTTTTGGAGTGTTGCTTTAGGATATACACCAAAATGTAATTCCCATTTTTGGAACTCCTTTCTAATTACATGTTGGTCATGGAAAGCTTTTATTTGTCGTTTCTTAGCATATATTCCTGCTACAGCCCTTAATCTAGTTTCATCTAGTTGTTTCAAGGTGTCTAGCATTTCAGATAGTTTGTGTCCCGTCCATCCTAACTGTGTTGCAACTCGAAGCATGGGAAGTAGGAATTCCATGGGTAGAATCGCATTAATCCCGAACACAAGGTTAAATGGAGAGGGTCCTATGGAAGCTTTAAATGCTACCCTGTAAGCCCATAACACTAAGTTTAGCTTTAGGTCCCAATCAGTTCTTGAGTCACTCACTATTTTGGTTTGCACTGTGCATAAGATTTTGTTGGTACTCTCGGCTTGTTTGTTAGCTTGGGGGTGGTAGGGTGCTGATTTGCGATGAACCACCATGAATTCATCGAGTAAGCTTTCAATGACGGTGTTTACAAAGTGTGTTCCTCTATCGCTCACAATCTCAATCGGTAGACAATATATGGTAAAGATGTTTTTGAACAGGAATTGTGCCATAGTCCGTGCATTGTTTTTCTGTGTTGCTTTCGCTTCCACCCATTTGGTCAGATAATCTGTGGCTATGATGATATATTGTGCGTGTGTGTAGTATGCAGGAGGTATGCTGAGGCCTATAAAATCTATACTCCACTTGGCAAAGGCTTGAACTCCTATCATTGGGCGTAATGGCATTTCATCTCTTCGCAAAGGTGCTTTAGTGCGTTGCATTCATCACACCGTTTTACATATGTCTCTGCGTCTCTGAATAGTGTTGGCCACCATATTCTTGCATGAAGTACTAGCTTTGTAGTTTTCTCAGTATCCACCTGGCTAGCTTGAGTGTGCTTGTTCTAGGATGTAGAAATATTCGTTTTTAGTAGCACACAATCTTAATTGATTGTCCTTTCCCTGCCAGTACAATTAGTTTGAAATCAACACATAGTGATTTTCCTCCTCCTCTACAATTCTTATTTGTGCCTTACTCCATCCCTCTGGGTAATGGAGTAAGTACTCAATAATGTAGATACTCAATTTGGGCGCTCCCATTAGTCTAAAGAGTGTGGCATGTTCCACTGGCGGTTGTTCTTTACATGCTTCACATGATTTTATGTAATTATGGACATTGTTCTCCATGTTTTTCCAGTAGATCCCAACTCACATTAATCTTTGGTATGTTTGTGTTTTCCCATTATGAAACCTCATGTTTTGTATATGAGCAAGTTTTAGGTAGTATTCGTTCTTGTCCGACTGTATACATAGTCTCAAAATTTTGTCCTTACCTTTCTTGTAAAGTCGTTCAGCTAAAAACTGGAGATTTCTTGTCTGATGAATGATTGATGGCTATCTTTCCACCTGTAATGATCCTATGGTGAGTAGAGGGATGACCTCTTCACTCCATCTTGGAACCATTTCAATGTTAAATAGATACAAATCTGGAAGATTATCATCAACACCTTTAGGTGCTTCTCCATGGAACAATCTTGAAAGATGATCTGCTCTCTTGTGTGTCATTCCTTTTTTTACGACTACGATGAAATCAAACTCAAGCAATATTCCAAACCAGCGAACAATCCTTCCTGTGTTGCAAGGTTCGTTTACAAGATACAACAGTGCTTGGTGATCTACAAAGAAAACAAACTTGTTCATAAGAAGGTAGTGTGTAAATTTTTGATAGCATATATCATTCCTAGGCCCTCTCTCTCCATAGTGGTATAATTTTTCTCTACATTGTTTAGCTGCCTACTAGAGTAGCAAATGGGAAAATCCATTTTTTCCTCTCTTGGTTGGGCTAATATGCACCCTATGGCATAGGCCAATGCATCTACATGTACATGGAAGATCTTGTTCCAATCAGGGGCTTGCAAAATTGGAGCAAAAATTAATCCTTGCTTCAATTTGTGAAAAGCCTTCTCACATACCTTTGTCCACTCAAATTTGGTAATGAGAGAATACAAGGGCTTAGCTATTACATCATACATGTATATGAAGCACCTATAATACCCACAATGATCCATAAATGCATGTACTTCCTTTATCCTCGTTGGTCTCAAAAGTGTAGCTATTACCTATATTTTATCTTGATTAGTGGAAATCCCTTTTTTTGACACAATGTGGCCCAAGATTTTTCCTTGTCTTACCATGAAGACACATTTTTTAGGATTTAAGAAAATAGAATAAGATCTGCACTTTTCAAAGAACTTTTTCGAGTGTTTTATGTGCTCACTTCTCAACTGAGAATGCACACATAGATCATCCATGTATATCTCCAAAAATTGCATGAGATACTCCTTGAATGCATGACTCATTAGTCTCTGAAAAGTGACATGGACATTGGTCAAACCAAAAGGCATCACCTTGTATGCAAATATGCCCCACTCTGTTGCAAAAGCTGTTTTATGTTGATTCTCTGGTTTTATGGTCAACTGGTTGTAGCCTAAGAACCCATCTAAAAAACTATAAGCCTCCTTCCGTGCAACTCTCTCAATAACGTGCTCTATTATTGTTAGGGGATAGTTGTCCCTGATGGTAGTATCACTCATAAAGATGACACTCATTATTTGGAATTGAATTATATCATATCCTTCCTCATCACAGAATTTAGTCAGTGTTACTTCATTCACACACACATCAAGGGTGGCCAGTATTTGCTGCTATCCAAAAGGTTTGAACATCTTGTTCAAAAAAGGCTCTGATACATATGCCTCATCTTGTTAGTCTCTCGTGAATACAATCTTCTTTTTTCAAACTTCCACTCTCAAAAGCTCCATACATCCAAATGTGCGCTTTGTTTTGCATCCAAGCAGGTATTTCTCCTTCTTTCTCAGTTGTGGAGTTTAACTCTTCCCCTAGGGTTCATTCAACATCTTTATAACTATGATCTTTGACACTGATCTTTGTAGTGACATCCTTATGTCTTAAGTAGATATAGTCTGTCATAAAATCTAATATCTAACCAACCCAAATTATTTTCTCATATTAAATTGATCATTTAATGTGGGAGAATAAACAGGACCAAGGGTTAAGATATAGACATGTGCTTATAGATCTATCTCAAGATGGGGCCAATGATGAGGGGGTCCAAATGAAAGATGGCCTATCAAAGAGCAAGGCTAACCAATGGAGCATCAAGTCCTCTCTCTCAAAGGGGAAAGGGGGACACATGTCCCAAGGCTACCCTTGTTATTTGATTTACCTCTTGCTCGTGATTGGCTAGGCCTAGAGGGGTCCAATGAGCTTCAAGAATGAGCTAAAAGGGGGGGGGGGGGGGGGTCAACCAAGGAAGCTAGGGGCCTACTTAGGGGGTATACTCTCCCACACACACTCTCATTGTGTGAAGTGCAAAGCACAAGAGCTCCCTCTCCTTCTCCAAGAAAGTAGAGAGGTTGAGAGCCTACAACAACACTCTTGGCTACAGAATGCAAATCCAACCAAGAGCCATGCTTCAATGCTTAAGCTTGCCATCTTCTCCATCTTCATTACTATGATATTATTTATGCTAGCAAGAAGAGTGATGATAAGTGAGAAACTAGCTCTTTCTCCTATTAAATGTTTCTTCTTCCTCGTCCATACCCTCATTCCCTTCTAACTCTCTCCACCTTCGAAGGTGTTTAAGGTCTTGGGACTGAGGCTTGGGATAGTCAATGCTTTCCTCAAATTTTATGTTATACTCATGATGCATGAAACTTTCCATCTTCATTGCATCACGTAGTTCACAAGGAACACAAAGATTGTATTGTAACAAGTCTCTCTTAATGGAGAAATCATAATACAAATGCCTATTGGAGGGGGGGCTGGCTCCACATAAATCCGGTCCTCAGTTGTTGTCATGTTCTCTAAATTCTTTCTCTTGCAAAAGTATTGTTCATGCCAAGTTAACTAATTGCTATGATTATGTTGTTATCTTCAATTATGTTCACCCACTATGCTCATAAAGTAATTTATCAAAAGTACCCTCATTAATTTCCGCTACTCTCAAGTTAATAGCCCAATTCCATTACATTGGTATCAGAGCATTTGGTTTATCTTTTCTTGCTTAAGAAGAGAGGTCCTTAAGTAGCCTATAAATTGTTGATGTTTTTAATTATATTAGGGTAAGTGGAACTTGGATCTATTATCAGTTTTGTTGAGCCCACTATGTGGGATATGGTGCACACCTCGGGAGCTTTGGACGTAAAAATGGAGTCTTTTTAGAGTTGCCTACGACTTTACCATTATTGAGCCATAATAAGTCCAAAAGGAGCTAGCGCTCGGCAACTTTGCTATGTTAGACTTACTCCACTACTCTCTATAGTGGTGGGTGTAGATACTTAAGAGCCAATTTTCAAAGGCTAAGAGGAGTGGCAACTAAGGTTTTGAATTGCCAAAGCATACACTTATAAATAAATTTTGTTAACATGGCTGACAATAACCAAGAGAGTAGAATGAACATTGATAGCTTTGATTTTGCACATGAAGTTACTAATGATGATGCCACCATGTTTGTGAATTATCTTGTAACTAGGTTGCAACAAGCTATGGGCAACCCTGCTTTGCAAGTCGAAGTTACTCAACAACTTTGCGCTTATGGGATTTCCCTTCCTCTCCAAGAGGAGAGAGAGCTTAGGAGGCCTCTTGAAGAGACCCCCAAAAGATCTCTCCCATACAAGAGGAGGAATCCAAAGAGCAAGAAAGCAATGAAACTTTAAGTTCCTGTAAAGATGTGGCTCCACCACAAAGACGATGGCCAACTCCTCCCAAGAGGAAAAGGTTAACACACAGTCCTTCTCCTTGTCACTCCAAAAGGGAAGAGAGGAAACAAAGGAAGAAAAGGGCTAGAAAGAGGTCACCCTCTTCTCATTCTTCTTCACCTTCTTCCTCTTTCGACAAAAGCTATGGCTATTCTCCTAGAGAATAGAAGAGGGGAGGACATCATAAATCATACCCTACATGGCGAAGGTCACAAAAGCTAAAGAAGTTCAAAGACGGAGGAAAGAGGATCTCTTTTCTCACCTATGATGGCACCTTTGGTGCTACCGACAAAGTGTTGGCCTTCATCCAGCAATTTGATGCGGTCTTTGGAGACGAGGGCTTCACAGAGTCCTCCAAGCTACACCATGTAGCTATGCAATTCCAAAAATCAGCTCATCAATGGTGGGCTAGCCTTTGTGGCAATGGCGAAGCCCCAAAGACATGGAAAAATCTATGAGTTTCCATCATGAAGCATTTCTTGCAAGCGATGCAAAGGACAAAGTGCTCACCAAATGGTGCATCTTGAAGCTTCTCTCTCATGAGTCTATCCACAAGTATGTAGACAAGTTTTGGGATTTACATCTCAAGGCTACTGTCTTTCAAAAGATAGACTTTGCTAAGAAAAAGGAACAATTTTGTGCAGGATTACCTGAAGAGATGGCCAAATACATCAACTCTCACAACGGCCTGGCTCTATCACCGAAGTAATCCATCACACCATGATTGCTTCATGCATCAATTTCCATCAAGGGGCTAGACAAAATGTCAAGCCCATGAAAAACAAAGATAAAAATGATGCAAAACAAGGCCTCACCATCCCTTTGTCTACCAGTTCCTATACTTGCCTCATGATCTCCTCTTGTTGAGCTTGAGAGACCCGATAAGGAGGCTTGTTAGGTGGTGAGCTTCCTGGAAGGAGCTCAATGCGATGACCATCATCCCCTCGTTTTGGAGGTAAGTCCATAGGGATATCATCGATGAACACATCTTGGAATCCTTTTAGAAAATCAGACAAGTCTAACTCTTCTTGATTCCTACCATTTACATTTGATGAAACATTAGGATCTTTTAGAGACTCTTTGACAAAAACCATGTACGCAAAAACTAAGCTCTTCATTGATTTATCAAAAGCAAGAGGATTTATAAGTAGAATAGTGTGACCACGCTCACTAGCATCTATATACATGTTCTTTTCCCTGTAGGTGAAGTAGATTCTCCTTTCAGGGAATTTCATATTTGCAACCATGTGATCAAACCATGGCGCCCCTAGGATACCATCCTCATATTGGAGAGGTTTTCTTTGTCAACATAGCTTTTGACATGAAGCCTCAACATCCCAATCAAGGGCGTAATGGAGGCTTGCTATCACTTGAAAGTTGTGCCATCCATTACCATATCTCCCATCTCAAAAGCTTGAATACCCAAATTGGTGGCCAACTCCGTTGATATGAAGCTATGAGTAGAGCCATGGTCAAACAAGATGAAGACATCATGCTCTCTTACCTTTTCCCAAGCATAGGAAAGTGATGATCCTTTGCAGGAGCTTCGATGGTGGAAGCCCTAGGAGTCTCATTGCGAGCCTTCTTCTTGGGCCAAGAACAATAGCCATGCCCTTGCTTCCCACACTTGAAACACTTATGGTCCTTGCAAAAAGCTTCCAGCTCTTCAGGAAAGAGTTTATTTTTGCCTTTGTAAACTCCCTTCTCCTTGGATCTATTGTTGTTGTTGTTGGAAGTGCCATGTATATATATATATATATATATATGTGTGTGTGTGTGTGTGTGTGTGTGTGTATATATATATATATATATATATATATATATATGTCCCTAACTGACAAGAACTAAAATTACAGAGAGGGATCACTTTGATTGCATGCAATGCCACACTTTACTCGTCCTAGTCATGTAGTTTATCCCCACACATGTAACACTCTCTCTCTCTCTCTCTCTCTCTCTCTCTCTCTCTCTCTCTCTCTCTCTCTCTCTCTCTCTCTTTCTTTGTGGGGGTTGAATATGCATGGGAGAAGCTCTTTTCAATAGAAACAAAAGAAAAGCCTCTATCTAAATGCAACCATATATAATTTTTCCTTGCTCCAAAAGATTCTATATTAGATACACTTGTAGGGAAACCAACCTCTTTCTTTTTGGCCTCTTTTACTGGTACAATGTTCAAACCTATGCTAAACCATGATGGAGATATGCCTTTATCAATGAGGAGTGTGATTCATGCTAAAGTATCATATTTTGTACTTGATAAAAATAAATGTGAGAATTACTTTGTTGTTAAGAAATGATGATAGTTAGTGTTCACTAAAGTGTTACTCTTGACTTGGATGTGGCTCTTGCTACTACTGTGAGGTTGGATGATTGCCTAGCCATAATGCTCTTTGTTTTATGCAAAATATTTTCTTCTCCTACTCTCTCTCTCTCTCTCCTCCTCTCCTCTTGTTTTTCAAGTAAAAGACATGCTTTCATCAATGACGAGTCTGATTCATGGTAAAGTATCATGATTTTTGTACTTGAAGAAACTAAGTGAGGGAATTAAGTTATTGTTAAGAAATGATGTTAGTGTTCACTAAAGTGTTCAAGAAAACATCAAAAAGAAAACTTGGATATCCGTGTAACAAATAATTTCTTCTTCTATGCTCTCTCTCTCTCTCTCTCTCTCTCTCTCTCTCTCTCTCTCTCTCCCCTGATTCGCTTCGATTTCGCTCGGTTTTTGTGTTCGCTCGATAAAGTTTGCTCGGTGCTTGGTAAGACTCTGGCCCTAGGGCCATAGGGTGCTCTATATGTTGGTCAAGAATCTTATCGCCCTAGAATCATATGGTGCCCTCTATATTGACAGTTTATAGTTTTATGAATATAAGGTGCTCCATTTCACACATTGGGACTATAGACTTATATTTTTTGCACCTCTATGGAGGTATCTCTAGTCCTAGTGCTATACCAACCTCTCTTTGTTAGTGAAAAATTCTATGGATCTACAAGAGTAATTTGTATACATACATGTACCTCACGTCCATCAGGTGTTCTATTTTGGGTCATTGGGACCATATGGTCATTACATTACACATTTGTATTGGCACCTATGACCCTAGGGCCACAAGGTGCTTTCTATGCTCAATACAATTCCTATGGACACCAAATTGACATAAAAGTGCATTATGTACTACCTACATGGTCACCTAATGGCTCTTAAGCCATTAGGTGTAAATAAGGTATCCTATGTAATATGTATAGCTTCTTTGTACAAACATCATAGGTCCATGGATGATCTTCAGGTTGAAAAGGAGCCTTATGGTTCTAAGGCCATATGGTGCTATTTATGTCTACAAGGAACCCTATGGCCTTGGGGCCATAGGGTGGTCATGTTGCTTTATGTACTGCAAACAAGAGCTTAGGGATTTGCACTTGGTTTTTTGTGGTGTATGACCCATGTGATCATGAGGCCATAATTTGTCTACAAGGAACCCCACAACAAAAACCGAGTGTAAATCCCTAAGCTCTTGTTTGCAATACATAAAGCAACATGACCACCCTATGGCCTTGGGGCGATCATATATATGTATATATATATACATATATATATACACATATGCACATATATACATATGTCAATTCAAGCAAGAAAATTCCATGAAAAGGTACTCATTTTGCCTCTAGTCTTGAAGTCCTTTTTCTTTTGAGTTTGTGTTGCTTTATAATGTTCATGATAGCTAATGTTGGGGATTGATATTTCTCGCACTATCCTTCTTGCCTCCACCTCAATGAACACTATCAATGCACTTCAATGAGAAAATATTAACACATCAAAGTATATCAACAGACCTCAAAAATAGTTTTTCTGAAAATCGCAATAGCTAAAGGTCTAAAATATTACAATGGACATATATAACTTGCAAAAGCAAAATGTAAGTAAGGGAAGACACTCAAAAAGTAGCATGTCAATGATAGGAAGGATAGATCTATGATGGTGATATAATCAATTAATGCATAGCCATCACATTATTTGTATATCTTAGGCTAAGACATGAACTCTTCACTTTCATAGATCTACCTATTAACCTCTCCGATGCCCCACCCTTGACGAATTATTCTCCCATTTTCATGTGCACATATTTTTGAGTAGTGGCACATTATGACAACAGTTGATTGAGGCAATGTCCCATGTAGTGTTAATTTTTCTTTGCAAGCTCAACAAATTGTATGTTTTTTACCCTTATGCCTCCCACCCATGCGTACTAAGTAGGGCTAAGTCCCACTTGATGCGTACTTTTCTTCTTTGCTTCAAAGGCATTGCTAATTTTATTCATTTAATTGATGACTTCATCAATGAAGCCACTTTGGTTAATATACACACTTCTATTCTAAATTTGAATGTTGGGGCGGTGTTGTGTGCATGTTTAGTTCTAATACAGAAGCACGGGTGGCATGAAGGTTACATTTCCCCAACCGTTCAATGCTTTCACTAATTTGTTTAATACACACTATCAATTTTCATAAGCCTAAGAGAGCAAGTTTTCTAGCCTTTACCCTCCTGTGCCGATGAGATACTAGTTAGCGGTAGGTACCAACATTATAGGGTCAAGCACACTACACTTCGTCTTCGCAACACTATCTCTGGACCTAAATGTCCCACGTCAAACGTGGTATGGACTCCGGCCATGTCCCTATTGGATTAATGATGTAGAAAGCATTTTTGGCACGTCCCATCTTGAAAATGGATCTTACTCTCAAAACTTTCTTGCACTTGAAATGTAAACAAGGCCACGAATGCAGCAAAGGTCTAGCAGTTCAAGAGGTCATTAATAGAACGGGACATTAAACTTACCTATCCCGTGCCGACGCGGTATGGATTAGAGCCACGTCTCAAAAAAACAAAAAAAAATCCTTTGTTTCTAGATAATCGGTTTCCTGCACTTAACTCTCCAGCGCCGACACGGTACTGATTGAGGCAATGTCCCACTTGATGCTAAGTTTGATTTGCAAGCTCAACAGTTTGCAACGACGCAGGATAGGTAATGAGTAGGTCCAAGTCATAATGAGAGAGCTCAGAGAGGGAGACGGCAGTGGCCACTTATGTGCCCACCTCTATATCTTGCTTTTCATACGTTTTCCCACACCCTATGAAGCCGTTGTATAAGTTAAAAAGAATGCGATCCCCGTTGAATGTCTGCACCTGTTCTTTGCCCTTCAACATGCAGCGTGGACGCGGAAGGGAAGGCAGTAGAGTGTGAAGCCTTGTGAGATCATGTCTCATAAAAAACAAATAGAAATCTGTTTACCCGTTCTTGGCCCTTCAGCATGCCGCGCCAGCGCGGAAGGGCTAGCAGTAGAGTCCGGAGCCTTGTGAGAATATCATTTCTCATTAAAAAAATCATACGTTCTTGGCCCTTCAGCATGCCGCGCCGGCGCAGAACGACAAGTAGCAGAGTCCGAGGCCTATTGAGAATATCATTTCTCATTAAAAAAAGCATACGTTCTTGGCCCTTCAACATGCCGCGCCGGTGCGGAAGGGCAAGCAGCAGAGTCCGAAGCCTTGTGAGAATATCATTTCTCATTAAAAATAGCATACGTTCTTGGCCCTTCAGCATGCCGCGCCGGTGTGGAAAGTCTAGCAGCAGAGCTCAAAGCCTTGTGAGATCATGTCTTTTAAAAAACAATACGTTCTTGCCCCGTCAACGTACCGCGTCGGCACGAAATGTATTACAGCAGAGTTATCAGAGATTTGAAACATTATCTCATGAGGAAATCGACCCATTCTGTATGTAGCTAATACTAAATGAACAACCTTGCACGAAGAATTCTGGCCACTTTCGAGCCGGCGCGGGATAGATTTCACATGCTTGTTTGATATTGAATGGGCATCCGGTGCTGTCCCCTTCTCTCTCTCTCTCTCTCTCTCTCTCTCTCTCTCTCTCTCTCTATATATATATATATATATATATATATATATATATATATATCACTCTGTACTGACAGCAAAACTGGGCCAAGCAGAGGCGAAGCCCACCTTGTGCTGCTCGTCGGCCATCTTTCTCCACCGTCAGTGCTCTACCTTCCCTTGCAAAAAACCCCCGCTCGCAATGACTAAGCGACCCTTTGCATGCATTAGAGTTTCAGTGGGAATGTAGTTAAGAAGGCTAGATCCTCCTTATTTTGCGCCCATGGATTGTGATGCAGGAGCTGCTGATCGTCTGTCCGCTGTAGATGATGTGGCAGGCTCGAATTGTAACTGCAGGCTATAGGTTGCCAATATAGATGTGCAATATAATGTTCCAATGGTCCGAATGACTCAAAATAGAGCACCTTATGGACAAATGGCCATAAGGTTCCTCACTGACATGTGGCTACACAAATATAGAGAGGACTGCATGGCCATAGGGATAGAGGATGTCATTGTAGAGGTGCAAAAAGATGAGCCTATAGTCATTATATATAAATCAACAGCTTATGTCCATATAGCTATAAAATTTTCATATAGAAGGCACCCTATGGTCCTAGGGCGATAGGGTGCTAGTATAGAGCCATTAAATAAACATATCATGTAGTATATACAACATTGCAATATAATTATGAGATATTTAATATGTAGTTTGGATACTTAATGTTTTTTTAAAGCCATCAAGATTGTAGGTATTTTCAAAGCTAAAAGTGGGTGTTGTTTAAACTTGCAGCTCTTCAACAAGACTTTACAGTTAACAATGTCTCTTGTGAGGTCATTGATACAAAGGATGCTCCAGCTCTTGAGCCAATTGAAGAAGAATCTATTAATCCTCATTTGAACCAACAAGCTTGTAAAGAAGATGACAAAGAGATACAAGTTTTTGAAGGTCAACCATCGCAGTTGTTGGAGAGAAATTCCAACGATACAATGGAAGTAGACGATGATGCAAGCTCCAAAACATATAGAAGGACAGAAGAAGACTATGTCAAAAACATTTTAGTAGCTCAAGATTTGAGCACTAGAGTGCATGGTGATCCAAATCTTTCATCCAATGATGGACCAACGTTGACTATAATACTGAGCTTGTGTGGATTTCTTTTGAGGCGTTGTTGGCAAAAGTCCAAAAAAATGAAGAGCTTGAAGTTTAAACATGAGTATATTGTTTTGCGGCCAGGATGCATTGAGTTTTTAAGGAGTCTCCTAAGCATCTCCAATGTTGGCATATGGTCAACAGCTAATGATACACATGTTATGCAAATCATCAAGATTTTAGAGAAGGAAGGTGGAGAACAATTTCCATTCTTTATGATTTGGGGGCAAAGCCAATGTCAACAATGTGTAGAGTCAAGAATCACTCACCCTAACAATCCTGGAGTAAAGGCATTTTTCAAACCTTTAGCTATTGCATCAACAAAGTTTGGGATTGATTTAAAAAGATTGCTTCTTATAGATGATGCACCATTGAAAGGATGCAGTAATCCTGCATTAAATTGTAAATTTCCACCATCATTTAACATTGATGAGGAGGATAATATTCTCCTTGGAGAGCTGCTACCATATACCAAAGCTCTTCATCATGTCAACGACACTCGTACAATTACAGGATCTTCTTTGTATGGACAAGCGCCCATAGTGCAACATCACGAGCTTTACAATCATGTACAAAAGGTTGTTTCAGAATGGGAGGAGCGCAATTTGGTTTGTCAACAAAAAACCTACTCTACAAGCAGGCTACCAGAAGCTCCTCGTGCTCTTGATGATGAGAATGGTGCCTCATCTAGCAGTACTGGAATGTCCATTAGAAGTCGAGATAAGAAAAGGCTGACACTTGATCGAGAAAAAATGAGGATATTGAAGAATATCAAATCCATATCAACCTTGAAAGGAGTTGAGTTAATTATGCTTGCTCAGAGATTGGGGTACAAAGAGCCTGTGATCAAAGCACATGAAGCCAATAATTATATCAAACAACTCAAAAGTCAATATTGTATTTAATAGGTTCACATTTGTAGAGATGATGGAACAAAGTTTTGTAATGTTATGGCATTTACAAATGATCTTTGTGTATAGAAAAACCTTTGTAAGAGTGCTTATGTTTTCAACATACATGAAGATGTGAAAGTGTTCTAAATTTTTCTATCAGAGTTATGAGTAGCACATGAGCTTGATGTGCCAAATGTTTAGTTTTTTTATTTAGAAATATTTATAGTCTTTTATTTTGTAATTTGAGTTCATTGAGGTATTAAGAACAATGTACATGGTCATAAGGCCAAAAGTTGATTTGTAACCATAGGAAAATTTGCACTTTATTGTATTAACACCCTATGACCCTAAGGCCATAGGCTGGGTCAAATAGATCTTCACTTTTACAAATCAACAATTTCTACATCAATAGTAGATGATGAATCAGAGCATAGTACAAGAGATGGAGGCCTAAATTTGAAAGAAAAACAATTACAAAATTTATGAGCATAACTTAGGTCGATTTGAAGGGTGTGATGTGTTTAAATTTTACAAAATTTATGAGCATGCCACAAAGGATAAAGAGGTAGATGAGAAAACCATGTTTGGAAAACTTTTCTTGATCAGATTATCTAGATTGTAGGCATGGATTGATGAAATATGAACCACATATGGAAACACATAGATAAAAATTGATAAATCTATAAAAGAGGAGTAGTTTATAAAAAATAAGCAGGTAACAAACCAAAATTTCATGAAATGGGGATTTAGCACCGAAAGAAGTGTTTTCACTCAAATTGCTAGGGGAATTCAAGACAAGTCTACTTAATTTGAGAAAGTGGAGCTGTTTGTGCAAGCTATTGATCAAAATATGCAAAAAGATCTTGATGGATCTCCTTGATCATCCAACATGTGAATTAGTTTCTAATTAAGACTAGAAGGAGATGATTGAGACATTCAATATGATTGTTAAAAGGCCCAAGAGGATTGACAAGTTAAGTACATGTGTTGATGGTTTAGCCAAAACACTTCATTCCCTTGAAATTCTTTAGTAGGTTTTACGTTACATTTGTTGTTCGCCTATAAACCATAAGTTAGAGCTTCGCCAATACTAACAGTATGATTATATTGCATCTCTTTCATAACCTTCTTCATTCTACATTTCCCAGAGGTAAACATATCTCCTTTAATAAGTGAATTTCATTATCTTTCTTCAATCGTTTTTTTGCACTCACCCTCCTCTCCAAAATCTTCACAATTAGTATTTACGTGATCAAGGCTATCCCACCGTATGCAATGAAAATTTTTACTACTCTACAGAGGACCTTGGTGCCTTGACCCTTCTACGGGGTTCTTATCATCAAACTTGAAAGATTTTAAGCCAAGGTTCCATCACTTTATGCCCTTGCCAAGTTCATTCAAAATTGGCTTGTCCACTTTAAACACTTCTATTTTGGTCACATAGATAAATCTACATCAACTAACAAGTGCAAGAGATTTTTTCTAATCATGTTGTTCATTATGAGAAAAAATAATTTAGGCTTGAAGATGCCAGTCTTACTCTTTAAGGTCAAAAGTTCATGTTTACAGTAAAAGAAGTTTTGCATGTGGGCCACTTATTAGACCGTTTGATATAAGATCAAGCCCTATAAAAGTTGATTCTATAAGGAGACATGAAATTTGGTTATAGAAGTTTGAAGATTTTTAGGTTCAAGTGTCTTTTATATGATATGGTTACCTCAGTCATTCCTAGCTGCCTTGTGACCTTCAAACCAATAATAGTTTTTCATAAACAGACGCCTATATTCTTGAATATATGCATAGAATCAAGAAGATAAGAGATCTTGAAGTCCTTTCAATACTCTAAAAAAAACCATATAGAGATAGATGGAGCTAAAGTGTGTTGTTCTTGATATCACTTATCATCTTGGTCGCTTAGAAGCTTTGAATGTGGATCAATGATGGGCCCTTCGGCCCACTTTTGGTACATGTCCATTCTCAAATTCTTCATCAAAATGTTTAGCTTGTGTGCTTTTCTATAATAAGTAATCTTCGGGCAAGCATTGTTTATGGGAAAGGTGTTTTTCTTAAGATGCTTACTATATGTAGATTTCAATTAATCACCGCGCAAAGGATAAGCTTTATAACTATTGGTTGAGAATCCTTCACCCATAGCTACCGATTAAAAAACTATTTATATTTTAATAACATCCATATGCATTACTTAAAGACAAGTAAGTACTTGCACAAAATTCGTAGCCGAGGAAGTCGTTCATAGTCCATGCTAAAATTTCACAGACTTTAAATCTTCTTTCATATTTTGGTTTTGATATATCAAGCACATCTATGACTCTCCAAAACTCTTGGAGATCGTCAATTTGAGGTGCCAAGTATATGTTGTTTAACTTGAAATTTTCTTGGGATTATAAAGATACAAAATTGAGTGCTCTTTCTTAAAAAACATAAAGGGTGGAAGATTGTAGCTAACTAGATCTACTTGCCAAGTAGACCATGTACTTGAGCACATGGAGAATGGGTTCACACCATCCAAGCCAACACCCATCTTAATGTGTCATGGCTCTTCTTCCAACTATGCCATTTTGCATTGATATACTTAAAGGAGAGACAATCCAAGGGAATTTTCATGATTCTATTGATACTTGCATTCTTATTCCCCAGTCCATAAGTCTTGCTAAATCTCTCTTCATTATTGTATCAGCCTCTATACAAAATACAACCATTGGGACATGTGTGTATGTTGTGGTAGTTGATTCCAAGCTTACTCAACGTGTTTTTCACCTCATCTCTTGATGTAAGAAGGAAGTTGTTTAAACGTAATGTTTTCCGAGATACTAGCCTACAACACTTTGAGAAAATGTCACACATAAAAAATAGTGAAACTAACATTGACAATCAAAAAGTCATTTACTTTAATAGTGACAAAATGGGTGCATTACTCCAAGCATAACAAGTTTGGAGGTTTAGAATAAGCAAACTCACACTTAATCATGAAAAATTTGCACCTTCATCAAGCACTTCAGCTCTATAAAGACCCTTTTAATACACATGCCACTTTCTTCATATATCAATCATTAATAACATCATCCATGCCATCATCATCATTGAATCTATCAAAACTGCTTGACATTTTTCTTGGTCCTTATTTACACATGTCACCTTTTGTTATGGCTTTGTGATGTTGAATGGTCTTGTGTCTATAAGTTTACTTTTTTCTTGGAAGTTTGTGTGACAAGAGATTGATGTAACTCTTAGTATACTACATGGATTTCTTTGGTAGTATCAATTGGTTAAAAAAGAATATCTGTTTCAAAAACTTTTGCTTGTCCCTTTGATGCAAGTTTTTGTAGTAAATGTCTACATTTCACTAACCCTCTTCTCTATCTTTTTGACATTGGTTTGTGGTGAACATGGTAGGTGTCCCTTTTAACTCATATCTGGCACACACACACACACACATACACAACTAGGGATGCAAACAATGAAGATGGATATTGAAAGTTGGATTTTTTCCTTCATTATCTAACTAATAATCTAACAAAAAGAAGTGACAAATACAACATAATAGAAAGACATACAAAAATCAATGCAAAACTCCTAGTAAGTGAGTTGGAAAAATAAGAGCCACCATTTTTCTTCGCTCAAAACTAACAACTTAGTGAAACAAACACATTGAAATTTTGCATGTTGTCATGAGAATGGCACATTGTCACATATTATAAAATTTTGGGGGGAGGCCCTTGTGTAAGAAAACTTGCATGTTTTCTTCCCTTTTAATTATAACATCAAATGGACCAACAAGAAATATCCATAATATCTCTTTCATTAAAAACCATAACATCCATAATATGTAATGGATGGACAAGAAATATCCATAATATCTCTTTCATTAAAAAAACCATAATATCCTTAATATTGAATGGATCCACAAGAAATATCCATAATATACCTTTCATAAAAAACCATTCTACAAGAAATATCCATAAGATCTCTTTCAAATCCACTTGAATTCCTATTCACTCCATCCTTTGTGCTTCTTTGATGTGCTCAAATACCATGCAATTAAGAGCCAATCACCTTTGCATATATCTTTAAAAAAATGATCTTAGTGTGTAAACCCAACTATATGCAATTTTGTAGAAGTAAAAGGCTTCTCCACATCCTTGCTTTTAGAAACCATATAGTCTTCATTGTCAACTCTAGGGATCCCTAGATAGCATGTTAAAAACTGGATTCTCTTTCTCTACATTAGGAGTAAATTTAGGATTCAAAGATTTTATGTAAGCAATCCATCATAACATATCAATATTTATCACAAGTAGAGAAACTCCTTATCATCCCAAATAAAGATAAGAAATATGCATCTACAATCACAAAAGCACACATAAAGTAATCTTTATCACACTCTAGCACAATTGCAACACCCCAAAGCTTTTTACCATGGATATGCTCTTTGTTGAGAACTTCGAACCTTAAATTACACCAAAATTTACTGTATATCTCTTTCCATACTCACCATTTTTTCCAATAGCTTAAACAATAATTATAGGACTAGTATCGGTTTCACAATGATTGGTCTCCCACACTTGCACTATTATCTTGAATGTAGAAGCCCTTTACAATGTCTTGTCCAACTTCCAGATAGCCTTTCTATGCTCTTTCTTCTAAACACACTTTTGACCCTCCACAACATGGGCAAAATGAGGTAACCATATCAGATAAAGGACACATATACCTAAAAAATCTTCAAACTTCTTTAACCAAAGTGCATGTCTCATTTATCTTATGAATAGAATCATCTTTTATAGGGCTTGATCAACTTCCCCCCCCCAAACTCACAATAGTGAGTGTAGTATTATATTAAAAATAAACCAAAATGTACAAAGAAAGCCATGATCTTATTGAGCCATGGTGCCTTTCACCAACCCTAACCCATATTACTAGATACATTAGTTGATTAAGGAAACCACCCTGAACCTAAGCTCAAATGACTTGTGGATTCCACCACAGAGAGAGCTTGGCCATATCAAAACCTTTGCCAATCAAGAAACTACAAGAAAAATATCATTGAAAGGAAAACGTATAGGTAATCAGAATCTGACTTCAATCTAGCATCCTAGATAGACAAAGGATTGCAAGGATGTGGAGAAGCCAGATTCTGGTTACCTACTTTTTTTCTTCTCCACATACTTTTTTTTCTTTAACTTATTCTTTTTGAACTAACTAGTACTGCGTGTAGATCTAGGAACATTAAAAAAAAAGGCTAATGAGGTTGCGCTTCTGGTCCTGATTGTCCCCAATTTCTTAGTCAGGTTTGGAGGTTTCAATGACTACTTGGGCCTCCATAGAGCGTTTGAAAGGTGAGTTTGGATTCTCTTGCATCTCTTCAGTCAAGGAGTCAGTCTCTTCCACCATTGCCAGTTCACGACTACAACAAATAGCAGAGAAGCAATTTTCTAGTTCATGGTGGTGGATGTAGGGCTTGATCTTCTATCAAATGTGCTAATAAGTGGCCTACAATCAAAACTTACATCTTGTCCAACTTCTAAATAGCCTTTCTATGATCCTTTTTCTAAACACACTTTTGCCCCTTCAATAATTGATACAAAGCTTTTACAACAAGGGAAGAATGAGGTAACCATATCATATAAAAGACACATGCACCTAAGAATCTATGATCTTTCTTTTAAAAACACTTTTTTCCCTTCAATAAATGATACAAAAATTCTTTGGGAGGTCATTTGGAGGGCCTTCTAAGAAAATAAATTTTTTTGCTTCTTCTCTAGAAAATTGGTGTGGTAAAAGAAAAGTTGTCCTCATCAATCGTTCAAAAATTGTACTTCAAAGTGGATTCTTTTGATACAGTCATAACATTTGTAAAGATTGATGGAATGTCCCTTTTCAATTATATTGAATGCACCTCATCATATACGAGGGAATTTCTTTTCCATACGAGGTATGCAGTAGGGAGTCTAGGGAGTTATGGTGCTATACTCTTTTGTTTCTTGATTTTCTTGACTGTGTATTCATGGCTTCTTCATCCACCCCTCAAACCTTCTCACTAAATAACATAAATATCATCTACACATTGATTTGAATCATGAATATGAGCCTTTATGCAAGCAAAGTAAAACAAACACAATAGTAACACCCACCACGGACAAAGAAAGACTCAGAGTAGAGGGAGAAAAACACATAGATTTATGGACAAATGGCTCACTCTATCCTTTGAATCCTATGACCAATTTCTCCTCTACATTTGCAAATCCCACTACTTTATTGACCTTTGCAGGCGATGGACAGAATGGTTTACTTGGCTACTGCAAAGCTCTAACTGAGAATTCAAAAATTCAAAAAGCATGGTTCACCATCAAGAAAATGAGATTATACAACTTTCTAATTTGCATTGTGAGGACCAAAAAACCCTTTTGCAATGCACATAAGAAATGCAGGATTGCAAGAAGAAGTGCAAAACTTACAAAGGAAAGATACAAGCTTAGGTGCTCGTGTGCGAAAGAACAGACTACGGAATCTTGAAACCTTGAAGGTTGGCTCTGGAGGTCTCAAGAAAAGAATTCAAGCAATGAGGTCAGGATTGTGAACCGTTTAGTTTATTTCACCTATACATTGTTTTTTCTTATGTCTATTATATTTTCTATGTAGACATCCTATATTTCCAGACAAAGAAAACATAGCTCCAAAGGCCAATGTAGGACAATTGAAGCCTTTGATAACAAGTGGTCTCAAAAAGGATATAATGCATGACAAAAAGTATAAGGTTTTGCAATGGGATTTTGTTAACCATTTTATTACAAAGAGTGTAGTGCCTGCTAGTGAAATACAGAGCACACTTGGCTCCCTTGGTTGGCGTGAGTTAGAGAGGGTACTCAGCTATTCAACAATCTATTTCCTCCATTTTTGTGAAGAATAGAATAAAGTCTAAACTTCTACCAACAGTAGCAAGTGTTTGGAAAGAGAGACTTCAATTCAACCATGCACAGATAGACTTCATTGGATGTCCATTTCATATTGATGGTATTTATATGTCTCAAGGAACAATTGTAACCTATGATGAGTACAACAATATCTTCATGGACCTCACTTTGTTGCAAACTAGAATGGTTGAGTTCTACAGTGTAATATTTGAAGAGACAGGTGGTGTTCTCATTTGGTTTTGAAGCTAGATGAGTGTTATATTCTCAAAGACAAGAAGCTAGAACGAGTCATAATAACATTGATGAATAGGGCTCTTTCAAAATGCCCCACTGATGATCCTTCATACTTCAGTGTTCAATCAGAAACAAACATGGTGGCTTGGTGTTTTTTAGGTATTCCATTTCCATCTTCTCTTTAGCTTTGCTGGGCCCTCTTGAGATTTAATTTTGGATTTAGTTTCACGTCTCATGCGGATTTAATCTTGAAGGTAAAGAAAGAAGAGCAAAACATTTTATATTGGGTGTTCCATCAAACCCCTATCCCTGATATCATTGATAAACAAATGAATCATCTTGTAGGTGACCTTAAAACACTGAAGGATATGTATAATTGTGGAATGGGTGCTATGGTGAAGGCTCCATTCTTGTATTGCATGGAGCCTGCAAAGACGATGGACCCAAAATGGTGGAGAAAGGCTCCTACTCGCCACAATGAGGATCCTAATTTCCACCCAGTTTTGGATATTCCACTTGTCAATGTCCACATTTGTACAATGCATGCTCTTTGCAAAATTGTGGAGAAGTTAGTGTATTTGTACATTGGGATTGCTTGAAAAATCAAGAACTCAAAATAATAGAAGGTTGCGGTAGAGGCGCTTGAACTGGTTTTGTCAGAGATGGGTCTCCATGGTGGCAATGTGAAAATCAAGCATGGACTGAAACTCAAATTACTCATTACCTGGTATTGTTAACACTAGAATGGTAACCTAACAGGATATAAAAGTGTCCTTTCAGGTTTTGGGAAAAAATTCCAAAACCATAGTAGATCCACTCATTTTGAAAAATCCTTTCATGAGCTTATAGTTCAATAACTACTACATATGGAAAAAAATGAGAAACTTGTAATTTTTCTCATCCCTCGGTCACTACAAGCCTCCAAAGTTGATGGACCAATGCATTTTGCCCAAAACAGCAATTTCTTACGGTTGATTGCATATAAATAAGAGTGGGGATTTTTGTAGGACATGAGATAAAATGCCCTGCTAACTTCAATGGGTTGGTGACCAAAACATATGGTTTCTTTTACCTCACTATTTTTTTTTTGGGCAAAAAAAATAGGTACAAAAAAGTTGCATTTTTGCCATTCTGCGGACCTATCATCAAAGTTTCCATAGTCACGCTCAATACAGATACTATATACATGTTTTCTTAGTTCCCTTTGGGCCTTTGGATTCAAAAGGAGCCATGGAGCATGTCAAAAGGATAATGGATCTCTTACAATTGGAACCTTGGGGGCAATGATAAAGTGCTAAATACAGCAAACATGAAAAAACTGGGTTTAGCATTATGACCTCTAGAAACCCATAGAAACTACTCAATATCTAGCCAAGTTTGTAGTCTATGATTAGATATGGTTACTACCTACAAAATACACACAATTGGCCTAAGAAACTAGCAATATTGAGAAAGTTATACTTGCTACTCTAAAATGTATCGTATTCTTCAGCAATCAAAAACCTCAACCATCATCATATACTATGCTATACAGGATATTAGGTCCCCCAAAACTCAAGGAAGATTAGCTTTATGTTATACATTACACTTACACAATCAAAATTGAATTTGGATATCAAGAAAGCCACCAAAAAAATCATAAAAGTGCAAATTTTGGCCAAAAAACAGGATTATGCAATTCTTGTAAATTGGTCATAACTTTCAATTTTAACACTTAGCTCTCCCTACAAGCATCAAACATGTTGAGAACTATGAAGGCCTAAGCTCTAGCCATCTAAATCTCACAAACATGAAGTTTAGAGTGGTATAGTTGCCAAAAATTGAAAAAAAAGCCAAAAATAGCACCCGTTTTTTCACACAGTTTAGGTTCAAAAATGTTGTGCGAGAGTAAGGTTCATGGTGAGATCGATACTCCAAAAAAATGCTAAGTTTTTTTCAGCTCATAAGGCAACTTTGTGGATATATAGAACCTAGAAATTCATTTTCATACTCTTCAAATAATTCAAGCAAAATGGTCACTTAACAAGACACAAAAGTGTCCAAGGACATAAAAGTGTCCTGTTACCATTCTAGTGTTAAAGCACCCTTTTAAATTATAAGGGCTAAAACGTTGTTTAAAATTCTTGACAACTTGTTTTATTTGCAACACATCAGTTTCAATCACTTACCATACTTCATTCAAAAGGATGGAAACCCAGCATATGGAACACCCAAGGCTTGGAAAAGTCTCATTAGATGGCCAAGAATGCATATTTCAGACACACACAATAGGGTAGCTCTCGAGATAAAGAAAATAGTTTGAAAGAGTTGTTTCAGTGGTTTTATTGGAGAATCCTTCATTGGCTGCAACAAAAACATGTATTTGACTATTCGGCAACAGCACAAGCAATTATGCATTTGCAACAACGGAAAAGGAAACGAGTAGAGGCATTCAACAACTCCAGTGCTCGTGAAGGCCAGAGAAAGTGGAGAGAGACAAAGAAAAATGTTAACCATAGGTGGATCAAGAGATTTTGATTTAAGGTCCAACGTGTACAAGAGATGCCTAATGATATAATAGATACAGTACAAGTCACAAGTCTCTCAACTTGATGACAGATAGTGGATATCTTTTGGAATATTACCCTCGTATCATATCATTAAATGCTTTCCATAATTTAAGAGTTCATTTGGGTTTTGTTTTCCAAAAGTGAGTGCCATTGTTGTGTATGTGTAATAATAAGCTGCATGACCACCATCGTACCCCGGACAATATCCAAAACATTTTGTAGCAAAAACTTTGTCGACAATGATACATTTGTCAGAATTTTGTGGTAGCATTGGTCCACCTAAGAAGCGTGAGAGCATCTTGAGGGTGATGTTGCAGTACTTCCCTCTTGGGACATTCCATTGTGAAAGACTAGTATTGGTGTTTCACAAAGTCTGGCAAGGTGTTTTCCTAGTGCTGCATCCCTTCGACTATACTCTCTTGTCCAATGGTGAAGGAAGTCATCCTTTTTAGTAATACATGCTTGTACACAAAAGGATGAGTTAGAGAAAGACAGTGACAGCTAGAATTTTTTATTTTATTTATTTTACTTTTTTTTTTTTTGGGGGGGGGGGTAGGGGGGGGAGGGCCTACCATGTAGCTCTCATCTTGCATATATAAGTCATTCTTCCATAGGTCCACTGACCTCGTGGACCCTTGTGCAGGATGCGTAAACCAGTCCTCTACTTCCTTAGTATTGGTTGATGGTTGAGGTTATGATATCAGATGTTTTAACTGTAAGTATTTTGCTTCGTTGCACCTCTTTAGCCTCTACCTTAGAATTAATATCCTCCTCAATCTTGAAAACATCATTGGACTCCATGTCCTCATCATCTTGTTCATCGGGTGGTAGATCCTCCTCATCCATTATCTCGGAAGGATCTTTCAAGAGACTAGGAACTAGAGAATTAAAGAATAGAAGGAACCCAAAGGATTCTTTGATTAGCTTGCAATCTCGTTCGTGCATAGGACACCATGAGGGTCTATAGATGATAGGCAGCTGATGGTACTTCTTGTATGACCATCTTGTGGAATCACAATCTTTTAAGTGCACCACCACTATGTCAGTAAGAACGACCCTACCCCTTTAAACCTCAAGCTCAAACTTGTCTCTTTCAAACTTGAGGAAATCATTGTGCTGAGCTATAAGGTCATCCACAATGAATGGGGCATTGAAGATAGAAGAGGCCTTGTCAAACATTTCAGTAGCTCCTCCAAAATACTACAAAATTAAATAGTCTTTCATCCACACATGCACAATTTCCAACCCCTTCCTTACATTTTGTAGTTGGCTCACAGGTAGAAGAAAGATCAATGTTTCTCTTTTTGGTGATAGACACTTGAAGCTTCTGGCTTACATGCACTTCTTCCTGTTATGATGCTTGTGAGTCATTGGGGGGTCCCTCTATCCCCATAACATCATCTCCAAGAAATATATCTTTGGCCTAAGCAAAGTCCACATCTCTCTTTAAGGAGCCTCTCAGCAACTCAAGTAGTCTCCCTTCAGCTTCTTGTTCACCTAAGACAATTATTGGATCCACCCCTCTCCATTTTGTGAGATCTTAATCCTAAGTAAAACATAATACATGCAATAATAGGTAAGTATTGGGAAACACCAGCATTTGACTTTTTTTATTAAATATTATAACACATTTCTCCTAAATTGCAAGTTGTTGGTCTGTGTGTGTGTGTGTGTGTGTGTGTGTGTGTAGCAGTTCTAAATCTATATAAGTATACGCAAACGAACACCAACTGTTCACAGACAACAATTCTAGAAAAGTATAGTGGCTTTGCACAGTAATTTATTTGCAGTTGAAAATAAATTATGTACAAGGTAATGAAGATAACAAAATACAGCTCAAGAATCCTTAAACCCAAAGTCTTGGAAATCTTGTATCACACTACGAGATCCACCATTTAATAAGAACTGGACGTTTTAATCAAGGAAGGTAGCCCTCACCTGCACCCATAGCCACAAGAAAACTATTCATTAGCACGTGATTGTACGCAGGTGATGCAGGTCATCCCAGTTGTTATCCATGTCACCTTTAAAAAAACACATAGTTCTTAACTAGTATATTGTTTATATTTGAAAAAACATTTCTTTGGCATTTTTGCCAATCTGATAGAGGAAAGTGAACACTCATAAAGCATCTATGTATGTCAGAATTTCCAAATTTATAAACCTGAGCTCACTCCCTTTTTTTATTTTTTTATTTTTATTAAAAAAACATTATTTCTCAAGAAATATTTATGCTTATCATGTCATGTCTGACATACTGTAGCCCAAGCCAGATATAAACTGTTTTATATATATATATATATATATATATCATAAAGCCCTAGATCAGTCCCTCAGTCCTTAGACCAGACTCAGACCTGTCCGAGAAAGATACGACAAAAGATTCACCAGCATAGATCAGTTAAAGGGAATTATATGAATTTCCTTAAAAAACCAAGGCCCTAAAAACCAACAGCTAGAAGCTTTTATGTATATACTGCAAGATGCTAGGTACGAATCAGTTAATATATACTTGAGTGAAATTAGGAAGCCACCAGATAAAGACCAGCAAATTCTATTGAATAGCCGAGGTTCAAACCAACCAAGACCTTCAGACCTCAGTCACTATGTTGAAGTAATGGTAAGTCACCGAACACTATCACTAAACTTCATAGTATGAGATGTATAAAAGACCAAGTAGTTTTGCAACCAGCTTAATCCGGTATGTGTTGCCATACTTTAGCTCTATAGACAATCCGGTATGTGTTGCCACTCTTAATCAATCCAGTATGTGTTGCCACTCTCAACTTTATAAAGAATTAGAGAAAGAGAAACCTATCAGAAGCTAGTACTAAGTAAATATAAAATAGTTTTTAGCCGATTCAGTGAGATAGGAATCTGCTCTAAAAAACAATTCGATCTTACTAGTAGGTGATGTAATATGGTAGAACCAGTTAAGTCAATTTGCAAAACCAAAATTTTCTCCTACACGTGGTTATGAGATACTACTTACTACCAACCAAATATCAGACGACAGGACACCATTTCCAAAACCTGTATTATGTGCCCTCACAAAAATCTACAGCTGATTCTATAGAATAGGTACAAGAACTAGAAAGTGAATCAGTCAAGGGACTGTCCTCTTACTGAAAGGACCTTAGCAAATTAGTGTTACAATAAACCAAAATATCTTTTCAACTTTATAGGATCATTACGGCTCATTTTTTTGTGAGTTTTTGGTATATTTTTTTTCATCTGCAGTATCCCTTTCAAGAGTACATTACATCTAATGAGTAGTTTTTTAACAGAACATAACATCATCACCCATATATACAATTCCTTTCGTTTAAGTACCATACAATCCTCTTACCTCAGCAATCAAACTCCCTTATACCTGGCATTCTCCCCATTTTTTTTTTAAATTTTACAGATTATTCGTCAGAAAAACCAGTTTTACAGCACTTTTTACAGCAGAAAAACCAGTTTTACGGCACTTTCTTTTCTCATAGCTTCAAAATAACACTTGCCAGTCTCTAGAGTAAGAGATATTTTCAGTTTGACAGAAAAAAGGTCAGTATCCAATATGGTCAGCAAATCTGAAAACAGCCTTTCATTTATTCAAAGTCTCTTCATTCCAAAAATTCGGTACCAGTATTTTGAGTTCATTCAGTCTGAGGTCAGCACATGTAAAAATTGTACTCCGACTCCTTAGTATTACAACAGACATAGGTTTCCAACATTACATGCACCCTATTTTTAGCTTAGTTTTTTAGATATTTGTGAATTTCTGGCTCTGTATAAAGACCAGCGAGACATACATCAAACAATTGAATAATCCCAGCTAACTTTACCTTTTCCAATGCAGTCCGCTCCATAATCATGCCATTAGACATGCTCAAGTCATATTATTCCATAGCCGACAGTGTCAGACTAATCCCCTCCAAAAAAGATATAGCATACAAAACCAGTTTTTTTATTTCCCCTTCCACTGATTTCACGGACCCATACCACATAAGTCAAAGAAAAACCATAACTTGCATCAATGACAAAGCAAGCCAATCTTATATCTCCTCTTACACCTTTTACACACGAAAGCTCAGTATCCGGAAACGAATTAACTGGTTTTTTTTAAACTTTCTCAAAACAGTCTCAGCAAAGCTACACAGTGTTTATAAAAATTCCCTAGAGCAAGACAGAAAATTTCTGTTAACCTGAAGATTAGGAGACGATGACGCCTCCACAATGGCTTTCTCCGATTTTTTCGGCATGTTTGAGCCACAACAACCAGTAGATGGAGTACGCACAGTTTTGAACTAACACACGCAGAGAAATGATAACAGAGCACGCAGCTATGTGAGTATGATAACTCACCTTAGAAGTTATATTTATATAGTTGATGCTGCTCTGTAGTAGACGGGACAGTTGAGTTGGACAGGTTATGCCCACAATCGAGGAAGTTAGTCCAGGCACGTATGCCAGTATCCCCCATAGCCTAAGATCCGGAGGCAGAATCCGGAGGTTAACAGGTAAGATTCCACAATATCAGCACCTACTGCTCAAGGGAAAAATGGCGGGGAAGACTGTCATCGCAGACCATTCCTCAAAACCCTAAGTGGTGGCGTGCGGTAGATGCAAGAAGGACCTCAAGCCACGCTTACAAAAAATTAAAGATTTGTACTGTGACCAAAACAATGTGAAGCCAAGTCCGACAGTCCACCTCAACCTATGGTAACATAAGATAGCATATATTCCCATAGTCAAAGCCCGGTTTTATCCACTAGAAGCGATTATATTCGGTGTCGGGTATTTAAACCCCAGTAGGTATTTTTATCTGCTATCCTAGCCTGACCTTAAGTTTTAGCATTTCCTTAGTGTAAAACACCTTTCTACACTGTGAGTATATGATATTTTTTGGGGAAACTTTCCAAATCATAATAAGTCTTGGGAGTTAATAAACTGTTTTTTTTAAAATGGTTGGTTAAATAAATAAAAAAACAAATCTCGAGTATCATTTCTAGAGTAAGTGGTTTTCAACTATTTGGTTTTAATTTAAATGTAAAGCCCGGTCAGACAGACTACATCACCCCAAGGTAAAATTAAATAGCAATAATTCCCGTATTCATACCTAGGTCTCTAGACTCATAGCTAGTAAGCTGTATCAGGTTCCGGTATATATACACAATAGGTATTTATACCTGCTATCCATGCCCTATGAAAAGCTTCCGCCCGCACAATAGTGTGAAAAAAACACCTTTTAAAGTGTGAGAGACAACACCATATTAGGCACACATTCCTATTTCAAAAATGGTTTTATTAGAGATGGTTGGTCAAACATAAAACCCCAAGTATAGAGTATCATTTCCCGAGTTTGGCATTCTTCATCTATTTTGCATCCTTGGTGTATTATGGCCTACTGTCATGACCAGGTTTTTTTCATAGCAACTACACATCTCTTTATGTCAAATGAATCTATACGTCGAGCAACATTACTCCGTTATGAACAGCATCTATTCCCGCAGTTAGGAACCTCTGTTTCCCAAACAAAGTGGTGGACATATCAGGACCGAGTGACCAGAGTGACACTTTGGGGTCGTGAACATTTCAAAAATATTATACGACCGGTGACGCTTACTGAAGCAGTGGGTCTAGGGCCTAAGTATTATTATATCGAGCATTCCATAAAGCCTGGTTTTTCAGATCGGCTATATCTGCTAGCCCAGTTTCTACCTCCTCAGAAGATTTTCCTATACCGTAGTTATGGTCATCAGCTACGAGGATATTTTAATTGTACACACCACACTCGGGAGTATGGGGTAGCCTTGGCGACTCGTATCGTGCCTTTGGCAGAGAGGCTAAATACTTTCTTCTACTGTGATAGTTGTTTGTGTGATCATGTGATGGGCGGCATAATAGAGATGTAGCTGCGAAGCTCATTAGCTAAGCTTTTTTTTGTCCCGTGACAGCTTTGTGTGTGTGTGTGTGTGTGTGTGTGTGTGTGTGTGCCCACCCATTCCCAGGCACCTTATCCTATGAGGTAGTAGACCCCATAGAATAGGGGCCTACCACCTCAAGAAGTGTTTGTATTAATTCGCAACAAGCTATGCTGAGGTTAGATTTAATCTGATTTAAGCAGACTTATCAAACTTAAGGTAGGTCCAGTTGTGTTTTTCTAAGGAGTTGCAGATGCATGCAACAAGGTCTTTTTTTGTAAACCCGTTCTTAATGAACTTGGTAATCAAAGTTTCGATCTCTTCATATGCTCTAAAAGAGTCGGAAGATGCATACATTATAAGAAAAAGCATTCCAAGACAAGTGTGTAGAGAATTTCTGTACGTTCTATTGCTTTTTTCCTTCATAAATTTAGAGGACACAAGCTTAAGTTTATCTCTTTTCCAAAAAAAAACGAGTATAAAAATTTCCCAAAAATGGGGAAGTTAAAGTAAACTCAATATTTAGGAAGTGTGTTCTAGAAACGATCCATTTATCCTGCCATAGTACTTTCTCGGAGAATGTAGGTTCAATACTTAAGCAAGGTGGATAAATATCTTTAAGAGTAATCTCAAATATGGGGTTGTTGATGCTACATCGGTCATCCATAAATCTGAATGAATGTGCAAAATGTGTGAGTAATGAATTACTTGCGGGGTTATTTAATATTTTTCGGACCCATTGATATTCGAAGTAACAGAGATAAAGATTACACATAACCGGAGAGCATGCAAAACCCATTGGGATTCCTAGAGTTTGTTTGTAGTAGGTATTTCCTAATTGGATACAGCTGTTATTCAGTAGCCAAAGGATATACTTATAAAGATCTTCCTCTTTAAAGCTGAACGGTGCAGATTTATTCGATTTTTTTACCCATCCTTTATTTGCTTTTTGTGAGATGCATGTATACCTAAGTTCCTTTCTGTGGGCAAAGGCAATCTTTATAAGACACGATAAGGTATAAATAAGTCCCAATGGCCCATCTAAAGGTATATTTTCATAGCATTGAGTTATGTCTGCCGTGAAGATAGAGTAAATGCTTTCTGGGAGGTTGATAAACATCTCAGCTGCGTTTTTTATGACCCAAAAAGGGCAATAATCTATATTTATGAATCTCTTTATATCTCTGTGTTTGATGGCACATATATTTTTTATTTCTAGTAGGACCAAATTTAAGCAGTGGGTGATATCATTCGTAACACAAGAGAATAGTCTATTTGAAGTGTCAGAAATCCATCTAAATTTATGCTTATGATTCTTATATGCTGGGAAGAGTATTGGAATTTTTAGAGATTCAGGACTATAACCGAGTCCTGATAATTCCTTGTTCAATGTTGTAGCTACACAAAGCGGAGAGTTATCAAGTTTACTAAAGTCATTACTATTAAGTCTTGAACTAGCCGCCTCAAATGCCAATTTTTTACATATAACGGATGGAGTGTTTGAAACTTTATCTAGGCCAATAATGAGCCATTTCTTTTTAATATCATAGATAGAGGTCTTCATTTTTGGCGTAAGCCAGGTAGTATCAGTGCTTAGCCATACTTGTGGCAAAAGACTGATCTTTTTCCAAAAAATTCTTTTGAGTGTTGATGTAAGTTGGAAGTGAACTTCCTCCTCCAGTTGGAGTTTTAAGGCCAAGTCGGCCAGGCATTCAAGTAGTGCTGATAAGGCACTTTGAGGATTTAGCAGAAAAGGAGGAATATGATTCAAGCCATTACTCAATAGACTCTTTAATTGAGGATCCGAAACGATTCCTAAGTTAGATGTACAAACATGTAAACCAAAGTCAATGAAGTTTTTACATAATTTTTTAAATAGATGACAAGAGCAGATAGGTATCTCAATATTATGGAGAAACTTAATGGAATAAAAAAGATTCTTAATAGGCGGCGAGTATTTCCAACCAATCATCACATCCTTTAGTAATAAATTTGACCCAAAAATATGTCCAAAACATTCTGCAAAGACAGCTTGGGGAGTAAAGAAATCCAAAATTTTGCTTGTAAACAAGAAATGTGTGAAAATCTTACTACACACTTCTTCCTTTGGAGGTAGGTAACGTCTTCCGCAAGCAATCCATCGATCCTGCATATTACATATCCAAAAGGTTTCTGACTGGTAGGTTTCTACCCCTACCTCTCACATAACTTCTACCTCTCCCTCTTCCAAACACAGATTCACTCGAGGAGGGGGTTAGGAAAGAGGTGTAAGACGCCGCCGGAGAGACAAGAGTATTAGGACGTTTGGAAACTTGAGATTCATCTTCTTCAATATTCGTTTTAATTTGGCTAACTATACTTTTGATACCTTTAAAGCCGCCATAAGTGGTTAGCAAAGTCCAACATCCATCAAATCCAAGCTCTTCAAGGGTGTCACGCAAAGTTGATCTATACTGAATAAAGACTATTTGAGCTAAGACCAGATCCTTCGCTTGACCACCAAGCCAAGAACAAAAGAGGGAAAGGTGAAATTCTTCTGCTTTATCAAGAAAGATACTAGGCATATTGTTGAGGGCATACCAAATAGCATGGTCAAACCAAATTACGCTTGACTCGCAAGAAGCTTTGGGGTCCAAGAATCTGCAAGCACACTTAAGGTAAGGCCTGAACACATTCCACACTGTCTCGGTGTAGTAATCAGCATTGCTTTTACTAAAGGTCATCACTCCTTTAGTCCTTGCATATAACCCTGTATTCGAACTCCAGTTTTTATCATCAAGGAAACTCATATTGAAAGGAGCTTTAATCAGATCCCCTTTGTCCTAGAGCTGGATCCCTTTTAGAACTTTAAGTTTGCATTCCTCAATAGTAGCGGGGGCCAATTTGGCAAGGAAGACCCATGTTTCCATGGATATGGGTGCAAGAAATCCTTTATTTGGAAACATCCACAACCTCTGCTCGACTCCCAAGGATTCTACCTCAACTTGTCGGGACGGTAAAAAAGCAAAGGCCCTAGAGACTTTCGGTAACATGTCCAAAAGCGAGGCTTCACTGAGTGAACAAAGGTCTTTTTGAAATTCCTTTACTGCTTCTAACGCAGCTGCATCTCTACAGAAGAGGCTATTCGGTAGAGGGACAATAGGCGTAGAGGGAGCAGTAACAAAGATAGGAATACGCCCACAAAATTTTCTAAGAAGATTGGACAGTTCAGAACCTTTGGAAGAAAAAGACGCTAAGTCTTGAATATGTGCTTTGGAAAGTCCAGCCAGATTTGAAGTAAATTCCATCAAAAGGTTGATACCATCAGATTTATTTTTTACAAGAAGAGCTAGTACTTTAACCCATAGGTCAAATGAAATCAGTTGGACAAGAGATAGACTAGACTCCTTCGAAGCATCATAAATTAGGGTAGAAGAGTCTCTATCTTGTATACATTTTAGTACAAGAAGAGAGGCTAGGGAAAGGGGTTCCACATAAAGAGCCAGTCCTTGGGAAAGGGGAACAATCTGCAAAATTATCATTAGTTAGAATTCCATAGTCTAGGAAGAGGAGCATAGACCTGAAGATCTAATACAAAGTGTTACATTTTTTTGAATTTTACAGCCCTATGAAGATAAGGCCTAGTCCTATGTGAGATACAAGGGAAGGTCTTTTCTATTTATTTAGCTAGACATAATTTCTCTGAAATCAGAGCTCTTTTTTCTGGGTCAGAGCATACTTTCATTCTTGCAGTGAGCTTTCCCACGACCTGGTTAACAGAAGAAATAGATTATGTAAATGATAGTATTTAAAGTAAAGTAAGAAGCATGAATATAAAGTGGAATAATAGTGCTAGCAACCTTTTCACCAGTCAGGTTAAAAAAACCACAGAGACTCTGTGATAGCAGCCCTGCCTATTAGAATATAAACTTTATACTATCACAGGCGAAAGTTTCTAGAGTTATTGTCTGAGGGAGAAAAACTGTCATGTCAATATCTCTTTTGCGTTTATTGTGTGTGTAGCAGTTCTAAATCTATATAAATATACGCAAACGAACACCAACTGTTCACAGACAACAATTCTAGAAAAGTATAGTGGCTTTGCACAGTAATTTATTTGCAGTTGAAAATAAATTATGTACAAGGTAATGAAGATAACAAAATACAGCTCAAGAAGCCTTAAACCCAAAGTCTGGGAAATCTTGTATCACACTACGAGATCCACCATTTAATAAGAACTGGACGTTTTAATCAAGAAAGGTAGCCCTCACCTGCACCCATAGCCACAAGAAAACTATTCGTTAGCACGTGACTGTACGCAGGTGATGCAGGGCATCCCAGTTGTTATCCATGTCACCTTTAAAAAAACACATAGTTCTTAACTAGTATATTGTTTATATTTGAAAAAACATTTCTTTGGCATTTTTGCCAATCTGATACAGGAAAGTGAACACTCATAAAGCATCTATGTATGTCAGAATTTCCAAATTTATAAACCTGAGCTCACTCCCTTTTTTTATTTTTTTATTTTTATTAAAAAAAAACATTATTTCTCAAGAAATATTTATGCTTATCATGTCATGTCTGACATACTGTAGCCCAAGCAAGATATAAACTGTTATATATATATATATATATATATATATATATATATATATATATATATATATCATAAAACCCTAGATCAGTCAGTCCTTAGACCAGACTCAGACCTGTCCGAGAAAGATACGTCAAAAGATTCACCAGCATAGATCAGTTAAAGGGAATTATATGACTTTCCTTATAATACCAATGCCTTAAAAACCAACAGCTAGAAGCTTTTATGTATATACTGCAAGATGCTAGGTACGAATCAGTTAATATATACTTGAGTGAAATTAGGAAGCCAACAGATGAAGACCAGCAAATTCTATTGAATAGCCGAGGTTCAAACCAACCAAGACCTTCAGACCTCAGTCACTATGTTGAAGTAATGGTAAGTCACCGAACACTATCACTAAACTTCATAGTATGAGATGTATAAAAGACCAAGTAACTTTGCAACCAGCTTAATCCGGTATGTGTTGCCATACTTTAGCTCTATAGACAATCCGGTATGTGTTGCCACTCTTAATCAATTCAGTATGTGTTGCCACTCTCAGCTTTATAAAGAATTAGAGAAAGAGCAACCTATCAGAAGCTAGTACTAAGTAAATATAAAATAGTTTTTAGCCGATTCAATGAGATAGGCATCTGCTCTAAAAAAACAATTCGATCTTACTAGTAGGTGATGTAATATGGTAGAACCAGTTAAGTCAATTTGCAAAACCAAAATTTTCTCCTACACGTGGTTATGAGATACTACTTACTACCAACCAAATATCAGACGACAGGACACCATTTTCGAAACCTGTATTATGTGCCCTCACAAAAATCTACAGCTGATTCAATAGAATAGGTACAAGAACTAGAAAGTGAATCAGTCAAGCGACTATCCTCTTACTGAAAGGACCTCAGCAAATTAGTGTTACAATAAACCAAAATATCTTTTCAACTTTATAAGATCATTACGGCTTATTTTTTTGTGAATTTTGGGTATATTTTTTTTCATCTGCAATATCCCTTTCAAGAGTACATTACATCTAATGAGTAGTTTTTTAACAGAACATAACATCATCACCCATATATACAATTCCTTTCGTTTAAGTACCATACAATCCTCTTACCTCAGCAATCAAACTCCCTTATACTTGGCAATCTCCCCATTTTTTTAAAAATTTTACAGATTATTCCTTATAAAATCAGTTTTACAGCACTTTTTACGGCAACCAGACATATTACCATCATCATTCAAAAAAAACCAAGTAGTTCTTAGTTTAACTGAGCCATTCACAGTTCTTCCCTTAACAGTAAGAGTCAGTTTCCAGAACCAGGTTATATATCTATTTTTTTGTTTGTTTTACGAAAACAAACATCATTAGTCAAAAGAGGGTTACAATTTCCTATCTGTCCCAGAGCAGACATGTACTCCCACTAAAATTACTCCCATAAACCTGTAAGAACAGTTTCCGGAACAATTTTCCATTTTTTAAAAAATCTATATTACTGGTTTTTCAAGGCCTTTCAAAAACTTTTTTTTCTCATAGCTTCAAAATAACACTTGCCAGTCTCTAGAGTAAGAGATATTTTCAGTTTGACACAAAAAAGGTCAGTATCCAATATGGTCAGCAAATCTAAAAACAACCTTTCATTTATTCAAAGTCTCTTCATTCCAAAAATTCGGTACCAGTATTTTGAGTTTATTCAGTCTGAGGTCAGCACATGTAAAAATTGTACTCCGACTCCTTAGTATTACAACACACATAGGTTTCCAACATTACATGCACACTATTTTTAGCTTATTTTTTTAGATATTTGTGAATTTCTGGCTCTGTGTAAAGACCAGTGAGACATACATCAAACAATTGAATAATCCCAGCTAACTTTACCTTTTCCAATGCAGTCCGCTCCATAATCATGCCATTAGACATGCTCAAGTCATATTATTCCATAGCCGACAGTGTCAGACTAATCCCCTCCAAAAAAGATATAGCATACAAAACCAGTTTTTTATTTCCCCTTCCACTGATTTCACGGACCCATACCACATAAGTCAAAGAAAAACCATAACTTGCATCGATGACAAAGCAAGCCAATATTATATCTCCTCTTACACATTTTACACACGAAAGCTCAGTATCCGGAAACGAATTTACTGGTTTTTTTTAAACTTTCTCAAAACAGTCTCAGCAAAGCTACACAGTGTTTATAGAAATTCCCTAGAGCAAGACAGAAAATTTCTGTTAACCTGAAGATTAGGAGACGATGACGCCTCCACAATGGCTTTCTCCGATTTTTTCGGCATGTTTGAGCCAAAGCAACGAGTAGATGGAGTACGCATAGTTTTGAACTAACGCACGCAGAGAAATGATAACATAGCATGCAACTATGTGAGTATGATAACTCACCTTAGAAGTTATATTTATATAGTTGATGCTCCTCTGTAGCAGACGGGACAGTTGAGTTGGACAGGTTATGCCCACAATCGAGGAAGTTAGTCCAGGCACGTACGCGACTATCCCCCATAGCCTAAGATCCGGAGGCAGAATCCGGAGGTTAACAGGTAAGATTCCACAATATCAGCACCTACTGCTCAAGGGAAAAATAGCGGGGAAGACTGTCATCGTAGACCATTCCTCAAAAACCTAAGTGGTGGCGTGCGGTAGATGCAAGAAGGACCTCAAGCCACGCTTACAAAAAATTAAAGATTTGTACTGTGACCAAAACAATGTGAAGCCAAGTCCGACAGTCCACCTGTTACCATTCTAGTGTTAAAGCACCCTTTTAAATTATAAGGGCTAAAACGTTGTTTAAAATTCTTGACAACTTGTTTTATTTGCAACACATCAATTTCAATCACTTACCATACTTCATTCAAAAGGATGGAAACCCAGCATATGGAACACCCAAGGCTTGGAAAAGTCTCATTAGATGGCCAAGAATGCATTTTTGAGACACACACAATAGGGTAGCTCTCGAGATAAAGCAAATAGTTTGAAAGAGTTGTTTCAGTGGTTTTATTGGAGAATCCTTCATTGGCTGCAACAAAAACATGTATTGGACTATTCGGCAACAGCACAAGCAATTAGGCATTTGCAAGAACGGAAAAGGAAACGAGTAGAGGCATTCAACAACTCCAGTGCTCGTGAAGGCCAGAGAAAGTGGAGAGAGACAAAGAAAAATGTTAACCATAGGTGGATCAAGAGATTTTGATTTAAGGTCCAACGTGTACAAGAGATGCCTAATGATATAATAGATACAGTACAAGTCACAAGTCTCTCAACTTGATGACAGATAGTGGATATCTTTTGGAATATTACCCTCGTATCATATCATTAAATGCTTTCCATAATTTAAGAGTTCATTTGGGTTTTGTTTTCCAAAAGTGAGTGCCATTGTTGTGTATGTGTAATAATAAGCTGCATGACCACCATCATACCCCGGACAATATCCAAAACATTTTGTAGCAAAAACTTTGTCGACAATGATACATTTGTCAGAATTTTGTGGTAGCATTGGTCCACCTAAGAAGCGTGAGAGCATCTTGAGGGTGATGTTGCAGTACTTCCCTCTTGGGACATTCCATTGTGAAAGACTAGTATTGGTGTTTCACAAAGTCTGGCAAGGTGTTTTCCTAGTGCTGCATCCCTTCGACTATACTCTCTTGTCCAATGGTGAAGGAAGTCATCCTTTTTAGTAATACATGCTTGTACACAAAAGGATGAGTTAGAGAAAGACAGTGACAGCTAGAATTTTTTATTTTATTTATTTTACTTTTTTTTTTTTTGGGGGGGGGGGGGGGGTAGGGGGGGGAGGGCCTACCATGTAGCTCTCATCTTGCATATATAAGTCATTCTTCCATAGGTCCACTGACCTCGTGGACCCTTGTGCAGGATGCGTAAACCAGTCCTCTACTTCCTTAGTATTGGTTGATGGTTGAGGTTATGATATCAGATGTTTTAACTGTAAGTATTTTGCTTCGTTGCACCTCTTTAGCCTCTACCTTAGAATTAATATCCTCCTCAATCTTGAAAACATCATTGGACTCCATGTCCTCATCATCTTGTTCATCGGGTGGTAGATCCTCCTCATCCATTATCTCGGAAGGATCTTTCAAGAGACTAGGAACTAGAGAATTAAAGAATAGAAGGAACCCAAAGGATTCTTTGATTAGCTTGCAATCTCGTTCGTGCATAGGACACCATGAGGGTCTATAGATGATAGGCAGCTGATGGTACTTCTTGTATGACCATCTTGTGGAATCACAATCTTTTAAGTGCACCACCACTATGTCAGTAAGAACGACCCTACCCCTTTAAACCTCAAGCTCAAACTTGTCTCTTTCAAACTTGAGGAAATCATTGTGCTGAGCTATAAGGTCATCCACAATGAATGGGGCATTGAAGATAGAAGAGGCCTTGTCAAACATTTCAGTAGCTCCTCCAAAATACTACAAAATTAAATAGTCTTTCATCCACACATGCACAATTTCCAACCCCTTCCTTACATTTTGTAGTTGGCTCACAGGTAGAAGAAAGATCAATGTTTCTCTTTTTGGTGATAGACACTTGAAGCTTCTGGCTTACATGCACTTCTTCCTGTTATGATGCTTGTGAGTCATTGGGGGGTCCCTCTATCCCCATAACATCATCTCCAAGAAATATATCTTTGGCCTAAGCAAAGTCCACATCTCTCTTTAAGGAGCCTCTCAGCAACTCAAGTAGTCTCCCTTCAGCTTCTTGTTCACCTAAGACAATTATTGGATCCACCCCTCTCCATTTTGTGAGATCTTAATCCTAAGTAAAACATAATACATGCAATAATAGGTAAGTATTGGGAAACACCAGCATTTGACTTTTTTTATTAAATATTATAACACATTTCTCCTAAATTGCAAGTTGTTGGTCTGTGTGTGTGTGTGTGTGTGTGTGTAGCAGTTCTAAATCTATATAAATATACGCAAACGAACACCAACTGTTCACAGACAACAATTCTAGAAAAGTATAGTGGCTTTGCACAGTAATTTATTTGCAGTTGAAAATAAATTATGTACAAGGTAATGAAGATAACAAAATACAGCTCAAGAATCCTTAAACCCAAAGTCTGGGAAATCTTGTATCACACTACGAGATCCACCATTTAATAAGAACTGGACGTTTTAATCAAGGAAGGTAGCCCTCACCTGCACCCATAGCCACAAGAAAACTATTCGTTAGCACGTGATTGTACGCAGGTGATGCATGGCATCCCAGTTGTTATCCATGTCACCTTTAAAAAAACACATAGTTCTTAACTAGTATATTGTTTATATTTGAAAAAACATTTCTTTGGCGTTTTTGCCAATCTGATATAGGAAAGTGAACACTCATAAAGCATCTATGTATGTCAGAATTTCCAAATTTATAAACCTGAGCTCACTCCCTTTTTTTATTTTTTTATTTTTATTAAAAAAACATTATTTCTCAAGAAATATTTATGCTTATCATGTCATGTCTGACATACTGTAGCCCAAGCCAGATATAAACTGTTTTATATATATATATATATATATATATATATATATATATATATATATATCATAAAGCCCTAGATCAGTCAGTCCTTAGACCAGACTCAGACCTGTCCGAGAAAGATACGACAAAAGATTCACCAGCATAGATCAGTTAAAGGGAATTATATGAATTTCCTAAAAAAACCAAGGCCCTAAAAACCAACAGCTAGAAGCTTTTATGTATATACTGCAAGATGCTAGGTACGAATCAGTTAATATATACTTGAGTGAAATTAGGAAGCCAACAGATGAAGACCAGCAAATTCTATTGAATAGCCGAGGTTCAAACCAACCAAGACCTTCAGACCTCAGTCACTATGTTGAAGTAATGGTAAGTCACCGAACACTATCACTAAACTTCATAGTATGAGATGTATAAAAGACCAAGTAGCTTTGCAACCAGCTTAATCCGGTATGTGTTGCCATACTTTAGCTCTATAGACAATCCGGTATGTGTTGCCACTCTTAATCAATCCAGTATGTGTTGCCACTCTCAACTTTATAAAGAATTAGAGAAAGAGAAACCTATCAGAAGCTAGTACTAAGTAAATATAAAATAGTTTTAGCCGATTCAGTGAGATAGGAATCTGCTCTAAAAAACAATTCGATCTTACTAGTAGGTGATGTAATATGGTAGAACCAGTTAAGTCAATTTGCAAAACCAAAATTTTCTCCTACACGTGGTTATGAGATACTACTTACTACCAACCAAATATCAGACGACAGGACACCATTTTCGAAACCTGTATTATGTGCCCTCACAAAAATCTACAGCTGATTCAATAGAATAGGTACAAGAACTAGAAAGTGAATCAGTCAAGGGACTGTCCTCTTACTGAAAGGACCTCAGCAAATTAGTGTTACAATAAACCAAAATATCTTTTCAACTTTATAAGATCATTACGGCTTATTTTTTTGTGAGTTTTTGGTATATTTTTTTTCATCTGCAGTATCCCTTTCAAGAGTACATTACATCTAATGAGTAGTTTTTTAACAGAACATAACATCATCACCCATATATACAATTCCTTTCGTTTAAGTACCATACAATCCTCTTACCGCAGCAATCAAACTCCCTTATACCTGGCATTCTCCCCATTTTTTTTTAAATTTTACAGATTATTCGTCAGAAAAACCAGTTTTACAACACTTTTTACGGCAACCAGACATATTACCATCATCATTACAAAAAAACCAGGTAGTTCTTAGTTTAACTGAGCCATTCACACTTCTTCCCTTAACAGTAAGAGTCAGTTTCCAGAACCAGGTTATATATCTAATTTTTTTTTAAAATGAAAACAAATACCATTAGTCAAAAGAGGGTTACAATTTCCTATCTGTCCCAGGTCAGACATGTACTCCCACTAAAATTACTCCATAAACCTGTAAGAACAGTTTCCGGAACAATTTTCCATTTTTAAAAAAATCTATATTACTGGTTTTTCAAGGCCTTTCAAAAACTTTCTTTTCTCATAGCTTCAAAATAACACTTGCCAGTCTCTAGAGTAAGAGATATTTTCAGTTTGACACAAAAAAGGTCAGTATCCAATATGGTCAGCAAATCTGAAAACAGCCTTTCATTTATTCAAAGTCTCTTCATTCCAAAAATTCGGTACCAATATTTTGAGTTTATTCAGTCTGAGGTCAGCACATGTAAAAATTGTACTCCGACTCCTTAGTATTACAACAGACATAGGTTTCCAACATTACATGCACGCTATTTTTAGCTTAGTTTTTTAGATATTTGTGAATTTCTGGCTCTGTGTAAAGACCAGTGAGACATACATCAAACAATTGAATAATCCCAGCTAACTTTACCTTTTCCAATGCAGTCCGCTCCATAATCATGCCATTAGACATGCTCAAGTCATATTATTCCATAGCCGACAGTGTCAGACTAATCCCCTCCAAAAAAGATATAGCATACAAAACCAGTTTTTTTATTTCCCCTTCCACTGATTTCACGGACCCATACCACATAAGTCAAAGAAAAACCATAACTTGCATCAATGACAAAGCAAGCCAATCTTATATCTCCTCTTACACCTTTTACACACGAAAGCTCAGTATCCGGAAACGAATTAACTAGTTTTTTTTAAACTTTCTCAAAACAGTCTCAGCAAAGCTACACAGTGTTTATAGAAATTCCCTAGAGCAAGACAGAAAATTTCTGTTAACCTGAAGATTAGGAGACGATGACGCCTCCACAATGGCTTTCTCCGATTTTTTCGGCATGTTTGAGCCACAACAACCAGTAGATGGAGTACGCACAGTTTTGAACTAACACACGCAGAGAAATGATAACAGAGCACGCAGCTATGTGAGTATGATAACTCACCTTAGAAGTTATATTTATATAGTTGATGCTGCTCTGTAGTAGACGGGACAGTTGAGTTGGACAGGTTATGCCCACAATCGAGGAAGTTAGTCCAGGCACGTATGCCAGTATCCCCCATAGCCTAAGATCCGGAGGCAGAATCCGGAGGTTAACAGGTAAGATTCCACAATATCAGCACCTACTGCTCAAGGGAAAAATGGCGGGGAAGACTGTCATCGCAGACCATTCCTCAAAAACCTAAGTGGTGGCGTGCGGTAGATGCAAGAAGGACCTCAAGCCATGCTTACAAAAAATTAAAGATTTGTACTGTGACCAAAACAATGTGAAGCCAAGTCCGACAGTCCACCTCAACCTATGGTAACATAAGATAGCATATATTCCCATAGTCAAAGCCCGGTTTTATCCACTAGAAGCGATTATATTCGGTGTCGGGTATTTAAACCACAGTAGGTATTTTTATCTGCTATCCTAGCCTGACCTTAAGTTTTAGCATTTCCTTAGTGTAAAACACCTTTCTACACTGTGAGTATATGATATTTTTTGGGGAAACTTTCCAAATCATAATAAGTCTTGGGAGTTAATAAACTGTTTTTTTTAAATGGTTGGTTAAATAAATAAAAAAACAAATCTCGAGTATCATTTCCAGAGTAAGTGGTTTTCAACTATTTTGTTTTAATTTAAATGTAAAGCCCGGTCAGACAGACTACATCACCCCAAGGTAAAATTAAATAGCAATAATTCCCATATTCATACCCAGGTCTCTAGACTCATAGCTAGTAAGCTGTATCAGGTCTCGGGTATATATACACAATAGGTATTTATACCTGCTATCCATGCCCTATGCAAAGCTTCCGCCCGCACAATAGTGTGAAAAAAACACCTTTTAAAGTGTGAGAGACAACACCATATTAGGCACACATTCCTATTTCAAAAATGGTTTTATTAGAGATGGTTGGTCAAACATAAAACCCCAAGTATAGAGTATCATTTCCAGAGTTTGGCATTCTTCATCTATTTTGCATCCTTGGTGTATTATGGCCTACTGTCATGACCAGGTTTTTTTCATAGCAACTATACATCTCTTTATGTCAAATGAATCTATACGTCGAGCAACATTACTCCGTTATGAACAGCATCTATTCCCGCAGTTAGGAACCTCTGTTTCCCAAACAAAGTGGTGGACATATCAGGACCGAGTGACCAGAGTGACACTTTGGGGTCGTGAACATTTGAAAAATATTATACGACCGGTGATGCTTACTGAAGCAATGGGTCTAGGGCCTAAGTATTATTATATCGAGCATTCCATAAAGCCTGGTTTTTCAGATCGGCTATATCTGCTAGCCGAGTTTCTACCTCCTCAGAAGATTTTCCTATACCGTAGTTATGGTCATCAGCTACGAGGATATTTTAATTGTACACACCACACTCGGGAGTATGGGGTAGCCTTGGCGACTCGTATCGTGCCTTTGGCAGAGAGGCCAAATACTTGCTTCTACTGTGATAGTTGTTTGTGTGATCATGTGATGAGCGGCATAATAGAGATGTAGCTGTGAAGCTCATTAGCTAAGCTTTTTTTTGTCTCGTGACAGCTTTGTGTGTGTGTGTGTGTGTGTGTGTGTGTGTGTGTGTGTGTGTGTGTGTGTGTGTGTGTGTGTGTGTGTGTGTGTGTGTGTGTGTGTGTGTGTGTGTGCCCACCCATTCCCAGGCACCTTATCCTATGAAGTAGTAGACCCCATAGAATAGGGGCCTACCACCTCAAGAAGTGTTTGTATTAATTCGCAACATGCTATGTTAGGTTAGATTTATTCTGATTTAAGCAGACTTATTAGATTTTGTAAGTCAAACTTAAGGTAGGTCCAGTTGTGTTTTTCTAAGGAGTTGCAGATGCATGCAACAAGGTCTTTTTTTGTAAACCCATTCTTAATGAGCTTGGTAATCAAAGTTTCGATCTCTTCATATGCTCTAAAACAGTCGGAAGATGCATACATTATAAGAAAAAGCATTCCAAGACAAGTGTGTAGAGAATTTCTGTACGTTCTATTGCTTTTTTTCTTCGTAAATTCAGAGGACACAAGCTTAAGTTTATCTCTTTTCCAAAAAAAACAAGTATAAAAATTTCCCAAAAATGGGGAAGTTAAAGTAAACTCAATATTCAGGAAGTGTGTTCTAGAAACGATCCATTTATCCTGCCATAGTACTTTCTCAGAGAATGTAGGTTCAATACTTAAGCAAGGTGGATAAATATCTTTAAGAGTAATCTCAAATATGGGGTTGTTGATGCTACATAGGTCATCCATAAATCGGAATGAATGTGCAAAATGTGTGAGTAACGAATTACTTGCGGGGTTATTTAATATTTTTCGGACCCATTGATATTCGAAGTAACAGAGATAAAGATTACACATAACCGGAGAGCATACAAAACCCATTGGGATTCCTAGAGTTTGTTTGTAGCAGGTATTTCCTAATTGGATACAGCTGTTATTCAGTAGCCAAAGGATATACTTATAAAGATCTTCCTCTTTAAAGCTGAACGGTGCAGATTTATTCAATTTTTTTACCCATCCTTTATTCGCTTTTTGTGAGATGCATGTATACCCAAGTTCCTTTCTGTGGGCAAAGGCAATCTTTATAAGACACGATAAGGTATAAATAAGTCCCAATGGCCCATCTAAAGGTATATTTTCATAGCATTGAGTTATGTCTGCCGTGAAGATAGAGTAAATGCTTTCTGGGAGGTTGATAAACACCTCAGCTGCGTTTTTTATGACCCAAAAAGGGCAATAATCTATATTTCTGAATCTCTTTATATCTCTGTGTTTGATGGCATAATATTTTTGATTTCTAGTAGGACCAAATTTAAGCAGTGGGTGATATCATTCGTAACACAAGAGAACAAGCTATTTGAAGTGTCAGAAATCCATCTAAATTTATGCTTATGATTCTTATATGTTGGGAAGAGTACAGGAATTTTTAGAGATTCAGGACTATAACCAAGTCCTCATAATTCGTTGTTCAATGTTGTAGCTACACAAAGCGGAGAGTTATCAAGTTTACTAAAGTCATTACTATTAAGTCTTGAACTAGCCGCCTCAAATGCCAATTTTTTACATATAACAGATGGAGTGTTTGAAACTTTATCTAGGCCAATAATGAGCCATTTCTTTTTAATATCATAGATAGAGGTCTTCATTTTTGGCGTAAGCCAGGTAGTATCAGTGCTTAGCCATACTTGTGGCAAAAGACTGATCTTTTTCCAAAAAATTCTTTTGAGTGTTGATGTAAGTTGGAAGTGAACTTCCTCCTCCGTTATGAACAGCATCTATTCCCGTAGTTAGGAACCTCTGTTTCCCAAACAAAGTGGTGGACATATCAGGACCGAGTGACCAGAGTGACACTTTGGGGTCGTGAACATTTCAAGAATAATATCCGATTGGCGATGCTTAGTGAAGCAGTGTGTCTAGGGCCTAAGTATTATTATATCGAGCATTCCATAAAGCCTAGTTTTTCAGATCGGCTATATCTGCTAGCCCAGTTTCTACCTCCTAAGAAGATTTTCCTATATCGTAGTTATGGTCATCAGCTACGAGGATATTTTAACTGTACACACCACACTTGGGAGTATGGGGTAGCCTTGGCGACTCGTATCGTGCCTTTGGCAGAGAGGCCAAATACTTGCTTCTACTGTGATAGCTGTTTGTGTGATCATGTGATGGGCGGCATAATAGAGATGTAGCTGCAAAGCTCATTAGCTAAGCTTTTTTTGTCCCGTGACAGCTTTTGTGTGTGTGTGTGTGTGTGTTTGTGTGACAGATTGGTCTCATATGTCAGGTTGGAATTTTACAGAGGTTACTAGAGAAACTTATTTTATTTGAGTTTCAACTCCTCTATCTCCCTATTTTGCTACCCCTTATATGCTCCACAGCATGCACGAAGAACAATCGGCAGATCGATACTACATATATGTGCACCATAGGACAACAAATAAAGTTTCTTTCCTCTGTGTGTGTGTGTGAGAGAGAGAGAGAGAGAGAGAGAGACAGATTGGTCTCATAGGTCATGTTGGCATTTTAAAGAGGTTAGTAGATCACTTCCTCTTATTTGAGTACCTACCCCCCTACATACTGATTTTGTGCTCTACGATGCACGAACGACAATCGGCGGACCAACAGCCCCCATCTGTGCGTCATAAGACAAGTAAAAGTATCTCTCTCTCTCTCTCTCTCTCTCTCTCATAATCTAATCGTTCATAGTACCATTGCCGCCATGCACAGAAAGTAACTATATGCTTTACACATGTCAAATGGCTAAAATTAACTAGTGGGCATTTATTGCACTGTATAATTTTGATTGAGAGATCACTTTCACACTTAATGGGTCGTACAATATTCATTGACATACTTATTGTAGCACCCTAGAGAGAGAGAGAGAGGGGGAAGAAGAAGAAGAAGATACAACACGCATACTTCATCACAAGAGAAAGAGAAATAGAGAGAAGAAGAAGATAGAGCCAGTATCCATCACGAGAGAGAGAGAGAGGGAAAGAAAGCATAGCTCAGAAAAGCATCGTGCAAAATGACAACACTGAGGATATTGATGTCCATCAGAGAAACCCAGATTCTACATATACATGCACGTATGAGAGAGAGAGAGAGAGAGAGAGAGAGAGAGAGAGAGAGAGAGAGACATAGAGAGGGAAGTACATTAACAACAGGGAAAGGGGAGACAGAGACTAGTGTTGTGTGTTGGTGTCCTTGTGTGTAATAAAGAATAATTTTAATGTTATAGCACAATGACTTGGACTAGTGTGCAAATGGAGCGTGGATATTGATCTATCTTCTGCTAAACTGCACCCGCAAACCATAATAACACTTTCAGAGAGAGAGAGAGAGAGAGAGAGAGAGAGAGAGAGAGAGAGAGAGAGAGAGAGATTGACTTATAGATAAATGGCAAGAACAAAGGTGACTGCGAGAAAGGCACGCAAAGGACCATGTTTGGCTGTTAAAGCAGGAGGAAGATATGCCAGTGAAAAGAAGAGACCAGGAAAGCCCATGAAAATCTTGAAAGCTCCAAGGATAAAGAGGTTACAAAGACACATCAAGCTATTCAAGGAAATTGGGAAGGCTCAAAAATGTGTTGAGCTTCTAGTATCAAAGCTTCCATTCCAAAGAACAGTCAGGTCAATATGTGTGGAAGCATGTTTTGGGACCATGAGGTGGAAACCTGATGCGTTGCTATAGCAGTATAAGAGGTAGAAGAAGTCTTTTTGCTATAATATTTCAATGACATAAAAATTGTTGTAGCACATGCACATAGGGTAACGATTATGGACAAGGACAATGAAACTTTGAAAAGAGTAAGGTGGAGATATGATAAGCTGCTCCAGCCCAATGAATTTATATACAATAAAATGAAGGAAATTTTGCTTATTCCTCCATCAAAGCCAGAAGCGGTGAAGGTTGTAGAAGTCACCACGATGTGAATACCAAGGTGAGGGCTAGAAAATTGGCATGTAGAGGAGATGAATAAATTGAGAGAAAAGGAAAAAGGCATCAAATGCTATAGAAGAAGAGATTAACAGCTTCCACATTACACACAAAATCAATGTCAGCAACAACAATATTTATCATCTATGGAGGAAGGATTAATAGTAGATATACAGCTAGAAGATGATATAAGAAGACTTGCATTAGATTCTATGGATATCAATATATTGTGGGATCCAGATGCTCAAATCACAGATTCAATTGTATATATCTTCCTGAAGTAAGATGCTTTCACCACTAACTTCATCAAACTTGAGGCTAGAGACTAACAGGTAGTAATTGTCTTGTAGTTTGATCAAGACCCAGCTACTTGCACAAAGCCATGCAAAAATATATATCTTGGAATCCCAGATTTCTGTCTTTCTCAAAATGAAAAACACCCCTATCAGCACATTTGAGAAGTGGCTTGCCCATTGTCCAATGCTGCAAGTAACAACGATAATCTTTCCATATGAGATCAACCACCATTGGAGCCTCGTTTGCATTGAACTTGACAAGCCATCTGTTTGGACACTAAACTCAATTTGAGAAACGCATCTAGAATTGATACTGTGAGTATTGATAATTATAAATTGGTTTTGTTTTGGATAAAGTATGGAGATAATTATTGTGTTGGGTTTATACCAAGTCCTCCTGCTTGAAGATGCATAAAAAGACTGTTGCATGTATATGGAAGTCTATGCAAAAATCTAGAGCTATACATGTCAGAAATTAAGGAAGTCACGGTACCTTTACAGATGGATGGCAACTTGTGTAGATGGAGGTGCCTCATCCATGCTGAGTATATACTGCAAAGATGTTTTGCACTAAAGCCATTCATGTCAAAGCTATGCATTTTGCAGAGCATTACTATAACATTGTGACAGTTTGGAGGACCAAAACGTGTCTCAGTTCCTTTTGTTTTCATTGTCTTTTGTAGAGTGCATTAGAGAAGTACACCGTACAGTATTTGCATCGATATCATGCCACCATAATCAAGCATCTACTTGCAATTTCACATCCCATGAGCATGGATGCAGAAACAGACCCTACTGGATGACTACATTGTAGAGTTAATGATGACTGATGAGGGGCTGTAGCAAATAGATTTCATAAGGATAGCTGAGAAAGGTTGGGAGCAAGAGGAGGGAGTAACTTCTAAGAAGAGAAATTTTGCAGGAGAGTTTGACAAGGAGAAGATTCCAAATGAGGGGAATCCCACACAGGAGAAAGATTACACAAATTGAGGGACTGGCGAAGAAATAAATGTTGAAACTCCCTCTAAGCTTGGAGGGTTTTAGAAGGAAGAAGTTTATGCAGAGGGAGGGGCTGAGAAAGAACACTCTAACCCTCAAGCAGAGCACACCTCTACCACAATTACACCTGTTGAGCTTGAAAATCAAGAGTCATTTATGCTTGACACACAAACAAATCATGGCACATTAGAAGCTAATTCATGTGCAATGGAGCCCTCAACACTAGAGACACAAGAGTCTTGAACAACAGAAGAAAAAGAGAAGAATCTCGAGGATGTCAACACTGGACAAGACAACCTCCATGGCAAGAAAACCCAGTATGGACCTTTGCTAGACATTGACATGATTGTTTCGATAAAAACCAATGTAAAAGAATATGAAAGTCAACCTATTGACTAACTACTTATTTGTTTTACAAAATGTTTGCAGAGCCTATTTATTTTGGATGTCAATGGATTGTTGTTGTTTTGAGAGCCGTATGATCCCCACACACAACTTGTCCATCTGCACACCATTAGAATAGGTGATTGCAGAGCCATTGTGCATCCGAGAACCAAGGAATTTTTACGGTTTCCAAGGTTCCAGGTTGCGATATGGTCCTCTATGCTGCAAAGAAACCTCAATACCCTTGTAAATATGGTTTGCAATGTAGCGAGAATCGAACATTCAAAATTTGATTTTTTGTATTTGCAAAAGGAGTGTGTTTTCATTGGCGGCCACTACCACCCTACCAAATCAAATGTATTCCTATACTATAAACCTTTTTTCAAATCCATGTCCCATATGATGATATCAACACTTTGTTGATAGATGACACACCCCATTAAGGCTTGCTAAATCCAACGGGCACCACTCTCTCCCCACCGTCATTTGAAGGTCATAAGCATGACTTTTATCTAGAGGAAATTTTAATCCCTTATCTCCAGAATTTGTATTTTAACCCATTGGCTGTTTCAAAATTTGTACTTACAAATACTCTCTGAAATGCTAACTATCTACATTAATATGATTCTTTGTACTTATCAATGTGGTGCCATGGAAATGTGTGTGTGTGTGTGTGTGTGTGAGAGAGAGAGAGAGAGAGAGAGAGAGAGAGAGAGAGAGAGATATTAAACATCAAACCCTGCTTATGTTGTTCAAAATATACAGTAATCACACTTCCACCTAACAAAGGGACAGAAGGAGTGAGACAGTTTCATCTTACAATTGAGATAAAGATATAACCAAATTGTGGGAATCATCTCACAATTGAAACAAAATATTTAAATTGCAAGAAACATTGGAATGGAAGTCATGAATATAGATTCATTCAAGTTACATTAGCATGATTTGGACTCGGCAGTCAGTTCTTTACAGACAATCTCTTTTTCCCCTTGTTGCATTGCTTTGTGTCCATCAATTAAGAAATAGAACTATGAGGGATCGCTCTCCGCAGTCTCGTCCACGATGTTGTGTTAAAGTTGAAGAAGATTGCATTGTTCTCTTATTTTGACCACTGTCACAAGGTTGATCTCTTTGTCAAATACCTCCACATCTATGACACTATTTTTCTCCAGGCATGTCGACTCTTGATCAATAGGAATAAACTTAGAGTAGCCTGCAATAATTTGAGAGTGATGGTACCAGAAGGAGATGAGAAGGGACTGTGTGCCAATCATGTACTTGGCCACCAAAGTGTCCAGTGCAACCCTGCAATGTATGGCGTCCACCTCTTTAACATACCACCCTCTAGCAAGAAGCTTGTCACAAAAGCAAGCATCTAGAAATTTACATACCAGCATTGTTTTTGTAACATGTATGTGGCAGGTGTGAAATAGTTCCACAAATAAACTTACAAGACAAAAATTATCAATCTTTACCAATTTAGTGGGAATTGACTTTTGTAGGGACCTTTGTACATCCCTAAATAGCTTGCTTATGAGAGCTTCACACACTGTGGTGTCTGGGATTGGCTAGTCAATACAGCTCCAATTTTTAGGGAGAGGGAGTTTAACTAGAGTACCTTTTTGATTTTTTTTGTTGAGCTGGTAGAAATGCTCGTAGAAGAAAATTTCCTCATTTGCAAGACTTTGCTAGTTCTTCCATCATACTGTAAAACACCAATGTCAGTGTGGATTATAGATATGAGACCTATAATATACTCCACTGGCTCCCATTCCTTGTATGATGAAGGATAGACATTTGCAATTGCAACAACAAAATGTAATAGACCACCTAGTCTAACTACTGAATAGAATTTAGAACTTATGAGAACCTGATATACCTCTGTTAATATTGTTCTACATCTTTAAAAAGAAAAAATAAATTAAGAGAACAGCAAGGTTTGAAAGAAAGAATAGATATGGAAGTCTATGAACACACTTACAGTTGCATTGAGGATGATAAGCCAATGAGACATCTCCGCCATTAGCGAGATGCAACTGTAAGTGTGACTATAGACATGTTGTAACAAAACCTCCTTAACAATTTTCTTGCCCACCTCCACTTTGAAATCTAGCACTCGTGCTTTCCATGCTGAACATAATAGATTTGTTGTTGAAGATCTTTTCCTCCTTCTTGGTTTCATAAGAACCTAAGAACCTTTGTATATTTTCTGTTGTTGCCATTGACTATCTATATTGATGGAGTTTGAGATAGTGATAGAGCTTATGGTGCTACTTGGCCTCCTTGGGAGACTAATGGCAAGGCTGGCTGGAGAGAGAGCACAACAATCCCTAGAGCTATTAGGTCGGGAAGAAGAAGAAGAAGAAATCATGGCTCTTTCTGGGTGATAGAAGAAAGCATGAACTTTCTTCCAATGGAGGGAAATTCAGTTTTGAATGCTTGGTTAATGGAGCAAGAGCTTTTGGTGGCGGGAATATGATACATTATCGTGGATGTCTTTTAGTACCTTGACTACATTCAGACCCTGGGCTCACATAGAGATACCATGTTTCTTCTCTTTATTTGTATTTTTTGATTTATTTCTTCCTATTTCTACGTTACGTTGGCTTGATGTTCATTAGATGCGCCTCCTTTTCTCTCTCCTCAATAAGGCCCTCCAAATGACCTCCCAAATTCCCTAATGGAATCTCTAAATTAGGAAATTCCAACGGGGTCTCTAATGCCGCATCCTTTGTTAAGTTATTCTGAGATGGGTTGTCAAAGGAACCTTGTTTCTCCCTATCCAGGTCGCCAACTACTATATAACACCATTCACAACTTCCACAAATGACCCTCTCATCCAAATTTTTGAGTTGCTACTATTTGCATGATTGGAACCTTGATTTAGCAGGCACCGTCTTGGTTACGAAGTTGGTCAAAGCCGCCCTTATATCTCCTATAGACTTTGTGCTTGGGCTCGTCGTGTAGCTGACCCCACCATCTAGAACCATGGTGTCAATCGCGGGGCAAGAACCCTTGTTATTTTCAAATGCAATGGATTTGACATGACCCTTATCTATGCTTGACTCACCTTTCTCATGCATTGTTGTTCCGTCCTCTTGCTCCACCATCATGGGGGTAGAGTGGCCCATTGCCATAGATACTCTCAAAGTCAATAGGTTTTCTTTGGAGACAAAAAGTCCCATGTTTTGAAAAAAAGGAGGTTAAGATCTTTTTATCTTTTCTTTCTTCTTTTTTTCCTTTTTTTGTGGGTTTATTCAAATAAAAACTCACAAAAGATCAAAGTTTAATACTTGCAAAGTAAGAATCTAAAATATTTGCAAAGCAAAAGTCTTCCTTGTAATTAATTGCCCCCCCCCCCCCCCCCAACCCACCCACCAAGATAAGTGTGATTTTGGCACCCTCAAGCCAACAAGGGCTTTATGAAAATAAGCGCAATTTTGTCAAGCTTTAGCACAAAGCTGAGAATACACAAGAAGTGTATGTCGACCACCTCTAGCTTGGGAGCCCTTGCATGACATTGCCAATGGAAGCTAGCTCGTGGAAAGGGTAATCAAGCACGATTTGCATTGTATCAAGCAAGCTCAAACCTAACTAGACTTCCAAAGCTTGATGTGAAGGAAAATAGAGCCATGGACAAAAAATAAGCGCACTAATAGTCAACTTTGCTCTCGCATCATGGCCAGCTCTCCCAATCTTCTTCACGAGCCCAAGTAGGTAGATCTTGGATAAGTTCACTACTCGCCCATACCCACACACCACACCTGCTCCAAGACAAACTTTACCCACACCCTCCTCATCACTTGGTTAAGCTCATGCTGTGAATGCCACCATGGCTAACCGAGAAGCCCTCGCCACACTCAACAGCTCTCAAACCCTAGCAATACTTAGATGCTCAAACCTCGTAGATGTGTAGGGTTTCTAACCATCTGAAGACGCTTGATATGGTCTTTCAAATTACCATAATCCTAAGTTTAAACTTACAACTTAAACTTTAAACCATAAACTTGAAACTCAAATCTAAATAAGTAGCCTAAACTTAAATACAAACCAAAAATTTAAACTAAATCTAAATTCAAAATTGCAAATTGTAACTTAATCTAACCAAAACTATAAACCTAATTTATGACCTAAAGAGTAAACATAAAAACTAAATCTACAATATTTAAACCAAAATCATAAACCATAAAGTATACCCTAACTAAAAAATGCAAACTGAAACTAAAAAATGCAACGTAAACATAAATTTAAATATAAACCTACGATCTAAATGTAAACTATAATTCTAAATTTAAACTTATAATTCAACCCTAAACTTACAATTTAAACATAACCTTAAATTTAAAACCTAAGTTTTTTACGTTGCACCCTAACATGCAACCTAACCGTAAAACTAAATTTACAATAGTCATAAATCAAAAATCTAAACTTAAATTGTAACCTTAATCTATACCAAAAACATAGCCATAAATCATAAATCTAAACCTAAAAATTATAAATTTAAATCAATACTAAAAACCTAAACATAATTAAAAAATCTCAACCTAAACTATAACTCTAATCTATATTGAAAACGCAAATCTATAACCTAAACTTCGGATTAAATTTGCATCTAAACCTAACTATAAACCTACAACGTAAACGTAACTTTAAACTTAAATTTTCAACCTGATTCTAAACGTACAATAGTCCTTCTAAAATAAATGTTAGAACCATGAAACACTAAATTCAAACCTACAACATAAACCTAAATGGTAAACCCAACCCTGAATTTCAATTTACTACTTTTTCTACCTTCAGTATGTTCCTTGTCCGTCAGCACATCAGCCAAGTGAATCTCTATAAGAGGAAAGATATTCATTGAGGCTAACATCCTTTCAATTTTCTTGGTGTCATATTTCTTACAGATCTCTTTTGGTCTTAAAGCCTTTTTCCAGCCTTTCTCTTCCTGAGTCCCTCAAGGTTGAGACTGTAGTTTTTGAATTGTCCTAGCATTTGAAAATTTTGGCTATTTTGGCATCTTCTTTGCCAAGTTCTATGTAATCTTGGTCGCCATCTCTTGTTGTTCCTGCCATTCATCAACTTCTTTCCCTTTTCCTTTTGCCATCCATGTGGCCCTCCATTGCTCCCATTTCTTGATTGTAACAGCGTGCTTCCTCTCAGATCCTTCTGGAGTCTCCTTAATAATGACTACACCTCTTCTTTTGTTTATTAGCCTTACTGGCACTAGTTCATATGATTTTTGTTTGGATCCTTCTGGTTTGGCAGCCTTCAAGCACTAGGCTGAAAAATGGACATTTTTTTGCAAGTATAGCAACTTGAACTCTTTTTGCCAAAGTCAGCACTACCTCTACCCCGTCCAATACTCCCTTGGTACCTGCCTCTACCCCTCCATGTTTTGGAGCTCAGCATACTACTCAAAGGCTTGATTGTGAACATCTGGGTCATTATTCTTGCCTCCTTTGAACACTAGAAGGTGATTTTTAAATCAATGGATATTCCATGGTGCCTAGTATTGTCTTTTGAATCAGATTTGTGCTCCAAAGACTCCTTCTTATTGTAGTGATTAGTGTCTACTTCCCATTGTTCAATATTTGTTTCAATTATAGTATTTGGGTTTGGTTTTTGCTATGTCTTCCTATGTCTTGAGCTGTGAATCCCTCTACCTTCACTCGCAAGTGTGCTTTTTGGTTTTTCCCTTAGCCTTCTTTCGAGATTCAGTGCATCGAGAGCATATCTCTTCCCTCTTTGATCGTTGATGCTTGGAGCCCATAGATTATTAAAAGTTTTTCTTCTCAGTCGTTGAAAATCCAAGTTCAGATTGAACAAGAATTAGATTATATTTAGATCAGTACAACTAGAACAAAGTACAGTATGATCCAAAGTGTTGCTTTGAGCTTGTTGACAAAAGAATACAATTGCATAGTGAGCTCCAAGACACTATATTTAAGAGCATAATACAATAGTGTGTCAATCCCCAAATCCTAGCCCATCAAATGAAGTAATGGCCCCTATTTAAAGGTGTCGAGCTGGGTCTTTGACTTACTATCCACTATGCAATTACCATAGTAAGTGGCTCGATAATTACCAAATCAATTGCGTGAGTCTGAATTCATGTCTTAGAATTGTTTACACAGTCGACAAGAGTCTTATAAAAGTAGAAGATGGCTTAACTTCCATATTCTTTTGTGCCACTTTAATATGTTTTCATCCATAAATAAATGTACAAAAAGGACACAATACTAGAGGTTCTTCAAGCTATTGATGCTTTTTAGCCATTTTCATGGCGTCGATATTTGCATCAATATATGTTCGTAAATATTGATTGTCAAATTGGCACAGATATTGATGATTTGGATAGCCATTCCTTTTCAAACTAAGTTGCAAACCCATTTTGAGTTGTTTGCAACAAGAAATAGAGTTTGGCCCTTTCCAAATTTGTTGTAGGTAAGGTTCCCCTCTCTCTCTCTCTCTCTCTCTCTCTCTCTCTCTCTCTCTCTCTCTCTCTCTCTCTCTCTCTCTCTCTCTCTCTCTCTCTCTCTCTCTCTCTCTCCACATTCATTTTTTAGACAATATCTCTTCCACTCACAATTGTGAGCATATCCCAAAAAGTAAAAGACCAAATCTTACCAATATGTGGGTATAGTCGTATGTGGGTATAATCTTAGGCTAGGGTTTACATTATGTGGGTATAATCGTATGTGGGTGTAATCTTTGGATGAGGTGGTATGGAATGGACATACTCTTTGAGGAATGGAAGATTTAGAAGAGAGAAGCTTAGGTGATTTTTGTTATTAAGCATAGGTTGCAGCTCTCGAGAAACATCAAAATCAACTTTATTTGCCTTGCACTGTCTCGTCACTAATTGACACCTTGGGTTCAACGACTTATGATTTCTGGTTGGGTTGATCATGACCATTGGAATTTCTCAAGAATGGAAAAGATTCCCACGTTTCTAGATCCATAGTCTGAACCCATGACCCTCTCTCCCTTGAGATTGACTATAACTGCTAATCTATCACGTACTCGTTGAAATGTGTGTGTGTTTGTGTGTGTTAAGTTCATAAATCATGTCATTGCAGATAGTTTCACACCTGTTTCACATCAATCTCAACCACATTTGATGTGGTGCACATACCCTCCCAAGTTCACATCAAGTTCACACCAAATTATTTGGTGGGGTGCATATACCTCCCAAGTTCACACATAGTTCAAAAATTGATCGGACAGCCCAGACTGCCCCTGCCTCATGACACCTAATGTGGGCCATTTATCCCACCTCCCTATGGAGGTGTCAATTAGTGATGAGGTGCACTAGCCCAAATTGCCCAATATTCATCGCTTGCCCAATCTTTATCACTCATTTGCACATTGCTTCTAGATTGGAAACTCGTGATGAGGCACACTAGCCCAGATTGCCCAATCTTCATCGCTCGCCCAATCTTCATGTCTTGTTTGCACGTTGCTTCTAGATTGGAAACTAATGCTTCTCTGCCACATGCTCCTTATGATTGCTAGAAGTATCCACTCCTCATCACTAACGTTTTCCCATGTGCTACCTTATCGGCACCAAGGCAAGTCATGGGGGCTCCAACTCATCAAAATTTTCAAATCATGCCTCTTCCCATGTCCAAATCTCCATAAGGCTAAAGAGATTCACAAAAGGATCAAATCTCAACTTCAAGCATTTCAAAGGCTATCAAAACTTGCACCTACAACTTCCAAAACCTTATTTTACATTCAATATGGCACAAAAGCACTGTATGTTTCTGAAGTCGTGGAGCGGAGCTTAGATCGACTCACACACACACACACACACACACACACACACATACACAGACAGAGAGATTACACTGTACGCAGAGAATTCGTTGAAGGGTTATCCCAAAAATCTCATTATTCACACAAGTATAAGTGAGTATATACAAAGAGTTAGTGATAAGCGAGTTAGGCGGCCGGCCGGCCATATCCATAAAAGAGGCCACTTGGGCTTTAATCCCAAAAACCTCCCACTTAAAGTCCAATGTGGCACTTTAAGTAACTGTAAATCTATGAACATAAATGTACAAAGATTTACATGGCTACCATCTATCCAATGCCCAATAACTCATGACAATGCACAAAGCCCTCTCCTGGAAGTCCCTTTGTGAGTAGATCAGCAAGATTGTACTTGGTGTGGATCTTCATCAGTTGTATTTGCTTGCCTTCAAGTACTTCCCTAATGAAGTGATATTTCACATCAATATGCTTAGTCTTCGAATGGAACACTGGATTCTTTGCCAATTGTATAGCACTTTAACTATCACAATATAACTCTGGCATATCTACTTTGATTCCCAAGTCTGCTACCAATCTACCAAGCCAAATAGCTTCTTTGCATGCCTCATTTGCTGCAACATACTCAGCTTCTGTAGTAGACTGTGTAATACAATCTTGTAATCGAGATCATCATGATATGCCACCTCCAGCCAATGTAAAGACATAGCATGATGTAGATCTCCTTTTATCCAAGTCTCCTGCATAATCTGAGTCAGTGTATCCTCTGACACTCAAATCTTGACTACCATAGCATATGCGCATACTCTTTGTATGTTTTAAGTATCTCATGATACCTTTCACTGCCTCCCAATGTTTCTTTCCGGGATTTGACATATATCCGCTAACCACTCCCACTGCAAATGCAATATCCGGACTTGTAGCAATCATTGCATACATCAAACTCCCACAGGCAGACGCATATGGCACCATATCCATTTCAACCTTTTCCACCTCAGACTGTGGGCAATCTTGGTTGCTTAGTTTCACATATGACGGCAATGGTGTCATCAATGCCTTTCCCCTGTCCATATGGAAATGTTGCAACACCTTGTCAATATACTCTTCCTGAGATAAGTAAAGCATCTTCTTTGACCTATCTCGCTGGATATGCATACCCAGTATATGACTTGCCTCACCCATGTCTTTCATGTCAAAAACCTTTCCCATTTTTGACTTAAGAGCTGAAATTTATGCCATTTGTCTACCAAGAAGTAACATGTCATCCACATTCAAGATGAAGAATATCAAGCTACCATCCTTAGCCTGTCGAGTATACAGGCAATGATATGTCTCACTTCTCTTGTATCCTTGAGAAAAGCATAAATTGGTGAAACTTCTTGTACCATTCTCTTGGTGCCTGTTTCAAGTCATAGAGACTCTTTCTCAAATGACATACCAATTTCTCTTTGCCTTTCTCAACATACCCTTCTAGCTGCTGCATGTAAACCTCCTCATGTAAATTTCCATGAAGAAATGCCGTTTTCACATCCATCTGATGTAAATGAAGATCATGTTTGGAAACCAAAGCAAGTACACTTTTCAATGTTGTCATCTTGACAACTGGTGAAAAGACTTCATCAAAATCTATTCCATGATCGTGCTTAAAACCCTTAGCAACTAACCGTGCTTTGTATTTTGGTTGTCCACCATGAGGAGTAAGATTATACCTATAAACCCACTTACAAGGTAGAGCTTTCTCGCCCTCTAGCAGTTGAACCAAATCCCACGTTTGATTCTTATGCAGAGCCGTCATCTCTGATTGCATGGCCAACTGTCATTTTTTCGAGTCGACCACTTGTAATGCCTCCTTGTAACAAGATGGTTCTCCACAATGCGTGAGCATGACATAATTTAGAGGTGGCACATAATGATCAGGTGGTTTGGAGACACGCTCAGAACGTCTCACCACAACTGATTCTACCTCTCTAGCCACTATAGGCTATTCTTGAGCCTGACTATGCTGTCTTGATGTGCTAGCACTAGGTCCATCTTCCCTAAAGACAACTCTTCTGATATCCTTTGTTTTCTCTGGCTTAGCGTGAAACTTGGCTTCATTGAAATGCACATCATTGCTACAAATGACTTTTCTGGACTCGGGATCCCAAAGCCGGTAACCCATCTCGCTCGATTCTCCGTAGCCAAGAAATATACACTTCATGCTCTTCGGTTCTAACTTATTCCTCAAATCCTTAGAAATATGGCTATAAGATTCACAACCAAAGACTCTGAGATGCTTATATGAAGGTGCCTTGCATGTCCATAGCATCTCGGCCACTTCACTCTTATCCAAAACCTACTAGGAGACCTGTTGATCAAATGGACTATTGTAGCCACTACTTCCGCCCAAAATCCATCAGGCAACTCAGCATTTGACAACATGCTTCTGACATTCTCTTGTATGGTCCTATTCATACATTCTGCAACTCCATTTTGTGAAGGATTGTATGGTGCAGTAAGTTCCCTCTTTATCCCTTTTGCTTCACAAAAGTCTTGGAAAGCCTTGGAAACGTACTCTCCACCATTGTCTGTCCTTAATCATCTCAGCTTCTGACCACTCTGATTCTCCACAAGTTGCAAGAATGTCTTAAATACCTTGAGCACCTCATCCTTGTGCTTCAAGAAGTAAACCCATACTCTGCAAGAATAGTCATCTATAAAGGTACAAAAGTACGTTGCTCCCGCTAGTGACAAACTAGGCATTGGTCCGCATAAGTCACTGTGTACAAGAGCTAACCGTTCATCCTTATGATTTCCCTTTGATCTATGCAGTTCCTGTATTTGCTTACCATAAACACGATGCTCACAAAACTCAAAATTATGAAATGAGAAACCAGGCAAATAACCAGAACTAGACAATATGTCCATTCCCTTCTTTGACATATGTCCCAGCCTACGATGCCAGAGTGATACACTTGGATGGTCAATCACATTAATTACATGGTTTTTGACCTCTGAAACATGTAAAGTGTGCAGAGTTCCTGACTTGCTGCCATGTGCTACAATCATTGAACCTTTGGAGATCTTCCAAGCGCTCTTTCCAAAGACTGTCACATAACCCGCATCATCCAACTTCCTTGTATTGATCAAGCTCTTTCGAATTGTTGGAATATGTCTGACATTCTTGAGCAATAAAGAAGAACCATTCTAAATTTTTAACTGCACATCTCCCACTCCAAGTATGTCGCAAACCTGCTCATTGCCAAGTCTGACATAATCCTTAGTAGCCACATATGAAAAACATGTATCTGTCTCAAGATTAAACCCTGAACAATGCCTCAACGGCCTGATGCATAAGATGCAGTCCAGTGTCTACACAAAGTCATACCATCCTATGGGATAAAAGTCGTCAAAGAGGATGCATGTAGAGGGGAACTCCAGCAACCAAATCCACCTCACACTGGGTTACCCAGACCCCAATGCTTGTCTTCAAAAAACCTCACACACGGCCCTCTCAGATGGCTCACCAAACTACCCAAAACTAGCATACATCCTGCAATAGACCAATCACTGTCCTATGACCGCTGCGGTGGTCTATCTGCTAGAGTGACTCACAACTAGAAGACCCACAATCACAGTACATCAATCTGCAATACATGCTAGTGGTGTCAAGCCGTCGTATGGCCACACCTCCCTTGGAACCTGGCAAGCACAAGAAGTAGCAATGCAGACTGCAATATATATATCTGATGATATATATGTGTACTTGCTCTATATAAGATGCTTTGAAGACTAATGAGTGATGTATGTCAATGCCGATATTGATGCCGACCACCTCCTGCTTGCCAATCTACACAAGACGGGTTTCTTTGCGGCTGAAACCTATCTTTTGATGTAGTGCTCACAACGAAATTCTGAGGGCATAAACAACTTTGAAAGGCGGATAAAACTACAGGTCACGTCACCTGATTAAAATACTCCCGGAACACCAAGTGTGAATTTCCAAGCTCCGGATCCAGAATCTGCCTGAAAAGTGCGTGCGCGCGTGATTACGCGAAAACGCACTGAACCTTGCTCTTATACCAATTGAATTCATAGAGCGGAGCTTAGATCGACTCACACACACACACACACACACACACACACACACACACACACACACACACACACACACACACACACACACACACACACACACATAGAGAGAGAGAGATACACAGACAAAGAGCTTACACAGTATGCAGAGAATTCGTTGAAGGGTTATCACCCAAAAATCTCATTATTCACACAAGTATTAGTGAGTATATACAAAGAGTTAGTGATAAGCGAGTTAGGCGGGCGGGCGGGCATATCCATATAAAAGGCCACTTGGGCTTTAATCCCAACAGTTTTTAGCTTCATTATGAATTTCATTTTTATTTTCTTTCAAGGCATGATTACGAAGACTTGCTTTATATTATGTATGTCAAATATCTTCCAAGAATGTAAGGGGTTCTAGACACTGCCATAGTTTGATATTAGGATTGTCCCATGATGTGATTTGCACAACAATGTCCTAAGGTGGAAAGTTCAAGTAAAGAAAAATATCATGAAGAAGAAGAGGAAGAAGGGTAAGATATCAACCATGTAGCAGCGGAAGATGACAAAGAAGGTAACCTAATCTGAATATTTACACCTTCTTCAATTTATGAGATTTTTTTTCATCCTTAGTGGATATCTTACTGATTGTCTTCCTTTGTGGATATTAAGTCTTCAGTGTACTATTCTAGTTCTAACCCCAAGGGAAGGATTGCTGGGTTGGTCTTTGTTCTAGAGCCACCCATGGATCTTACCTCTAGTCTAATGTTGTTGGGTGACTGTGTGGTAAGAACCATGTCTACCCATGTGATTTCATGTGATACTTTACACCTAGGATAGGTGACCACACACACACAAGGGATGAGAGAGAACACACACACACTCACACAAGGCATGCCTAGTACAAAGAAAGCAAAGGGGACACTTGTCAAGCTCCTCCTCATGTTGTCCTCATGGTATGCCTGAAGCCTATTGGTTGGCCACCCTAGGGATCTAATGATAATTTAGGAGATTTAACTAATTGTCATTGCGTTTATCAAGTCCTCTCTCTCAAAGGGGAAAGCGGGACACTTGTCCCAAGGCTACCCTTGTTGCTTGTAATGCCTCCTACTTGTGATTGGCTAGGCTTGGAGGGGTCCAATGAGCTTCAAGCATGAGCTACAAGGGGGGGGGGGGGGGGGGGGGAGTGGGGGTCAACCAAAGCAAGCTAGGGGGTTGCTTAGGGGGTATACTCTCCCACACACACTTGCACACACTCTCATTGTGCATTGTGCAAAGTGCAAGAGCTCCCTCTCCTTCTCCAAGCAAGTAGAGGTTGAGAGCTTACACCAACACTCTTGGCTATGCCGAGTGCAAATCCAACCAAGATCAATGCTTCAATGCTTAAGCTTGCCATCTTCTCCACCCGGGGGATTCACCATGGAAAACTTACCGCACCACATAAGTGCAGGGGAGGGGGGTTTTTTTACAAGTTACATAAGCGTATAAGTTAGGGGTAGGCCCCCATTAATTTATCTCCCAAGCTTAAAAATAAGGGAGGGGGTATCATATTTATTTGGGGGGGGGGGGAGAGAGAGAGAGAAGGGAAAAATGAGAGGAAGTTTTTGTGTTTCAAAATCATGGCTTCCCAACCCGGGGTGTCCACTATGGAATATGTAAGATAGTACATGCGTTCAATGGAAGGATATTGAATTTGCTAAAGTATTACATAATTTATTTTACATTAGGGACATAAATAATCAATAGATGTAAATTTATTGAAGGGGTTTTTTAAATCCAAAATATCAAGAAGTATGAATATATTTGTTTATGCTCACCCATCTAATAGAGCTGCATTGCTTTACCTACTATACATATGAAGAAATATTTGATGGCATGCACAATCCTTAACTAAACACCCAGTGCTGGGCCAATGCCAAGTTTGTTGATTTGTGATAAGGACTAAGAGATTGTATCTCTCCTATGATTAAGACCGTATCCCTCATTGCGAATTCTGTCATCTTGTGAAGGTCTTGCATAAGGCCACATGTCTTCAAGATGCAAGCATAACTGATTGGATATGGAAAAAGGTCATCCTTTCACCTTCAATTAAAACCACCCAGGGTTTCCTTGCCATAACCATGTTGCACATTGTAGTAAGTTTTATTCCAATGTTTCTACACCCTCTATTGGGTATTGATGATGTAGTAGGTATGCCGTAGTGTGTAGTCAATAATATGCATGATGAAGCTAATGGTCACAATGTTCACCATTATGGCATCATCATACAGCAGCATGTGTGCCTCTTGAGCACTTTGTGCCATAGTAACATCAAGCGTAAGGGAAGGATATGTCTTGCAATCTAATTCAGCTCATTTATGAAAGCAATCAAGAGAAGGCCCATCGCTGCTCCCTCAAACTATATTTTCTTCTTCATATATAGACCACGTGGTTGTAGAACACACATACCTGATGGTCATGAGTGTGAGTTTCCCTAATTATTAGTGAATCACTATCTTCATGTGTACGTAAGGTGTTGATAATGAGCATGTTCAATTGTAATGTCAACGACATTGATATATATGTATTGGTCATGCCCATAATTGTTTTCTTTAAACGTGGGTAGGTATGGAGAGGGACATGGGTATGCTTGAATCTATGTCCAATATGGAGTATTGTCATGTAGTTCATGCATTTTTGGGCTTTGTAGTAGCAAAAGACGGAACAACATACTTCTTTCAGCAATATGTCACTACTAATGGGTGCTGACGACAATGAATCACTGATGAACGAGGAACTTGTGAAGCGAGCTAGTTGGCTGCCATTTGTGGTGGTGGTGGTGGTGGTTTGCCCGAGTTGGGTCTTTCTTATGTGGCATGGTTCCTATCGAAACAACAGATAAGTTTCCCTCCACCTTGTGTGGGCTCAAAGAGGTTGTTGCTTTTTTTAAGGAAAATATGGCATGTTGCCCTCAGCTTTGTTCCATGATGTGCGCCCTCATCGATGGCGTTTCCAACATTTTTGGCCTGCCATGGGGAGGCCTTTGTGAAATGTTAATTTTTTTGCAAGTGACGTGGCAAACTGCATGACCTCTTTTAGAAATAAGGCACAAGTAAGGTAAAGGAGCCAGTAAGGAGCTCCGATGTTGAGCCAGTCTTTTCGGCAATAAAAGAGATGTTGCTCCTCCCATATGAAGATAATGGTGTTAGTGTAGTGGCCAAAAAACCGTTGATGCATCACATCTTCATTGGACTAGACTAGGGCTTCATCCCTGTTATCGTGGATTGCTCTAAACATTCCCTATGCTAGCTTCCTCAAGGCTCGCATTTATTGTTACATACAAATGCAAAGATGCAATTTTTGCTTCACATATGAGTACCGTTCTCCTCGATGAGAGTTGCTCTCTTTTCCAAATTCCCAACTACAAATTTAAATTTTAGAGCCAAATTTGAAATTTCAATGTTAGAGATAACTTTCAAAGTCTGTTGGCGAGATAGAGGTATTTTTAAATTATTGACTTTAGTCTTAGCCCCCGTCACACTGGGGCAGGCATACCACGACTGTGTTGAGATGGCGTGTGGTAATTTGACGAGGTACTAGTGAAAATTTGTTGCTTGGAGGGGCACCCCAGCAAGCCCAACGATCTTTTCATGACCTGGCCAACCTTCAAAAAGTAAAATGCGGGAAGCATTTTGATAGGCTTCAAATGGTGGTAGCTCTTGGCTACGGGACACTGAAATAGGGGATGAGCACCCTAGTGTGATAGTGTGATACGGGCATTAGTGCTCATTTGAGTGTGAAGTGAACCCAGCTAGGGTTTTACTTGTGCATGAGATTGTATGGCGGGGCTATAGAGCGCATGACACGATGTAGTTAGTTTTGGTTATATTTCGGCATGCTAGGCCTCGTGGCAAAGCAAGGCATGCCGATTGTTGCCGGTCGAATGTAGCTGTTAAGTGATCGTTGACCAAAAAGTCAACACACGGAGCTCACACGCAGTCTCGAACCCCCGACCTCGCGTCCTAGAAGCACTACCCTAACCACTGCACTACGTGCGTGCATCTGCACAGGCCGTGGCGTATGCTGTACATATGTTTAAAATGTCTACTGCCCCCCCAAAAAGCGACATGACCGGCTGGGCCAATCACGCCCATCTACACGCGCCCTAGCAAGCCGATATTTAACCAGAGCCCTACGTAGTTTGGGTCCAATTTTTCACGCGCTTACCCTCGACAGTACCCTCAATGCATGGTGAAGGAAGACAAAAAATATCTATCTATCTCTCTCTCTCTCTTTCTCTCTCCATTTAAAAAAAAGTGGCTCAAGTTTGTGTCCGTGTCAGTGTCCGTGTGTGATGTAGGTCTAAGAGCTCAAGTTCCAAAGTTGCATGAAAATTCAATAGTAGCTGCCCCCAAAAAAATGGCGCGTGAGTTGAACATGCTCTTTTTTGAGTTGTGAAGCGAGAGAGAGAGAGAGAGAGAGAGAGAGAGAGAGAGAGAGAGAGAGAGAGAGAGAGAGAGAGAGAGAGAGAGAGAGAGAGAGAGAGAGAGAGAGAGAGAGAGAGAGAGAGAGAGAGAGAGAGAGAGAGAGACAGAGGCAGAGGCTTCCAAGGAATCACAACAATCGACGCTCGACTGCAACACTACTGGATTTCAGGTACGTGCACCTTCGAGCTGATTTGTTGTTCTGCGTTTGGCCTGAGAGGAAAGCAGCTTTATCAGGCATCCAATAAGGTACACCGATATTAAGCAATATAATAGGCTCTGTGTGTGTGTGTGTGTGTGTGTGTGTGGGTTTAAGCTACTTGGCTGCATGATTTTGAGCTTTGTACCATGTCGTCAAACACAGAGAGTTGGGGTTTTGAAAGGCTCATTTTTAGATTGCAGGCTCACACGTACACACCCGACAAGAGAGAGAGAGAGAGAGAGAGAGAGAGAGAGAGAGAGAGAGAGAGAGAGAGAGAGAGAGAGAGAGAGAGAGAGAGAGAGAGGGTTGTAGAAGGCCAGCAGAAGGTAGACGCCTAGCAGAAGTCGTAGAGAAGGCATAGATGGCACAGGCAAGTAAGCGCCTTCTATTGGGTGGATTGGCTCAGAGTCTACGTGGCAAGCTCTGTCAAGCTCCCTCCTCACTGATGTTCGTGCACACATACACAGTCGAGGGCAGCAAGCCGTTCATTGGAGGCATTTCCTTCCGCACCACGGAAGATGGCTTACGGGAGGCCTTTGGTGCACATGGCGAGGTGGTAGACGCAAAGATTATCATGGACAGAGAGACAGGGCGCTCTCGTGGCTTTGGTTTTGTCACTTATTACAAGGAGGAAGACGCAGATACAACTTTGTCGAAACTTAATGGTCACAATCTTGATGGTCGAGCTATCCACGTAGATCGGGCATCTACTCGCCCTACGCGTCCTTTGTCAGACTTTGGTAGTGGTAGTGGGTTTGGATCTAGCTTCGCCTTGGATTCCTCTGAGTCTGCTCCCGCCGATGATGACTTGGGCTCGATACCATCACTGGATGCAAGCACGTCGAATCAACAAGGAGACTTGAATGCCTGGATGGATTATCCTTGTTGCACGCATTCGCAGGTATGATATATCCAGGGATTAGAATTGCGCTTTTTTGCACACTATTAAAGAGATGTTACCAGCTTTGTACCACTGAATAGCTCTGCATGCATAGATGGATTTTTTCGAACCCTTTTCTTCTTTGTGGAGGCTGTGGTAGTATGAATGGGGCAGCTCTTTCTTGCAACCTATCGGGTTTGCCTTATGTAGGTTTTATAGTATCCAAACCTCTTGCAACTGGCTCATGTATGCCTTTGTCGATGGTGTCTAGAGCATGCAAAGCTTTCAAAAGTGAAATGTTTCTGTTTTCAAAGAGAGAGAGAGAGAGAGAGAGAGAGAGAGAGAGAGAGAGAGAGAGAGAGAGAGAGAGAGAGAGAGAGAGAGAGAGAGAGAGAGAGAGAGAGAGAGAGAGAGAGAGAGAGATAAATGAAATGAAATGAAATGTTGTATTAAACGCCTTCAAAAAGCCAAAATGACTTATGAGACCAAACTGATACGATCTTGGTGGATCCAATCCAAAAACAATGAAGTAAAGTGAAAGACTAAAATCATCATCATCATCCATGTCTGAGAATGCCCAGCATTGGGCATTGTCCAGGAAAGTATTGCATCCGTACTGAAGAGCTTTGTCAATGTCCGTCTCTGTAAATAGTCCGCCTCCATTTAGTGTAAATTTTACAAGTTTTAGTATAAATATGGGCAAATGCTTCAAATTTAAGCCCAACTTTTGATCTTGAAACCAAAAAAATTGATGGGTGCCCTCATTTATTTTGGTCAGTAAAAATATTTTTGGCAAGCCCGGGTTTTAGGTTTAATACGGTAAATGCCTTAAATTCTGATCGTAAAACTTTTTTGGTTAAGGAAAATGTTTTTGGCAAGTCTGGGTTAAGGAAAATGTTCACACTCGTCCTTCCCAACAGCACCTCCATAGTTCTGACAGATGATGGCGTGTAGAAAAGGCTGTGCAGAAAACCTTGTAGGCTTGCCGAGTACTCCCATATGCAGCAGACAGGGGCAGGGCCTAGAAGCTCTGGGCTGTTTTCAGTGGATGAGAAGGAGGAATCTCATACATTTAGTAGCTTGCAAGCGGCCTAAGATCCCTTTGTCATGTGTGGACACATGACAGAGAGAAAATAAGCTTTTAGAACACGTAAGAGAGAAAAATAGCTTGCATATAGAGAGAAAATAGCTCCCCCTTCTCCACATCGTCTCTAGGCTCACTAGCTCTTCCTTATCCTTCTGTAGTTGCTGCCTTATGATCTTGAAAGTGGGAGAGGCCTCCTTTGATGCGCATTATGTTGCGTTGATTGTTTGCTATGTGTTGTGCTCACTTTAAAGATTCTTTCAAAACTAGTAGGACTCTTTTCCTTGACATTGCCAGCATCATAGGCTTCAATGCTGCTTGGCTCTTACCTTCCACGGAAGCAGCACGATGTGAAGGCCTATAGAGCTTGTATTGCTATCCCCCTCAAAATAGCCCATCCATCCCAAGCCTACAAGAGGCAAACAAGAACGGCATTAGAGCGTTGGTTTAGCTGGGTGTGATGTATCCTAGATTCAGTCTCCTTGAGTATGGTCATATCAATGAGACTAGCCATTTAATTAAATCATGGAACAATTCCTGTGTAGATTCCAACTTCTAGGCTACGCAGATTAAAATCAAAACCGAGATAGATTGCCGGATTAAAGCACAGACACGGAGAGAGAGAGAGAGAGAGAGAGAGAGAGAGAGAGAGAGAGAGAGAGAGAGAGAGAGAGAGAGAGAGAGAGAGAGAGAGAGAGAGAGAGAGAGAGAGCTGTTGAAGACCCGTGTTACACAAGGTGAGGGTCAAGCGAGATCAGAGTGAAGAGCGTAGCAATGTCCATAGCATTTTGTTTAGCTTTTAGGTGAAGAGTGCATAGAATGCGGAGATTCTGATGTGTCTTTTATAAATTGACACATGTGTTCATGTGAGACTCGAGAGATACACACACACACACACACACACACACACACAGAGACAGACGACAATTCTATAAAGAGTGAGTGCATATCTCTTCTTATTGCCGCTGCCCTTGGCCTGTAAGAAGAAACCGCAAAAAAGATAAGGGTGAAGGGGACTTTTAAGCAGAGGAAAAGAAAGGCAATCAAAAAATTGATCGCCCAGGTATAGCAAGCCCATTACTCCGTAATACTACCCTAATTTATAAAAAGAGTAAACTTAGAAGTGGGGTGGGACCGGTCGCCAAACAGGGCCTAAAAAAAATAGATTTGAGCTATTAACAGGGAAAAAAGGGGTCTGTCAGTAGTCGACGAGCAACGCGAGCATATAAGGGGGCGCCATCTGGAGGTTATGCATGAGGAAGGCGCCACTTGGGCCATGCATGAGGAGAAGGAGAAGGCCAACTGGTTGAAAGGCTGGCAGCCCGTTATACAGGAGGGGGCCAGACCAGAGAAGGGAGGAAGGAGGAAGCGGGCGCCAGAGTTGGCATGGCCCTGAGCAAGATAAAGGGGTGGCCTTCACTAGCTGAACGAAGCCGCAAGGGCTGTAGCTCATCGAACCAGGGAGTTGGAGGGTTATGGGCTCTATGCAGGGCCGCCAGAGGAGCCGCCAAGGGTAGGGAAAGCAAAGGGCCACCTGAGGGGCTGGATAATGCAAGGAGGAAGGTTACGTGAGCACCAAGGACGGGTAACCCTTGCAAGGCCTGCAAGGAAGCAATGACGATGTTTTTTTGCAGAATATTTTTCATTGTCCATCCTTCGATTATGGCCATTTTGATCGGCATATTCACTATCTTTATAATCTAAATGTTTGCTTTAAATATTCTTAAGATTTCTCTCTTGCTATTTGTTTAGTGGAGTCGAGTGTACATACGTGCTTCTTGCATGTGCCAGGTGTGTGAGTCTTTACTGTGGAGAAGCGATGTAAGACAAGCAGGGTTAGTTTGCATGGGAGCTTGAGCATGCCATTAACTTAATAAGTGTTCAAGGGTATTGGCTCATATGGAAGTTCTTATCTTTGGCTAAAGATGGTCGAGTGTGGGAGCCGTGATTACATATTCTATGGTGTGTGAGTGCAGTCGGGGTTGGTTGGGTACGGGCATGAGTTGGTAGTTGGTGGGTGGCATGTCAGTCATTTGAGCTCAGATCCTCTCTGATCCTCTTTGTCATGAGTCTACACACTCATGGACAAGCAGAGTGCTCAATCTGGGCTTAGGCTTTGGACATGAAGTTATAACAAGAAAATGTACCAATGTATCAAAGCAGTGCGTGCGCACATGCGCTCGTCTCCGCACCCATACGACAATGGGGAATTGTGGGAGGTTCTGGGTCACTCGCATGAAAGCAGAGATCCCACAACATTCAGTCCAACTCGCTAGAAATGCAGGGTACTACTACAACGGCTACTACAGCTACACCTAGTATCGATAGCAAGTAATTGGGCTTGTGTCTTGCTAATAAACTTAACAGTCATTATAGTACGCCTTCAGCTATAGAGCAGGAATTATGGATCATTCCTGCTCTGACCCCCTCGCGAACCATTTACCACCACATTTCCTAGTGCTCCTGCATGCACAACTCCATTTGCTGCTAATACAGCTCCTGCTCATGCTTTGCACACGTCCCTCGGCTGCATGCCGACGATAGGCACAAGAAGCACCTCATGCAATGGTGCAAACTACTCAACACGAGAGAGAGCACCGCGCACCTCAACACAACAAACAGTCGTTCGGTACTTTTTTGGCCTCTTTTGTAATTTTCCATGATTCCTCGTATAAGAAAGATAAAAATTTCATAGAAATTAACATTTTTTCTAGGTTTGTCACTGAAATAGAGAAAATGATTGTTTGTTGGTCAAATCATATCTAAATCAAGTGAGGCTTGATAGGTAGGTTGAAAACATCATAACCAAGCTGTTAAAACCTAAGCAGACAAAAAATTGATGGCATGGAATGAACTCATTTGTCTAGGATCTACAGGATGCCAGCACAAGAATGCTAATGATGCTAATGGCTTTGTGTTGAAGATGCTAATATTTTGATTATTGTTAAAGATGCTACTATTCTAATTTCGTACTATTTTTTAATTGTTCTTTGGTTGCTAGTTCAAATCAATGGATACCTATACTTATATATTTCTTTTTATATGTGCTTAGCAGATTAAAAATATTTTGACTAGTGTACCTAAGGAAAGAAATACTTACAAAATGTCACTTCAAAATAACTTGTCCACTGGGATTCAAAAAGATGAAGAACGAGCTTTATTTTTACGGACATTTTCTCGTGGACTGCAAGAAGATCTAGCATCACAATACTCCCAAGATCTTCTACAACGCTCGCAGATAGAAGTGTTATGGCCAAAAATAAGATATAACTTATTTTCTAAGGGGAAAAAAGTTTGGAATATACAAAAGATTTTTCTTGAAGATTTGGTTGATTGGGAAGGAAATTTAAAATTAGTGTTGGCAAAAGAGAAGTTGGGCCTAATCAAATATCACAAAATGACCCACTATGGAGGTGGAAACATGCCTTTATCATTGATGTGCTATAGAATGAGTATGATAATCCATCTCATTCCAACAAAACAACTTTGTACTTATGAAAAGCCTTGGTAGATTTGAACTAAGTTACGTAGCGACTCTTAGCTTGGTCAAGCGCATGGACTTGGGCTTTGTTTTGAAAGTATATTTATGTATAGCTTATGGAGATGGAAACATGTCTTTATCATTGATGCGCTACATAATGAGTATGATAATCCATCTCGTTCTAGAAAAATGGCTTTGTACTTATGAAGAGCCCTAGTAGATTTGAACTAAGGTACATAGCGACTCTTGACTTCGTGAGGGCTTGGTTTTGAAGATATGTCTATGTGTATAAATTGAATGGAGGTTTAGGGTTTAAGATATGAAATCTTTGAGTTTCTTTTTAGTTTCAACATCCACTAATGCAAATAAAAGAGTTCTCTTCCACGTCAAAACGAAGTGAGGGCTTGGTTTTGAAGATATGTCTATGTGTATAAATTGAATGGAGGTTTAGGGTTTAAGATATGAAATCTTTGAGTTTCTTTTTAGTTTCAACATCCACTAATGCAAATAAAAGAGTTCTCTTCCACATCAAAATTATATACATAGGTTTTAGAGCACTTGAAATTTTGTTAAAAAAGTACTACATAAAGGTACACAAGCATATAAATATACAAGCATGCCATTTATGTGATGTGCCAGAAAAAGATCAGTAAGTTAGATCCCATAAGCAGCCAGAACTACAATCCTCCTTATGACAACCCAGCATAAATTTAGAGATCCACAAAAACTAAAAACTTACCTGTTGTACTCAGTTAAAAAATGTCTCTTTTATGCATAGTGTGAATGTTTTTATGAAAACCAGGTAGAAAATAAGTGCCAAAGAACCCGTATATTTTTTCATGTAGAGTCCTAGTGTAGCTTTATATGGTGCTTATGAAAATTAACCAGGTAGACAATAAGAGCTAGTAGCTATCCACTATGGGAAATCCAAGTGAAAGAGTAAGGTAGGCACTCAATACCAATAGCTATATTAAGTTTTGAGGAAAAGGTACTCAAGCTACATATAAATATCCAAGGTTATCTTTAGGTGAATTACAAAGCCAATAGGGAATACCATTTTAAGTATGACAAAAAAACATTTTAGGTTACCTTAAATAATCAAAGATATATTAAGTTGGAGACAACTTGCACAAAGGTAAACCAGCTAAGTATCCAAAATCATCTCCAGGTAAGTTACAAATCGAGTAGGAAACATTGATCTAGGGATGCAATATATATCATTATTCAACAGATTAACAATGTATCAGTGGAAAATGAGATCATACGATATCACTATGCTATGTGATTTGGATAAACATGAAAGAGAAGTTCCATTGTCTCACGTTTAGGGTGTGTGTGTGTGTGTGTGTGTGTGTGATAGTATCATGCAATAGTGAATGTTTAGGTTTTAGGGTGCGCTTGAACTTTTGTAAAAAGGTACTACAATTTTTTTAAATGATTAACTTGTTTATTATTTTTTTTTGTTTTGTTTATTTAGATATATATACTCCAGGATACTTTGAGCTACCCATGGCAAGAAAGGAGATTGTCGTGAAATTGAATGAGGGTAGTTTAGACCAAGACACAACTTTAGGCTTTGTTCTTCTAAAGTTCGGAGGTACTTACAAAGACTTGAGAGAAGAAATTGCTTGTGACAAGATATTTTGTGATGACTTTGTGTTTTTGGGAGGGTCCAAAATGCTTCCTTTAGCACCATCACAAGAGGAGAGGTGGGAAGTTGAAGTGGAGGAGGTGACAATTCAGGAAAAAGCAAAAAGTAATGCATGCAAGCGTCCACAAGTGGATTCCATGGGTTTAAGCAATGATCCACCGACCTTGAGCTCTAGCAATGATCCTCATATACATTACCAAATACCTAGTGTTGGTAATGATGACATTCCTATGTGTGAAAATGTGGCTATCACCTCACACAAGATGCTAAAGAGCACTTTAGCCTCTGCAAAGGATGTTAGAAAGTGGGAAGGAGATATCAAGGTTGCTAAAGAGAAACTTAAAGCCATGGAGCGTCATGATAGGTTTGAGTTGATGTCAAAAGATAAGGATGGGAAAGCTATGTTCCAACTTTGGTGTGTTGAATGTGAAAATCCATATGGGCAAGGAGGGCATGATACAATTTCTAACTTTCTACACTCACACATCAACACAATGGCTCATCGGCGCCACCTTGGAGTGGGCAAAAGAAGAAAGCAGAAGCACGACAATGAAATGGCAAAGCTCTCAAAAGTGGACATGAAGTCCAAAAATAAGGAGAAGGTGGATGAAGCCTTGCTTGAAGTTTCCGCCTTTGAAAGGGACAATCCTCCCATCTTTAGTGTTGTTCTTGACACTCTTGGAGAGTATGAGAATTTGTCAATAATATTTGTGGAATGTAGTTTGGACAAGAAATGGATTCCTTTGCTTCCAAAAACGGGATCGATTGGCCAATGCATGATTGAACATGTGAAGTCCAAGCTTCATATCAAAGCGGCTACTGGAGATATTGATGAAAAGATAGCAAAGGTGGGCCGTCCAAGGAAAGTGCCGATTGAAGATAAGAGACAAAGGAACTTACATGGTTTCTTCAAATGCAACACTAATCTAGGTGAGTAGAAAATCTTTTTTCTTTTTACATGAAAAATGATTAGTATGTTTAACATTTCAAGTGTATTTTTTAATCTTATTGTAGAGCCTTGCAATGACAGTAACACAAATGCGTCACAAAATGCATAGGTATCTATCTTTATATAATCATTTTCATGTTTGAATAAAGGAGGAAGATTGTATACTTAATGTGTCTATGCACAATATGCAGAAAATTATTTGCTACCCACTCTTTGTTGGGGATTTTGGCAAGACACTTATAAGGTTGAAGACAAGATGTTTGATTTGAAACCTTTCTTGGATGACTACAAAGGAGGTGGTTGTTGGGATTGTGAGCCAACTACGATGGCCACATTTTTGTTTAAAGAGGTGCTTGTGTGTATCCGAGGGACATTTCGTCATAAAGATTGCAAACGAGTAAATCCTCATGGGTTTCCCTTTGAAAATTTTCAATGTACAAAGTGCACTACAATCCCCAAAAGAAGACTTTCGCATGCGTTTGTACCGAGAAGACAAATCAATGCAAAATAGAGGCTCTCGTGGGACTGGCGATGGAAGAAGATTGGATTTCATGACCCACTCAAAAATTTTACAGATTGCAAGAGCTAAGGGAAATATGGTTAGGAAACTTAAAAGGAAGGTTTGGTTCACCAAAACAAGAGTTTCAGCCTTAAGTGTCAAGGTTCGAAGTCTTCAAGAAAGCACATTTGAAGCAATGAAAAGAGGAGATGTGAAGAAGTTTTGCCATGACATAGTCAATGCTCATAAGTATGGCCTTTTTGAAGGGAAAGAGGCCTTATGGAACTTTCTTGTGGATATTTCTCAAAACATGGCAAGAGAAAATGCAAGAAAGCGGTACTCAGAAACAACAAAGAATCTCTTTGAGGCTATAAAGATTTGGGGAGGTACTCGGTTGCATAATTTTCTTTCCTTGAATCTTGAAGTTCCAAATTTTTCAACCACCATGTGGGCTACTCGAAAATCTCTTTCTTATTGAACAGGCCTGAGAGAGGATATATTCAAGCATTTGGCTGAAATTTACACTTCTCACATGAAAAAAAAATGGACTTTGTATGGGAAGTGTGCCAGTAATTATTGTTGAAGATGAAACCGTCGTCAAAAGAATGATTTGTTGGGTAGCACGGGATGATAATCTACTCGGATTTTGTGGCAAAAAGGAAAACCATTTTTGCAATCCAAACTTTGTGGTACTTGTTGAAAATGGCGAGGAGGGTTACAACGTGATTATTGACTCTTTTCAAAATAATGTGATTGCACATTATGCAAGAGTCTTCATAGAAAATCCCCTGATATCATGATTGCTTGCCGAAGTTGGTTGTTTTAGTTCAATTGACATGCAACAAGTTTGATTCTTTGTTTATCAGAGAGCAATGGATGGGAATCTCCCTCCATTGGAATAAATTTGTGAGAAGCATTGTGGGTCCCTTAATTGGCCATGCTTCTGATGGAGACTCGAGGCAAAGAAAGCTTATGGTAGAGGATTATACATCATCTTTAGGAAATAGATTCTCAATGTCATGGCAACATTGGCCTTTCACAGCTTCCGTTGAGATTGATGGGTCTATTTCTGGTTTGGATGATTCATATTTCATTCACAATGGAAAGAAATTGATTAATCCTCTTGATAATGCATCTAGAAGATTAGTTCTTGGCCAAGACTTGGCTACTTTGAATCGTGTAGCTCTTGTATATCAAACTTTCAAGGTTGAGGAGCATGGTCTTCAACAAGGTGACATTGAAAGAAAAGATCGCCAAAATTGGAGGTCCGCACAAAGAATAGCAAGCCGCAATGTTCAAAATTTCTTAAGCTTGTTGCGGACCCAATCCACTATACATCAAGAGTGAACACTTACTACAGAGATGTACCTATCGATAGTCTCATCATACATTGATATCTTTTTATCTCCTTCTCTCAACTTATTTGATCGGGTCAAAGCGGCTGGGAGGGTGTCTTTCTTTTTCAGGTACCTACATCATCAATCTTATTTTGTACCTTTGTATTGTCACATGTTAGAGCTTTAAATAGTATCAAGGAGTAACTCTCATGATTAAATACTTATATAATCTTCCATTGTGATTAGACTATGGCGCATGTGGATTATGGATCATGAAGCATACTCTTTGAAGCAAAATTTTATAAGTAGAGAAACCTTTTTGGACATTCAGTTTTCTTGCCATTTTGTCGTCCTATTGATAAAGGCTTTTAGGGACAAGTATGGCCACTTGCAGGTTCCTCTTTCCTCCACAGGTTCTGATTCTTGTGAGAACTTCTTCAGCAAGGTGGGAGGCATGATAAGAAACAAGAGATGCTATGATGGTTATGATTTGTTGAGTAGCGCAGGTGCTCTAAATAGGATTGCTGAAATGCAAGCTGGATCATCTCTTGCTTTTCCTATGGCTCATGCAAAGGAAGAGAATATCTGGTTTCAGATGAATCATTTAGCAGGTGTTTCATTGGCTAATCTCGATGATTATAGCAGTGTGCAGAGTGATGGACATATGGTTAGCGCTCTAAAAGAGGGTTTATCGAAAGAGAAGATGTTGTGTTCAACACTAGGTATGCAACATAAAGATTGGTGTAATGATGCATGGACAGAGTGTGATCTCTCCTATCTTCTTAGTGTTGCTGACATTGACAATGACAATGAAGAGGACTCATCCACTCAAGTTGATGAGCATACCGAGGATGAGAACATTATCATGGCTGAAAGTGAACTCCGCCATACATTGGATTGTCTTATTGATGAAGAGGAGAGTGGAGTGAAAGAAATCTCGTCTCTTGTTTTGATTGATTCAAAGACCATATGCAAAAGCACTCTTGTAAGCCATCTAAATGGGAATCCTACATTGTCGAAGGATAGGCTCACAAGGGTAAAAACAGAAGTTCTTTTTTCATTGGAAAAGAAGACTCAATTAGATACACGCACATGTCTTGTAATCGGATCAGATTGTGTTGTTTTGTTTGAGAAGACAACAATGGAAGATAGTGCAAAGGAGAAAAATTGTGGTCGATTTGCAAGTACTAGTCAAGGAGTAAGCAAAGAGACATGGTACTTGGGAAGAGTCGTTAGCATGAGAAGGAAGCTAGGAGATAGTTTCAAAGAGACTCGTGGTCCTTTTGATCTTCTAGATCGTCCTCCTAATGTGGAGGTTCATCTATCATGGTATCAAGTGGCCAAGGGTAGAAGAAGCTACACATATGATTTAGTGGACAATCAAGCGGTATCTTTGGATTCCATAATTGCTAAAGTGCACTTGGATTATGATGCCACAACAAGAAAATATGTGCTTGACGCTAATGATTATAAGGTCTTTACTGATTATTTCGAAGAATATGAAAGGTAATTTGATCTTGTGTGGATGGCTATTTTTAGTTAAATTCTATTATATGCTCAAAGTCATCCTGACATGCTTGAGTTTTTTTTGTAGGATGAATGGGGATGGATAATATGCAAGTTGGATTTTTGAGGTATATGTTTTTTCTTCATTTCCTTTTCATAATTATGTCCTTTTGTAAATTCTGAAACTTGTAAGCTTTAGATTCTTAATTAACATCAGTTTTCATCTTATGGTGAATTTCAATATGGTGCAGGTGCAAGAGTTTTGGCTACAGAGTTTTGTTGCATTTTCCTGATGGATTATATCATACTTCCTCAACAGACCTCTACTTATAATGACAAAACATTTTGTTATGTAAAACTTCCATGAAAGATGCCATGATACATGTACTTTATAAAGTAGGTTAGTTACTCATGCTAAGTATTTTATAATGTGAATTGTATTCTATGAAGAGCTTCAATATGGTACAAGGCCACACGTTTTATCTACAAAGTTTCTTTGTAGTTTTCCAATTGTTTATATCATACTACCTCAGTAGATCTCTACTTATAAACGATGAGACTAATATTTTTTAGAGCATCCATGAAATTTAAAGAAGAAGAATTTAGGATATAAGCATTTATGTAGATTAGTTACTCATATTTATTGCTTTTTCATTGTCCTTTTTGACATTGTGTCATTGTTATGTATGTTTGTGACAAAGATGATTCAATGCTATCGTATGATCAGTATGGTCTAAAGATTTTTTGATAGTTGTCTATTTTGTGCACTTGCCAATGACAATGCTCACTAGTTGGCAATTGAATGTTGTCTCTTTGAGCGTGTTGATAGAAATATTTCTCCAATATGGATCTCGCATTGGACTTGGTGTCTTTAAGTGAGTTAATAAAAGGATATGACCATTGGTTGTCTATTTTTTATAGTTGTCTATTTTGTGCACTTGCCAATGACAATGCTCACTAGTTGGCATTTGAATGTTGTCTCTTTGAGCGTGTTGATAGATTTATTTCTCCAATATGGATCTCGCATTGGACTTGGTGTCTTTAAGCGAGTTGATAAAAGGATATGACCATTGGTTTGTGGCTTTGTGCACCAACATTTTGTTTAAGGCTTGTGTCTTTGTGCATTGACATTTTATTTAATTTTGGAGCATGTTACAAGCAAGATGTTGTGAGCATGTATATGGCAAGGAAAGGTTTGGGTTTCTTGTACCACATGTGATCATGTAACTTGAAGCTTGCATCGTGCAAGACACTAGTGTGGGTGTGAGAATTCTTAATGGGATTGTTTTTCTCATCGATTGCTGGAAAAACATGATGTGATGTTTATGCCAAACCTATCACCCTCAACAAAGCACAAAAGTCCCTTAATTAACTTTTGACTATACATGTAATCTATTTGAGCAAAAGAAAAATATTGCTCCAGAGCGTTCAACTTTACATGTGGTTTCTTTTGACTATGAACAAAAGAAAAATTATTGTTTTTTGAAGCACACCAATTACAAGCTATGAACATGCTTTATGTTTAAATTTGTTAGTGAAAACATTGGGATGGTACTCAAGACCTATTGGAGAAACATGTGCGTTGTGGTAAATTGGTTGATGTGTATGGCCAGTTGTGGCTCACTCTTATATAGAAAATTGATGTGGTTTACTGAAGTGTGTTGATTGCAAGATATGCCCACAACATGGTTGTGATAATGTGGTTTCTTAGAGTGTGTTTATGGCATACGTGGGGAGGTGCAAACACCTCACATGCTAATTGTGCACCTAGATCGATTTTACATTTGAGACAATTTTTGGCTAGAAAATTATGCACAACATTCAATCACACATAGATAGGAAAAGTTTGAAGGTGATCTCCTTTAGTGGGTTGATGCAATTCATGAATTGATCTTGATAGAAAAAATCAAGATTGCACACTCGTGGGATGAAAGGCAAAAGAAATTTATAAGTTGTGGGTAGATTGTTACATTGTTAGGTGTTCATGTTCATGCTTCAAACCTTACTGTTTGCATACGAGAATCTGTGGAAAAACAAACTCGGTTTGATTACTTGTAATGATTGGTCATTGGTGTGAAATAGAACTTGGATGAATTTTGGGGAAGTTTTTTATCAGGTCACACATCAAATTTTGCATCAAGCCGGTCATAAATAAGGGCTGATTTGGAGCAGGTCAAAGGCTGATTTACACTAGCTTTGGATGGGTCAGAATTGGACAAGTATCCAGAGTGCATGGTGACTAGGCACATAGTTTGAAATTCAAACTAAGACACATTGAGGATACACCCGAGTCGGTTCCTTAGTATGTTGTCAGTCACTATGCTACACACTCTTTGACTAGTTTTACTCAGCTAGATCATGTGAGACCTAAATTTTATATGTAAGAAACGGGTATGATAGTTTTCTTTATTGGTTGTTGTATAAGCGTAGAAAGGGGGGGCATATTTCCTAATATGAGTCGTATATAGGGGTTTTATTGAAGTTGTCCGCTCACAGGTGGCGTCCCATTTTGAATATAGAGTGAATCCCCCGAGGCCATTCCTCAACCTCATTGAAATCAAGGGGACAATCTAAGAGGAGGTAGAAATGGAGGATGTGGTGGAGGAAGAGGAAGAGGAGCAAGAGCTTACGTAGCCATGGGAGAACCAACCTTAATGAACGAGGAAGATGAAAGAGCCTTTCTTGAAAAATGACCTAAATATAGAAGTATTGTTGTAGGAGACTAATTGAAGGCCAAAAACTCTTGGTATGATGCCTCTTAAAACCCTTTACATGAGTTTGGTCAACCACATTAGGGCACAGAGGGGGTTCCTATGGTGCAATGGTGGAAGCTTGTGCCGAACACAGATTGCTTAGAAGGACAAGAACACGTCGAGCGTGTTTAGATTGGCAAAGCTGGAATGCATAATACTTGAGGAACATTGATTCCTTTGAATGGTCAGTTAGATCGACCACGTTCATGTTGACAAGGTAGATATATGGATATTTTGTTTATATGGAATGGATTTGACCTGGTTTTTTGAGTTAATACAATGGGTTTGTAAAGGTTTCTAAGAGGGACTCAACACCAAGAGTTTCTTGGATAAATTGGGTAGTCAATAGTTAGTAATGCCAAAAGTAAGGAGTTGTCGAATCTCAAACCAAATGGTATTCTTGAGGAAAGACAAAGAGCTATTGAAAATAAAGTAATCAAAGAGTATATAGTCATATGAAAAGATAATCTCACTGAAGATGCTACATGGAAAGCTAAAGTTTTCTTGTTGCAAAGAATTCCTTAACTTACATCTCAAATTCTTAAGTGGGGTGATTGTAAGGTTTCCACCTTTCAGGAATTAGAAAAGTGACTCCTGATCTGTAATTGAGAGCACCAGACAAAAAAACTAGTGAACCACTATTTCAAAAGTAACCAAAATTGGTATTTTTAAGATCTTAAGCACGACAATACTATAGCCAGAAAATTTCAGAACTTAATTTGGACAAATATTGACCCTGCTATTCCTTGTGGAAGTTTTTACAACTAATTTAATTCTTTGAAATAATTGAAGTTTAGTAATTATTAAAACACATGACTTTTCACATGGCCTAGTAGGTATTTTTAAGCACATGAGCCATATATTTCCAGTTAAATCATTAAAGTGAACAAAAGTTAGCAGTTTTGACCAACCAAGCTGGGCAGGTGTTGTGTGGTGATATTATGAACCTGCCAAAGACAAAAAAAGCAGCAAGAGGTGCTACGAGAAGTGGAAGGGCTGCTTGAGAAGCTGAGAAACTACTATTTTCAGCTCGGCTTGCCAGAAATCTATAAATAGACTCCCTAGGCTTCACATTTTCAGTCAGACTCAGAGTCCTTACCAAAAATCTCTCGTGCTTACAGAGATCCTTCACAAAAATCACTAAGAGAGCAAAAATTCTAGTGGTTAAGCGAGGTAATTAGTGCTAATCTCAGCTAATTAGTAAATGACATTAATTTATGTCTAACTTTTTCTAATTATCTTATTATTTAGAGAAGATTAGACCTTTCTCTACTTTTAATTATTCTCTTATATATATATTAGACTATTGATTAATTAATACTTAATTATGATTAATAATCTAATTATATATTGACCTATAAGAGGATTGAAATTGATTATTTTCGATCTTAATTAAGGAAAAATATATCAATTAAGCTTAGTAGTTACAAATTAAGTTTCAAAGTTTGTACATAGTGTTAGGAAGCTATGGAAAGCATGTCATATTTTTCCAATTAATTTAACATTTAATTAAGTAGAAATTGTCTATTTTTAAGTTTATAATTGATGGAAAAATTAAAAATATATTCTATTAATTAATTCATGAAATAATTATCAAAGATACATTATGATGGCACCTTTGGTGCTACCAACAAAGTGTTGGCCTTCATCCAGCAATTTGATGCGGCCTTTGGAGACAAGGGTTTCGCGGAGTCCTCCATGCTACGCCATGTAGCTACGCACTTTCAAAAATCAGCTCGTCAATGGTGGGCTAGCCTTCATGGCAAGAGTGAAGCTCCAAAGACATGGAAAACTCTACGAGTTTCCATCATGAAGCAATTCCTTGCAAGCGATGGAAAGGACAAAGTGCTTACCAAATGGCGCAGCTTGAAGCTTCTCTCTCATGAGTCTATCCACAAGTACGTAGACAAGTTTTGGGATTTACATCTCAAGGCTATTGTCTTTCAAAAGATAAACTTTGATGAGCAAAGGTAGCAATTTTGTGCGGGATTACCTAAAGAGATGGCCGAATACATCAAATCTCAACAGCCTGGTTCTATTAGCAAAGTAATCCACCATGGTTGCTTCACGCATCAATTTCCATCAAGGGGCTAGACGAAATGTCAAGCCCATGGAAAACAAAGACAAAAATGATGCAAAGCGAAAAACCAATGCTCAAAATTCTTCCCAGGGCACTTCCAACAACAACAATCAGTTCAAGGAGAAGGGAGTTTACAAAGGAAAAAACAAAATCTCTCCTGAAGAGCTTGAAGCTTTTTGCAAGGACCATAAGTGTTTCAAGTGTGGGGAGCAAGGACATGGCTATTGTTCTTGCCCAAAAAAATTCTCGCAGTAAGACTCCTAGGGCTTCCACCATCAAAGCTCCAAAAGAGGATGCTCATTGCAAAGGATCATCACTTTCCTATGCTTGGGGAAAGATAAGAGAGCATGATGCCTTCATCTTGTTTGACCTTGGCTCTACTCACAACTTCATATCAATGGAGTTGGCCGCCAAGTTGGGCATTCAAGATTTTGAGATGGGAGATATAGTAATGGCTGACACAGCTTTTAACGGATAGCAAGCCTCTCTTACTTCCTTGATTGGGAAGTTGAGGCTTCATGTCCAAATCTATATCGACAAAGAAGACTTTTTTATCTCTCCTCTCCAACATGAGGATGCTATCCTAGGGGTGCCATGGTTTGATTGCATGGAAACCAATATGAAGTTCCCTGAAAGGAGAATCTACTTCACCTACAGGGGAAAGAACATGTAAATAGATGCTAGTGAGCGTGGTCGCACTATTCCACTTTTAAATCCTCTTGCTTTTGATAAATCAATAAAGAGCTCAGTTTTTGCGTACATGATTTTTGTCAAAGAGTCTCTAAAATACCCTAATGTTTCATCAAATGTAACTGATAGGAATCAAGAAGAGTTAGACTTGTCTAATTTTCTAAAAGGATTCCAAGATGTGTTCATCAATGATATCCCTATGGATTTACCTCCAAAACGAGGGGATGATGACCATTGGATTGAGCTCCTTCTAGGAAGCTCACCACCTAACAAGCCTCCTTATTCAGTCTCTCAAGCTCAACAAGAGGAGATCATGAGGCAAGTACGGGAATTGGTAGACAAAGGGATGGTGAGTCGTAGTTCCTCTCCCTTTTGTTCTCCAATCCTTTTAGTGAAAAACAAAGATGGTACATACCGTATGTGTGTGGACTATCCAGCACTAAACCATATCACTATCAAAAACAAATTTCCCGTGCCTCGGGTAGAAGATCTGTTTGATAAGCTACAAGGATCTACCTACTTCAGTAGGATTGATCTTAAAAGTGGCTATCATCAAATAAGGATAGTGGATGAAGACAATGTAATGGAATTGGCCTATTTAATGAGAGTAGAGGGATTTAATGAGAGTACTTTTGAGAAATTACTTTGTGAGCATAGCGGGTGAACATAATTGAAGATAGAAACATAATCATAGCAATTAGTTAACTTGGCATGAACAATACTTTTGTAACAGAGAGAATTTAGAGAACATGACAACATTTGAGGACCGGATTTATGTGGAGCCGGTCCTCCCTCCAATACGCATTTGTATTATGATTTCTCCCATGAAGAGAGACTTGTTACAATATAATCTTTGTGTTCCTTATGACTTGGGTGATGCAATCAAGAAGGAAATATTCATGCATCACAACTATCCCAAGCCTCAGTCCCAAGACCTCAAACACCTTCGAAGGTGGAGAGAGCTAGCAGGGAATGAGGGTAGGGAAGAGGAAGAAGAAAAACATTTTATAGGAGAAACAATTAGTTCCTCACTTATCATAAATCTTCTTGCTAGCATACATAATAGCATAGTAATGAAGATGGAGAAGATGGAAAGCTTAATCATTGAAGCATGGCTCTTGGTTGGATTTGCACTCCATAGCCAAGAGTGTTGGTGTAGGCTCTTAACTTCTCAAGGAGATTGGAGAATGAGATGGAGCTCTTGCACTTTGCATCGCACACAATGAGAGTGTGTGTGAGTATGCGTGGGTGAGTATACCCTGCAAGTAACGCCCCTTCTTGCTTTGGTCGACTTCCTCTTCTAGTTCATGCTTGAAGCTCATTGGCTCATGCCAAGCCTAGCCAATTACAAGGTTGGTTCATTTCTAGCAATAGTGGTAGTCTTGGGACAAGTGTCCCCCTTTCCCCTTTGAGAGAGAGGGCTTGATAAATGTAAAAACAATTAGTTAATTAAATTAATTTATCATTGGACCCCTTTTTAGCCTAGCCAATAGGATTCAAGCACATTATGAAGGTAACATGGATAGGAGCTTGGCATGTGCCCTTGCTGCCTCTTAAGGCTTGGGGTTACCTTGAGTGTGTGTGTGTGTGTGTGTGTGTGTGTGTGTGTGTGTGTGTGTATTCTCTCACTAGTCCCTACAATATGGGCTCGCCCCCTCTTATGTAGGGATCCTTTTGACTTTAGGTGCTCAAGCACCTTACTGATCAAGCATGACAAAGCACTTATAGCTTGAGGGTGTTTCCACAAGCATATCAAGCAAGCACAACAAAGCACCTCAATCAGCTTAATCATCCACGAAGACAAGCACCTCACGCACCTTAATCAAGCATGACAAGTACCTCAAGCTGGACAAGCACCTCGATTCGGGTTCCCACCTCAAGCTCAGCCCTAGCTTACCTAAGGTCAAAGGACTTATACACTAACTATTGGAGGTCTTCAATAAAACTAACCCTAAGGTCTTATGCTCCATTGGTTAGCCTTGCTCTTTGATAAATCATCTCTCATTTGGGCCCCTTTACCATTGGCCCCATGTTGATATAGATCTATAAGCACATGCCTATATCTTAACCCTTGTTCTCGTTTATTGTCCCACATTAAATGATCAATTTAATATGAGAAAATCATTTGGGTTGGTTAGATATAGATTTTATGACATTACCTCTCTCTTGAAATCATTGTTGTCCTCGACTATGAGGTATAAGAGATAAAGCCTTAGTCATTAGTCAATCTTACTTAGAAGGTAGAGGATCCCTTTTTGCCCTACGACATCTTTCCAAGATGGATGACTAATCCATTTGGTGCTTGGGAGACATAGCTTCCACAAGCATGTTCGCTCTTGAGTCCATTTCATTCTCCCAAAGTAGAGTGACAAATTCTACTTGGTGTTTGAGAGATCGACGTCGTCACAAACATGATTCTAAGCATGCATACTATTTAAATTTTTGTACAATTTAAAAAAGAGAACTAGTGTTATAAGATTGAAACATGGGTCATGTAAAAGAAATTTGTACATTTGCTTGCTCTAATGTAGCATTGTAAGCATTGACAAGGTTCATACTATCCTTAAGCTGTATTCCTTGGATCCATCTAGCATCTTCAAAAGGGTGATTTTTGAACTTAAAAAGATACCGTCATATAATCTTACCATGTCATGGTACCTTGTCTTCATGCCGAAGGATAGCTTTGGGTTGTAGCACCTCTTCTTGGTCTTCAACTTCGGGAGAGTCTTCAATAATAGGTTCACTTGGTGGCTCTCCTTTGTAGGGCTTAAGTAGGCTCACATGAAAGGCATTGTGTATGAGCCAATGGTTGGGCAACTTGAGTTGGTAAGCCGTCTCATTGATGGGCTTCAAAATTTGGAAAGGACCATAGTATCTTTTGCTAGTTTAGCATAATACTTTTGATGGCCCGTAGGATTTTTGCCTGTGGTTTGCCTTAATCGAGCCTTAGGAAACTTAAGCAAGACCCAATCAATTTCTTTGAACTTTAAGGCCCTTTTGTGCTTGTTAGCAGCAGCTTTTTGCCTTTGTTGAGATATGGATATAGCCTCCTTAATCTTTTGAAAAGATTCTTGTAGGTCACAGCTATACTCATCGGCGGCAAAGATCTTCCCATGTACTTTGAGTAGAAAGGGACTTTTAGGTCTTCCCTCAATGATCTCAAAAGGTTCTTTTCTAGTAGAAGTATGTATAGTATTATTGTAGGCATACTCTACAAGAGGTAAATACTCTCCAAAATGAACGTTGATCTACTTCCGTAACATAAGTCTTGAGTAGATCGAGTATCGTAAGATTGGATATTTCACTTTGGCCATCCGTTTGTGGGTGATAGGCTGAAGAGAAATTCAATCTTGCTCCTAGATTTTCAAAGAGACCTTTCCAAAAATTATTGGTCATTCTAGGATCTCTATCTGACACAATGGATGTGGATAATCCATGGTGTTTGAAAATCTGAGATATGAGCCTTAATTGTCTTTTTGATAGGAATAAAGTGTGCTTGCTTGCTAAACCTGTTGACTATTGCCAATATTCCCATATTCCCATGGATAGACTTGGGTAATCCAAAGATGAAATCCATAGATATACTCTCCCATGGTGAACTTGGGATAGGCAATGGATGGAGTAATCTAGGTTGCTCCCCTCTATTATATTTGATCTTTTGGCATACTACACATTTTGAAACATACTCTTGTATGTCCACTTTCATGGTAGGAAAATAGAAATACGTCTCTACTCCTCGGAGAGTAGGTTGAATACCTCTATGACCCCCATAGGGAGGAGCATGGGATTCATATATAACTTTCTCACGAAGGGAATGGGTAACACATCACCTATGGCCGTGGAGAAGATAACTATCTTGCAAGGTGAATGGCTCCTCTTTCTTCCCCAAATCAAGGGCTGACATTATGTCTCTAAAGTCAAGGTCAGTAGCATACTCATCTATCATAGAAGATAGATCATTGTGAGTAGCTATAGACACCACATTAACTTTTGGTCATCGTGAAAGTGCATCAGCCTGAGCTTACCAGCAATGTGAGCAATTTGAAAATTTAATTGCAAAAGAAAATTTGCCCACCTTATTTGTTTGTTGGAGGTCTTGGTTTGCGTCATGAAATACTTGAGACTTTGGTGATCGGTTGGTAGAATGAATAGAGTCCCCACTAAGTAGTTCTTCCTTGTGTCTAGGGCATGTAGAAGAGCTAAAAGCTCTTTGTCATAAATTCCCAAGACTCGTTCATCAGTATTGAGCCTTCGGCTCTCATATGCTATGGGATGCCCTTCTTAAAGCAAAACTGCTCCAAGGCAATCACCACAAGCATCACATTGGAACTCAAATGGTTTTGAGAGATCGGGAAGCATGAGGACTGGTTGAGAGGTAAGCTTCTCCTTGAGCTTGTCAAAAGCATTTTTCTCCTTAGTAATCCATACATACTTAATGTTCTTCTTAGTTAAGTCATGTAGTGATCCTGCTACTTGAGAGAATTTTGCTATGAAGCATATATAGTATGCGCACATACCAATAAAGCTTCTTAGCTCATGTAGATGCACAGTCATGTGGTCAATACACTTTCATGACGACCAAAATTTAATGCGGTGTCTATAGCTACTCACAATGATCTATCTTCTATGATAGATGAGTATGCTACTTTAGAGACATAATGTTAGCCCTTGCTTCGGGGAAGAAAGAGGGACCATTCACCTTGCAGGATGGTTACCTTCTCCATGGAAATAGTCTATGTGTTACCCATTCCCTTCATGATAAAGTTATGTATGAATCCCATGCTCCTCCCTATGCGGGGCATAGAGGTATTCAACCTTCTCTCCAAGGAGTAGAGACATATTTCTATTGGCATACCATGAAAGTGGACATATACGAGCATGTGTCAAAATCTGTAGTATGCCAGAAGAACAAATATAATAGAGGGAAGCAATCAAGATTACTCCAGCCATTGTGTATCCTGAATTCACCATGGGAGAGTATATCCATGGATTTCATCTTTGGATTACCCAAGTCTATCCATAGGAATACGGGAATATGGACAATAGTCAACAGGTTTAGCAAGCAAGCACACTTTATTCCTATCAAAAAGACTATTAAGGCACACCAAAGTGAAACTCTCTTCATATCTAAGATTTTCAAACATCATGGATTACCAACATCCATCGTGTCAGATAGAGATCCTAGAATGACCAGTAATTTTTGAAAAGGTCTCTTTGAAAATCTAGGAACAAAATTGAATTTCTCTTTGGCCTATCACCCACAAAGGGATGGCCAAATTGAGATAGCCAATCTTACGATACTCAATCTACTCAAGACTTATGTTATGGAAGTAGATCAACACTCACAATAGGAAAAGTACTTACCTCTTGTAGAGTATGTTTACAATAATACTGTACATGCTTCTACGGGAAAAGCACCTTTTGAGATCATTGAGGGAATACCTAAAAGTCCCTTGCTACTCAAAGTACATGGGAAGATCTTTGCCGCCGATGAATATAGTTGTGACCTACAAGAATATTTTCAAAATATTAAGGAGTCTATATCCATATCTCAACAAAGGCAAAAAGTTGTTGCTGACAAGCACAGAAGGGCCTTAACATTCAAAGAAATTGATTGGGTCTTGCTTAAGTTTCCTAAGGCTTGGTTAAGGTAAACCACGAGCAAAAATCCTACGGGCCATCAAAAGTATTTTACTAAACTAGTAAAAAGATACTATGGTCCTTTTCAAATTCTGAAGCCCATCAATGAGACGGCTTACCAACTCAAGTTGCCCAACATTGGCTCATACACAATTATTTTCATGTGAGCCTACTTAAGCCCTACAAAGGAGAGCCACCAAGTGAACCAATTATTGAAGACCCCCTCGAAGTTGAAGACCAAGAAGAGGTGCTACAACCCGAAGCTATCCTTCGGTATGAAAAAAAGGTACTACGACATGGTAAGATTATCTGATGGTATCTTATTAAGTTCAAAAATTATCCTTTTGAAGATACTAGATGGATGCAAGGAATACAGCTTAAGGATAGTATGAACTTGATCTACATTAGAGTAAGCAAATGTACAAATTTCTTTTAAATGACCAATTTTTTTCTCTTATAAAACTAGTTCTCTTTTTTATTGTGCACAGATTTATATAGTATGCATACTTAGAATCATGTTTGTGATAACGACATCTCTCAAACACCAAGTATAATTTGTCACTCTACTTTGGGAGAATGAAATGGACTAAAGAGCAGACATGGTTGCAGCAACTATGTCTCCCTAGAGAAAGAATTAGTTCCTCACTTATCATAACTCTTCTTGCTAGCATACATAATAGCATAGTAATGAAGATGGAGAAGATGGCAAGCTTAAGCATTGAAGCATGACTCTTGGTTGGATTTGCACTTCATAGCCAAGAGTGTTGGTGTAGGCTCTCAACTTCCCAAGGATATTGGAGAAGGTGGTGGAGATTGTGCACTTTGCACAATGCACAATGAGAGTGTGTGTGGGAGAGTATACCCCCTCAAGCAAACCCCTAGCTTGCTTTAGTCGACCCCCCCTTGTAGCTCATGATTGGAGCTCATTGGACCCCTCCAAGCCTAGCCAATCACAAGCAAGAGGCATTACAAGCAACAAGGGTAGCCTTGGGACAAGTGTCCCCCTTTCCCCTTTGAGAGAGAGGACTTGATAAATGCAAAGACGATTAATTAAATCTCCTAAATTATCATTGGACCCCTTGGGTGGCCAACCAATACGCTTCAGGCACACCATGAGGGCAACATGAGGAGGAACTTGACAAGTGTCCCCTATGCCTTGTGTGAGTGTGTGTGTGTGTGTGTTCTCTCTCATCCCCCCTCATGTAGGACTCACCCCCTCCTTGTAGGGATTGAATTTTGACTTTTGCACACCTCAATCCACTCAAGCCTAGGCCCAGTTCCCACCACAAGCTTGGCCCTTAAGCACTTCAAGCTTAGGTTGGGTTCTCACCTCAAGTACATCCCTAGCATCTCAAGCATGTCAAGCATCTCAATCATCAAGAACCTCAAGCATCTCAAGCACCTCAATTATCAAGCACCTCAAGCACCTTAAGCTTGGGCCAGGTTCCCACCTCAAGCACCTCAAGCTTGGGCCAGGTTCCCACCTCAAGCTCAGCCCTAGCTTACCTAAGGTCAAAGGACTTTTACACTAAGTTTTGGAGGTCTTCAATGAAGCTAACCCTAAGTTCTTATGCTCCATTGGTTAGCCTTGATCTTTGATAGACCATCTCTCATTTGGGCCCCTTTACCATTGGCCCTGTCTTGAGATAGATTTTTCCTTCAAGAGATTCAATACCTAGGTCATATTATCGATCAAGATGGTATCCGTATGGATCCATCAAAGTTAGAGGTAATAAAAGCATGACCTAATCCAAAGAATCTACATGAACTAAGAAGCTTTATTGGTATGTGCGCATACTATAGATGCTTCATAGCAAAATTCTCTCAAGTAGTAGGACCACTACATGACTTAACTAAGAAGAACGTTAAGTATGTATGGACTGCTAAGGAGAAAAATTCTCTTGACAAGCTCAAGGAGAAGCTCAAGGAGAAGCTTACCTCTCAACCAGTCCTCATACTTCCTGATCTCTCAAAACCATTTGAGGTCCAATGTGATGCTTGTGGTGATTGCCTTGGAGCAGTTTTACTTCAAGAAGAGCATGCCATAGCATATGAGAGCCGAAGGCTCAATACTGATGAATGAGTCTTGGGCATTTATGAGAAAGAGCTTTTAGATGTTCTTCATGTCCTAGACACATGGAAGCACTACTTATTTGGGACTCCATTCATTCTACGAACCTATCATCAAAGTCTCAAGTATTTCATGAGGCAAACCAAGCTCTCCGACAAACAAATGAGGTGGGCAAGTTTTCTTTCACAATTAAATTTTCATATTGCTCACATTTCTGGTAAGCACAATCAAGTGGCCGATGCACTTTCGCGATGACCAAAAGTTAATGCAGTGCCTATCGCTACTCACAATGATCTATCTTCTATGATAGATGAGTATGCTACTGCCCTTGACTTTAGAGACATAATGTTAGCCCTTGCTTTGGGGAAGAAAGAGGAACCATTCACCTTGCAGGATGGTTATCTTCTCCACGGAAATAGGCTATGTGTTACCCATTGCCTACGTGAGAAAGTTATGTATGAATCCCTTTCTCCTCCCTATGTGGGGCATAGAGGTATTCAACCTACTCTCCAAGGAGTAGAGACGTATTTCTATTGGCCTACCATGAAAGTGGATATACAAGAGTATGTTTCAAAATGTGTAATATGCCAAAAGACCAAATATGATAGAGGGAAGAAACCTAGATTACTCCAGTCATTTCCTATCCCAAATTCACCATGGGAGAATATATCCATGGATTTCATCTTTGGATTACCCAAGTCTATCCATGGGAATATGGACAACAGTCGACAATTTACCAAGCAAGCACACTTTATTCTTGTCAAAAAGACTATAAAGGCACACCAAATGGAAACTCTCTTCATATCTCATATTTTCAAACACCATGGATTACCAACATCCATCATGTCAGATAGAGATTCTAGAATGACCAGTAATTTTTGGAATGGTCTCTTTGAAAATCTAGGAAAAAGATTAAATTTCTCTTCGGCCTATCACCCACAAACGGATGGCCAAAGTGAACAGCCAGTCTTACGATACTTAATCTTGTCAAGACTTATGTTACAGAAGTAGATCAATGCTCACAATGGGAAAAGTACTTACCTCTTGTAGAGTATGCCTACAATAATATTGTACATACTTCTGCGAGAAAAGCACCTTTTGAGATCATTGAGGGAAGACCTTAAAGTCCCTTGCTACTCAAAGTACATGGGAAGATCTTCACCGCCGATGAGTATAGCCATGACCTACAAGAATATTTTCAAAAGATTAAGGAGTCTATATCCATATCTCAACAAAGGTAAAAAACTGTTGCTGACAAGCACAAAAGGACCTTAACATTCAAAGAAAATGATTGGGTCTTGCTTAAGTTTCCTAAGGGTCGATTAAGGCAAACCACGGGCAAAAATCCTACGGGCCATCAAAAGTATTATGCTAAACTAGGAAAAAGATATTATGGTCCTTTCCAAATTTTGAAACCCATCAATGAGACGGCTTACCAACTCAAGTTGCCCAACCATAGGCTCATACACAATGCTTTTCATGTGAGCCTACTTAAGCCCTACAAAGGAGAGGCACCAAGTGAAACAATTATTGAAGACCCTCCCAAAGTTGAAGACCAAGAAGAGGTTCTACAACCTGAAGCTATCCTTCGGCATGAAGACAAGGTATCATGACATGGTAAGATTATCTGACGGTATCTTATTAAGCTCAAAAATTATCCTTTTGAAGATGCTAGATGGATGCAAGGAATACAACTTAAGGATAGTATGAACGTTGTCAATGCTTACAATGCTACATTAGAGTAAGCAAATATACAAATTTCTTTTAAATGACCCATGTTGTTGTCTTATAATACTAGTTATCATTTTTTTTATTTGTGCACAAACTTAAATAGTTTGCATGCTTAGAATCATGTTTGTGATGACGACGTCTCTCAAACACCAAGTAGAATTTGTCACTCTACTTTGGGAGAATAAAATGGACTCAAGAGCAGACATGCTTGCGGTAGCTATGTCTCCCAAGCACCAAATGGATTAGTCATCCATCTTGGAAAGATGTTGTAGGATAAAAAGGGATCCTCTACCCGCTAAGTAAGATTGACTAATGACTAAGGCCTACCTCATTGTCGAGGATGACTATAATTTCAAGAGAGAGATTGTGTCATAAAATCTAATATATAACCAACCCAAATGATTTTCTCATATTAAACTGATCATTTAATGTGGGAGAATAAATGGAAACAAGGGTTAAGATATAGACATGTGTTTATAGATCTATCTCAACATGTGGGCAATGGTAAAGGGGCCCAAATGAGAGATGGTCTATCAAAGAGCAAGGCTAACCAATGAGAATAAGACCTTAGGTTTAGCTTTATTGAAGACCTCCAATAGTTAGTGTAAAAGTCCTAAGCTTAAGGTGCTTGAGTTGCTTGAGGTGCTTGATGACTGAGGTGCTTGATATGCTTGAGGTTCTTGATGATTGAGATGCTTGAGATGCTAGGGTTGTACTTGAGGCAAGAACCCAGCCCAAGCTTGAAGTGCTTAAGGGCCAAGCTTGTGGTGGGGGCTAGGCCTAGGCTTGAGGGGCTTGAGGTGTCAAAAGTCAAAATTCAATCCCTAAAAAGAGGGGGTGAGCCCTACATGAGTGGGGATGAGAGATAACACGCACACGCACACACTCACACGAGGCATGCCTAGTACAAAGAAAGCAAAGGGGATACTTGTCAAGTTCCTCCTCATGTTGCCCTCATGGTGTGATTGAAACATATTGTTGGCCACCCAAGGGGTTCAATATGAATTTAGGAGATTTAATTAATTGTATTTGCATTTATCAAGTCCTCTCTCTCAAAGGGGAAAGGAGGACACTTGTCCCAAGGCTACCCTTGTTGCTTGTAATGCCTACTGCTTGTGATTGGCTAGGCATGGAGGGGTCCAATGAGATTAAATTATGAGCTACAAGGGGGGGGTCAACCAAAGCAAGTTAGGGGTTTTCTTAAGGGGTATACTCTCCCACACACACTCATTGTGAATTTTTCAAAGTGCAAGAGCTCCCTCTCCTTCTCCAAGCAAGTAGAGGTTGAGAGCCTACACCAACACTCTTGGCTATGGAGTCAAAATCCAACCAAGAGCCATGCTTCAATGCGTAAGCTTGCCATCTTCTCCATCTTCATTACTATGCTAGCAAGAAGAGTTATGATAAGTGAGGAACTAATTCTTTCTCCTATCAAATTTTTCTTCTTCCTCCTTCCTACCCTCATTCCCTACTAGCTCTCTCCACCTTAGAAGGTGTTTGAGGTCTTGGGACTGAGGCTTGGGATACTTAAAGCGTGTGACTAGGTTTGTGTGGGAACACACACACACACACACACACACACACACACACACACACACCTTCTATTCAATCTAAATATTTTGACATCGTAGTTGCCACATCGAATTTTTGGGCTTGTTCAATTCAAAAAACTTTCCATGTTAGGTTGGAATAATCCCCGCCTTCCATAAAATAATTCATGTTGGTATGAATGAGTTTTCAATTAAAATCTCCAATGTATTCTCTGCCATACTGTTTTGGCTTATTTGCAACTTGGTAATGTGAGGCCTATAGTTACCCAACTAGCCGGTTTGGCTCTCTCTCTCTCTCTCTCTCTCTCTCTCTCTCTCACACACACACACACACACACACACACACACACACACACACCTCTTGTGCTTCATATTTAAAGCCCCTCCTTCATGTGTTAAATCATAAATCTTCTTGCTTTCCACTCCATTTCAGTAGCTTCGTTTGAGAGAAGGCTTGCAACCAAGATTTTCATTGTACACACACAAATCATCATCATCAACTGCATCAAGCATGGGAGGACTCTCTACGCTACCATAATCTGCTAATTACATAGCCTCCTTGGTGTTCTCATTAGTTGGCACTCTTACGTGGTGCCCCTCTATTCACACATACTCACCAATAGCTATCGCAGTAGCTTCCCTGTCTCCACATAGCTTGATGAAAATCCTTACACTAAGCACTATAGGTAAGTATTAAGTGTTATCAAGTTTCAAACTTATATACACTAAAGATCCTAAGTTCAATGGCTTCCCAAAGTGCATCCTAATCCTTAACAGTGCGAATAAAACTCCGTGTTTTGGAAGCGATACAAAGTGCATGGAAAGCAACACCGCCATGTCTTTCAATTTTACCATTCGTGTAAACCAACATGGAGTACTACTTAAAACCAATATATATTCATTAAAAAGTGTATGACTTGTTAACAAAGCATACATTTTAGAGAGTGTTTTTTTTCAAACATGTTGTTTTCATAGTTTGCTTATGAATGGTCTTTCTTTGTTTAGCATTCAATGATAAAATGTTTATAAGCAAACACGATGTTTGGATAACTTGGTAAACACACAATAGTCTATGGAATATTTCTTTTTATGCCATGCCTATACCTTCATAAAAAGCTAAATAGGCTATACACTATGATATGGGTAATTTGTAGCTTTCACAGCATAACAAATATTATATTTTCTTACCATATTCAAGCTTACATCAACTAAGTAAAACTCTCTTGCCTCCTTTTGGTGATAGTTGATTCATTTTTGTGGCTTGCATTATGATCATGCTTACATCTAATAGCATTTGCTAAATACTAAACAACACCAGGGTTGAATAGACAACAAATTTGACCATGATCAACTAACAATGCATGCATACATAGCAGTGATTTTTTTTTGCACTAATTTGTTATGACATAAGACCTAGAATTACTTAAATAATGAGACTTAACCTTGCAAATAATTCTATTTTTAGGAATTTTGTTTCACTCCATGTACAATGCTCCCTACAAATAATTAGTTATGTTATCCCTTAGGGACTATCATAGCCTTAGCTAAGCAAAGAAAAGATATAAAGACTAACACTTTGAAAGTAAGTTGGTGGCACTTTTTGATGTTTGCATTGACAATACTATCATTTTCATACATATTTAAAGGTTAAAGGCATGAGTTCTTAACATTGTTTGTAGTAATACAAGTCATTTTTTATAACTTAGAACTGTTGGAGTTTGAAGGAAAGAATCATCAGAGCTCTAAATGTATTTATTCTTTGCTCCTTTAAACTGCCCCCATTATCTATTTCCCACATGTCTAACACTTATTCAAAAAAATTTGAAGCTTTAATCTAGCTTTTACTTTGGTTAAGAAATACTTAACCAATGTGCATAAATTATTATTAAAAGAAGGTTGAGCTTGTAACAAGCTTTCCAAAAAATAATTTGATAACTTTACTTGTTTAGATGGAAGACCGACATTACCATCTTTTGTGTACTACATAGACAAGATTGTGGTGATAATAAGGACTTGAATGAAAACTGTCGGCGGGTCGTCCTATACTTGCATTCCATTTTCAAACAAAAATGATGATGATTGTTTTGTTTGCATGATGGTGGTAGGCAAGGATTTTGACTTCTGTTATCTCTACATTTTAAAGCTATTCAATTTTTCAATGTAGAGGAAGTCCACTGCAGCTATTGTACCTATTTTATTTTTTGGATGTAGCTAAAACATCAAAATCCATTTCCATCTATACATATATTTATATTAAAAAATATATGTACTCATTTTTACTTGCCTCTATCAATTCGCTTTTTGAATCGTTTGGTTCAAATTTTGAATAATACACATAGATTAATACTGCAACACGCCCCCGTCCCCGTCCCCCCCGCCCGGCTGATTGCAACATTGCTCTTTCCTCTCTAACCCTACACCATTATGGTTATGGGACAATCATAAATATCTTTCTAGTACTTTGGGAACCCCAATGTTTGTGCCAGCAACTAGAAATCTTGGGAACGCTTCAAACAAAGTCTACATATGTTGGGACGTATGTAAGCCTCCTCTGGAGAGTATTGTAGTGAATGTGGTGCATGATTAAAATTGATCCTTCTCAAATTTTGTTGGCCTTCTTTGGGCCTTGATTCACATGTAATGATTATGGTTGCTTTGCTAGAGATTGTCCTCTGAATGTCGAAAGTTGATGGCAAATGTTGTGGCAAAAAAGGTGTCAATTGCCTGTCCTACAATGATGTCACTAGTCAACATGGAAGTTGAGATTGTAAAACAGGTTGGAGGTGGAGCCAATAAAGAAGAAGCATCAATGGTTGATGCCAACAAGATAAGCAATCACAAGAAAGATCCTCAAGAGCTCCCTACAGTAGCACAATTGATAACAATTAAAAAGCCACACCCATATTCTAATTCTCCTTTGTTCCACTTAAGAAAACACTACTTAAGACTCTTCAAAAAATTACCCCTTCCCTCTTTTCCTAAATAGATAACAATAGCTAGCAAAATGTTTGTGTCATTAAATGTAAGCGCTTTAAATGTCTATATCATTAAATTTATGTGCTTCAAATCCTTGGCACAAAGTAATGCTCACGACAAGGAGAATCCATTGGAAACTGTGAAAGCTTCTCTACTTCTTTGAGGTTCTCCAAGCCAAGAATACATCAATCCTGAATACCTCCGAGATGTCTTCTCCCTAGTTGACTATTTGATGGGCATGGCAGCAAAGAGGACAAAGTTATTCATCAGAGCAACCTAGAGGAAGAAAACAAGAGGAAGATAATGGCAAAAGTTTCTCAAAAAGTTGAGTTTGTCCCACTCTCTCAATGATGGATGAACTCAATATTCAGTCTTGGAATGTGAGTGCATCAAATCAGCTAGAAAGTGTGCTCTTTTTTGAGTGGAGATGAGAAATTCCAATACAAACTGCTAAGTGATCCAAGAACATCACTTGAACACCACCAATTGTTGGAAACGAGCGATAGAGAAAAAGTTGGTGTTGTACAAAGAGGGACCACTTCATTTTGGTGGGTTACTTACCATTGTAGACAGGGAGTTAAGAACCACAAGCGGTGCTAAATCATGCCTCCGAAAGAGTTTTGGGTGTCAATTTCTCACCATTATCAACATACATGGCCCTTGCAATGCCAAGGAAAGAGCCAAATTGTGGGTGGATTTGAGAGATGTGCCTTTTGAAGGAGATTGGTGCATCATGAGAGATTTTACTATGGTGGAGGCTACAAGGATAAGAAACGCTTAGCTAGCATGTTTGCAAGTTTAGATAAGACTAAATGGAAGGACCTCTATGAGAAATGGGTGTTGATCAACTTAGGTATTTTTGGTCCTTGGAGAAAATCACTTGGCATAACTTACACAATTCTTCAATATGCCAATATAGCCACCTATCTAGACAAATGCTAATTCTCACGTCAAGCCGATTGGCTTCCACCTTTAGTGGAGCTAAGTGCGATAACACCTAGAGAATCTCAGATCATTTCCCCCTTAAGTTAAACATTGTTATTGATAAAGAAGGATACTTCTATCCAAAATAGGAGGAGAAAAAACTTGTTTTGGGTGAGCACCTCTTCAAGGACCCACCCTTAAGGTCCCTTACTAAGTTGGCATTTCACAAAATGAAGAAGGTGTTAGCTACTCAGCTAGTAGAAGCATCAAAAGGACATCATTCTTATTTTTATCCCCACTGATTGTAGCACAACCTCATGTATTAATGAAAAATCCTGTAAAAGTCCAAAGTTGTTGTATCATTATTGATCGTCAAAGAGTGTAAAGGGGTTGAGTGCTTCCAAAATTGTTAAATGCAGTTCCTAAGACTTATTATTGGGCCAAATTAGCTAGGAATCCATTTCTTAAACCTTAGCTAAGGTATAAAAGTCAATTTTTGTAACTTTTAACCAAAGTTTTTGGATAATGAAAGTGAGCGTATGTTGCAGTAGAGTAGTGTGAGTTCTCTATCTTTTTTATGGTTCATGTCTCCCTCGTGCGGTGTTGCATTGTGATTCTAAGCATACCAACGTGCTCGCAGGTGAAAGATCTTCCTTTATATGTAAATTTTATGCGATAAAGTTGTGTTTTTAGTCGTGCCCATCTATGAGCTATTTTCATTCCCTGCGCACTCTAAATTGTTTTTTGACCATAGGAAAAGATAGAGCACGTCTTAAGGAAGCTATAGAGTGCTTCGGAGTCCAAAATCGGCCTATCCAAAATATGGTTTATCTTAGGCGCTATTTTGTCCAAGTGTCAGAAAGGACTTTTGAGCCTATGGGGATGTTGAGGATACTCTGCACACTCTAGGTAGTAAGTTTCATTGCATTTGGAGCATAGTAGCTATACAAATCCATCGAGTTAAGCTTGCGGTAAGGAAAGTGGCTTTTGATGTTTGACACGCATCTGAGACCGATCTAGGAAAGATCACTTTGGACTTGGGTTTTTTGAGAGTCTAGCTATCTCTTGTACCCTCCATGCACTAGTCGAGTCGGCTACGTCCCACGGATTAATATTTTATATCTCTGGTTCTCACTTTGCTAGCATTGATATGGTGAGGCTTGGCAGACGATCGACATTTTGGCACCGTGTTGCTGAGGACGAGGTAACCTAGACTAGAGAAAAATCTAAAGCTTTCACTTAAAATTTTCATTACTTCCTCTAGTTTCACCTAGAGTAACTCATTTTTTTACTTTATCATTGTTGAGAGGTTCTTGAGAGTAGGGATACTCGGTAAGGACCTCAGGAGCATTAGTTCAGTAGGACGGATTAGGTGAAGGGTCCTTGAGACTAGTTAGTGGTTGATAAGGGTATCATCAAAGTAGAAATTAGAGATTTGGGACTGAAAGTTGAAATTTCCACATTCGGCACTCTCTTTCCATGTTCAGTAGGAGTAGAGTAAGTAGAAAATTGTCAGATTTGGGATGCAATGCAAAAAACCAAAAAAATTACCAAATCTATCTTAGGCACACCTAAGATAGACAGAGAGTTTTTGGGACTGAAATTGTGAAATGGAACTTTCACGGTGGTAGACCAACTTGTTTAGAGCATCCCCATTGATTTTGGTGTCATAAAATCTAATATCTAAACAACCCAAATGATTTTCTCATATTAGGGAGAATAAACGGGAACAAGGGTTAAGATATAACATGTGCTTATAGATCTATCTCAACACGGGGCCAATGGTAAAGGGCCCCAAATGAGAGATGGTCTATCAAAGAGCAAGGCTAACCAATGGAGCATAAGACCTTAGGGTTAGATTCATTGGATACCTCCAATAGTTAGTGTAAAAGTCCTTTGACCTTAGGTAGGCTAGGGTTGAGCTTGAGGTGGGAACCCGGCCCAAGCTTAAGGTGCTTGAGGTGCTTTTCATGCTTGATGACTAAGGTGCTTGAGGTTCTTGATGATTGAGATGCTTAAGGTGCTTGATGGCTAGGATGTTTGAGGTTCTTGACATGCTTGAGATGCTAGGGTTGTACTTGTGGTGGAATCCCTGCCCAAGCTTGAGGGGCTTAATGGCCAAGCTTGTGGTGGGAACCGGGCCCAAGGTTGAGTGGCTTGAGGTGTACAAAAGTCAACACCATTTTCTACAAGGAGGGGCGAGCCCTACAAGAGGGGGGATGAGAGAGAACACCCACATACTCATTCAAGGCAAGCTTTGTACAAAGAAAGCAAAACAGACACTTGTCAAGTTCCTCCTCATGTTGCCCTCATGGTGTGCTTGAAGCCTATTGGTTGCCCACCAAGGGGTTCAATGATAATTTAGAATATTTAATTAGTTGTTTTAGCATTTATCAAGTCCTCTCTCTCAAAGGGGAAAGGGGGACATTTGTCCCAAGGCTACCCTTGTTACTTGATTTACCTCCTTCTTGTGATTGGCTAGGCATGGAGGGGTCCAATGAGCTTCAAGCATGAGCTACAAGGGGGGGTCAACCAAGGAAGCTAGGGGCCTGCTTAGGGGGTATACTCTCCCACACACACTCACACGTACTCTCATTGTGTGAAGTGCAAAGTGCAAGAGCTCCCTCTCCTTCTCCAAGCAATCGAGAGGTTGAGAGCCTACATCAACACTCTTGGCTATGGAGTGCAAATCCAACCAAGAGTCATGCTTCAATGATTAATCTTGCCATCTTATCCATCTTCATTACTATGCTATTATGTATGCTAGCAAGAAGAGTGATGATAAGTGAGGAACTAGTTCTTTTTCTTATGAAATGTTTCTTCTTCCTCTTCCCTACCCTCATTCCCTGCTAGCTCTCTCCACCTTCGAAGGTGTTTGAGGTCTTGGGACTGAGGCTTGGGATAGTTAATGCTTTCTTCAAAGTTTATGTTATGCTCGCGATGCATGAATCTTTCCATATTCATTGCATCACCTAGGTCACGAGGAACACAAAGATTGTATTGTAACAAGTCTCTTTTGATGGGAGAAATCATAATACAAATGCCTATTGGAGGGGGGGACCGGCTCCACATAAATCCGGTCCTCAATTGTTGTCATGTTCTCTAAATTCTCTCTCTCGCAAAAGTATTGTTCATGCCAAGTTAACTAAATGCTATGTTTATGTTGCTACCATCAATTATGTTCACCTGCTTTGGTCACAAAGTAATTTCACAAAAGTACTTCTGCCACTCTCAAGTTAATAGGCCAATTACATTACATTGGTATCAGAGCATTTGGTTTCTCTTTTCTTACTTAAGAAGAGAGGTCCTTAAATAGCCTATGAATGGTTGATTTTGTTAATTATATTAGGGTAAGTTGAGCCCACTATGTGGGATATGGTTCACACCTCGGGAGCTTTGGACTTAATAATGGAGTCTTAAAGTCTTTCTAGATTTGCCTACGTCTTTACCATTATTGAGCCATAAGAAGTCCAAAAGGAGCTAGCCCTCGACAACTCTACTATGTTAGACCTACTCCACTACTCTCTATAATTAAAAACTTCGAGCCGTGGGTGTAGATACTTAAGAGCCGATTTTCGAAGGCTAAGAGGAGTGGAAACTAAGGTTTTGAAATGCCCAGACATACACTAAGTACGTACACAAGTTTTGTTAACATGGCTGACAATAACCAAGAGAGTAGAATGAACATTGATAGGTTTGATTTTGCACATGAAGGTGCTAATGATGATGCCCCCATGTTTGTGAATTATCTTGTAACTAGGTTGCAGCAAGCTATGGGCAACCCTGCTTTGCAAGCCAAAGTTACTCAACAACTTTGCGCCTATGGGATTTCCTTTCCTCTCCAAGAGGAGAGAAAGCTTAGGAGGCCTCTTGAAGAGCCCCCAAAAGAAGACTCTCTCCCATACGAGAGGAGGAATCCAAAGAGCAAGAAAGCAATCAAACTTTAAGTTCCTCTGAAGATGTGGCTCCATGAAGACGGCGGTCTAGACAATCGCCCACTCCTCCCAAGAGGAAAAGATCAACACATAGTCCTTCTCCTCATCATTCCGAAAGGGAAGAGAGGGAACAAAGGAAGAAAATGGCTAGAAAGAGGTCACCCTCTTCTCCTTCTTCTTCACCTTCCTCGTCTTCTGACGAAAGCTATGGTTGTTCTCTTAGAAAATACGAGAGGGTAAGACATCGTAAATCGTACCCTGCATGGTGAAGATCACAAAAGCTCAAAAAGTTCAAGGAGGGAGGAAAGAGTAACTCTTTTCTCACCTATGATGGCACCTTTAGTGCTACCGACAAAGTGTTGGCCTTCATCCAGCAATTTGATGCGGCCTTTGAAGACGAGGGCTTCACAGAGTCCTCCAAGCTATGCCATGTAGCTATGCACTTCCAAAATCAGCTCATCAATGTTGGGCTAGCCTTCGTGGCAATGGTGAAGCCCCAAACACATGGAAAAATCTACGAGTTTCCATCATGAAGCAATTCCTTGCAAGCGATGCAAGGGACAAAGTGCTCATCGAATGGTGCAGCTTGAAGCTTCTCTCTCATGAGTCTATCCACAAGTATGTAGACAAGTTTTGGGATTTACATCTCAAGGCTCTGTCTTTCAAAAGATAGACTTTGCCAAGTAAAAGCAATAATTTTGTGCGGGATTACCTGAAGAGATGGCCGAATACATCAACTCTCAACGACCTGGTGGTTGCTTCATGCATCAATTTGCATCAACGGGGTAGACGTAATGTCAAGCCCATGGAAAACAATGACAAAAATGATACAAAGGGGAACACCAATGCTCCAAATTCTTCCCAAGGCACTTCCAACAACAACAACAACAATCGGTCCAAGGAGAAGGGAGTTTACAAAGGCAAAACAAACTCTCTCCTGAAGAGGTTGAAGCTTTTCGCAAAGACCATAAGTGTTTCAAGTATGGGGAGCAAGGACATGGATATCGTTCTTGCCCCAAAAAGAATGCTCACAATGAGACTCCTAGGGATTCCACCATCGAAGCTCCAAAAGAGGATGCTCATTGCAAAGGATCATCACTTTCCTATGCTTGGGAAAAGGTAAGAGAGCATGATACCTTCATCTTGTTTGACCCTGGCTCTACCCACAACTTCATATCAACGGAGTTGGCCACCAAGCTGGGCATTCAAGCTTTCGAGATGGGAGATATTGGCTGACACAGCTTTCAAGGGACAGCAAGCCTCCGTTACTCCCTTGATTGGGAAGTTGAGGCTTCATGTCCAAAGCTATGTCAACAAAGAAGAATTTTTCATCTATCCTCTCTAACATGAGGATGCTATCCTAGGGGCACCATGGTTTGATCGCATGGCAGCCAATATGAAGTTCCCTGAAAGGAGAATCTGCTTCACCTACAGGGGAAAGAACATGTATATAGATGCTAGTGAGCGTGGTCGTACTATTCCACTGGTAAATCCTCCTGATTTTGATAAATCAATGAAGAGCTCAGTTTTTGCGTGCATGATTTGATATCCCTATGGATTTACCTCCAAAACGAGGGGATGATGACCATCGGATTGAGCTCCTTGCAGGAAGCTTACCACCTAACAAGCCTCCTTATCAAGTCTCTCAAGCTCAACAAGAGGAGATCGTGAGACAAGTACAGGAATTGGGAGACAAAGGGATGGTGAGGCCTAGTTCCTCTCCCTTTTGTTCTCCAATCCTTTTAGTGCAAAAGAAAGATGGTACATATTGTATGTGTGTGGATTATCGAGCACTAAACCATATCACTATCAAAAAGAGATTTCCCATGCCTCGGGTAGAAGATCTTCTTGATAAGCTACAAGGCTCTACCTACTTCAATAGGATTGACCTAAAAAGTGGCTATCATTAAATAAGGATAGTGGATGAAGATACCCTAAAGACTGCGTTTCGCACAACGTTTGGTCTCTATGAATACCTAGTCATGCCTTTTGGCTTGACTAATGCAAAAAAAATTTAGACCTTACCGCAAATTCACTGGAGTTTTCTTTGATGATATCATCATCTACTACAAGTCTTTGGAGGAACATAAGCAACACCTCCAAGTGATTTTTCAAGCATTGAGGGAGAACAGGCTTTTTCTCAACCAAAAGAAAAGTAAATTTTTCCTCCAAGAGATTCAATATTGAGGTCATATTATCTCTCAAGATGGTATCCGTATGGATCCATTGAAGTTAGAGGTAATAAAAGCATGGCCTAATCCAAGGAATCTACATGAGCTAAGAATCTTTATTGGTATGTGCGCACACTATAGATGCTTCATAGCAAAATTCTCTCAAATAGCATGACCACTACATGACTTAACTAAGAAGAAATTAAGTATGTATGGACTGCTAAGGAGCAAAATGCTTTGGACAAGCTCAAGGAGAAAATTACCTCCCAACCAGTCCTCATGCTTTTTCGGATCTCTCAAAACCATTTGAGGTCCAATGTGATGCTTGTGGTGATTGCCTTGGAGCAGCTTTGCTTCAAGAACGGCATGCCATAGCATATGAGAGCCTAAGGCTCAATACCGATGAACGAGTCTTGGGCATTTATGAGAAAGAGCTTTTAGTTGTTCTACAAGCCCTAGACAATGGAAGCACTATTTATTGGGGACTCCGTTTATTCTACGAACCGACCACCAAAGTCTCAAGTATTTCATGAAGCAAACCATGCTTTCCGACAAACAAATAATTTGGGTAAATTTCTTTCGCAATTTAATTTCCATACTTCTCACATGGTTGGTAAGCACAATCAAGTGGTTGATGCACTTTCATGCGACGATCAAAAGTTAATGTGGTGTCTATAGCTACTCAAAATGATCTATCTTCTATGATAGATGAGTATGCTACTGACCCTGACTTTAGAGACATGAGAACAAGGGTTAAGATATAGACATTAAGATACTATGGTCCTTTCCAATCATGAGAGCCTATAGTATGCTCATTGATTGGAAAGGACCATAGTATCTTTTTGCTAGCTTAGCATAATACTTTTGAGAACAAGGGTTAAGATATAGACATTTGCTTATAGATCTATCTCAACACGGGGCCAATGGTAAAGGGGTCCAAATGAGAGATGGTATATCAAAGAGCAAGGCTAACCAATAGAGCATAAGACCTTAGGGTTAGCTTCATTGAAGACCTCCAATAGTTAGTGTAAAAGTCCTTTGAGGTGGGAACCCATCCCATGCTTAAGGTGCTTGAGGTGCTTGTCGTGCTTGATGACTAAGGTGCTTGAGGTGCTTGTCGTGCTTGATGGCTAAGGTGCTTGAGGTGATTGATGACTCAGATGTTTGAGGTGCTTGTCATGCTTGAGATGCTAGGGTTGTACTTGAGGTGGGAACCCGGCCCAAGCTTCAGGGGCTTAATGGCCAAGCTTGTGGTGGGAATCGGGCCCAAGGTTGAGTGGCTTGAGGTGTACAAAAGTCAACAACATTCTCTACAAGGAGGGGATGAGCCCTACAAGAGGGGGGATGAGAGAGAACACCCACACACTCACTCAAGGCAAGCTTGGTACAAAGAAATAAAAAGGGACACTTGTCAAGTTCCTCGTCATGTTGCCTTGCCTGAAGCCTACTGGTTGGTCACCCAAAGGGTCCAATGATAATTTAAAAGATTTAATTAATTGCTTTAGCATTTATCAAGGCCTCTCTCTCAAAGGGGAAAGGGGGAAACTTGTTCCAAGGCTACCCTTGTTACTTGATTTAGCTCCTACTTGTGATTGGCTAGGCTTGGAGGAGTCCAATGAGCCGCAAGCATGAGCTACAAGAGGGGGTCAACCAAGGAAGATAGGGGCCTTCTTAGGGGGTATACTCTCCCACAGACACTGACACACACTCTCATTGTTTGAAGTGCAAAGTGCAAGAGCTCCCTCTCCTTCTCCAAGCAACTAGAGAGGTTGAGAGTCTACATCAACACTCTTTGCTATGGAGTGCAAATCCAACCAAGAGCCATGCTTCAATGCTTAAGCTTGCCATCTTCTCCATCTTCATTGCTATGCTATTATGTATGCTAGCAAGAAAAGTGATGATAAGTGAGGAACTAGTTCTTTCTCCTATGAAATGTTTCTTCTTCATCTTCCATACCCTCATTCCCTACTAGCTCTCTCCACCTTCGAAGGTGTTTGAGGTCTTGGAACTGAGGCTTGGGATAGTTAATTCTTTCTTCAAAGTTTATGTTATGCTTGTGATGCATGAAGCTTTCTATCTTCATTACATCACCTAGGTCACAAGGAACACAAGGATTGTATTGTAACAAGTCTCTTTTGATGGGAGAAATCATAATACAAATGCCTATTGGAGGGGGGGACCGGCTCCACATAAATCCGGTCCTCAATTGTTGTCATGTTCTCTAAATTCTCTCTCTCTCAAAAGTATTGTTCATGCCAAGTTAACTAAATTCTACGTTTATGTTGCTACCATCAATTATGTTCACCTGCTATGCTCACAGAGTAATTTCACAAAAGTACTCTCTCTAATGTTCGCTACTCTCAAGTTAATAGGCCAATTAAATTACATTTGGTATCATTTGGGACCACAAAAAGGCCTAGTCAAGCCCAAATCTGGAAAAAAACTACCAACTTTTGAGAAAATTAAGAAAAATAAATTCAATTTTGACTAAATCTTAAAACCGGGGTGTGGATAAATCTTAAAACTTGTGGGAAAATCAATTTGTGAAGCAAAAATTGCAAAATGTCAAATTCTGGTAGAGTTTTATCTTAGGCGCATCCAAGATAGAATTAAATCCTAAGGGGGATATTATGCCAAATTTTCAACTTACAAGGCTTTATTAAACCATTATACAACTCTTGAGCAAGTTTGAACAAGTTTGGAGATGTCCAAGGGCAAAAAACACCAAGAAAGCTGGAAACCTTTTCCACGAGACCAGAAAGGGTGACAAAACACTCGTAAATAGTCCAAACTTTGTGAAATGCATTGGACAAACTCGAAATCACATGTATAAACCTAAACAAGTCAGATTGAGCAAAAATATGTTGAAATAGAGAAGATTTATCTTAGGCACAGTGAAGATAATTTTCTCATCGGAAGAGGAATTTTGTGATTTTGACGCCCAGGGTATCTTTATAAGACTGTGTGGACCCCATCCAAGTGATAAAAGTTAAATTTACTCCCACAATGAGGTGCAGTCATCTTAGGCACGCCTAAGATAGCCTATGCAACATTTCAGAGCTGGGATATATTGTGTGTATCCAATGATTGGAGAAAGGGATTGTTAGATATTTTGTGACTTTAGATTAACAATTGTGGAATCACATACGTTTTGACACGCTGGTGTGTAAGGAATCATGACTTTGCAAAAAAGGGCTAGACAAGGAGCGGAAGCATTGTGATTGGAACCAAAGGCAACTTTCCAAGTTTGAAGTATCTGTTTAAATAAGTTGTATAAGCCCATATATGAACTTAAGATCTAGTAGAGTGTTGGGAAACTTGGGTATGTTAGGAGAGAATAGGAGTAGAGAGTCCACGAAAGAGAAAGTAAATCAAGGGAGACCTTTAGAAACTATTGCGGAAGAAGTTTCAGACACTTACTCCGACTCGAGCTCCAAGATGTCTTCTTTTTCAAGTCAATCAGGAACTGGGGCCTCACTCAAGTTTAAGCATATCTTGACCTTCTTTAAAAACAACAAGTACGAAGCCCATATCTGGATCCTAATGAGGAGTTTGTTGTAAGGGTAGATGACCATACCGTAGAGTTTGAAGAGGACTTTAGGGCAAACAAACAAGACAGCTTCTATATGGACCGAAATGGGGTGCAATACCTCAAGATACAGATGCCAAACCAGGGCAATTGACACCCTTGAAAATATGTATATTTTCAAGATCAAAGAGAAGGGATTAGCAAAACTTCTTGTCCACCTCTTTAGGGAAATTTATAACAGTATTGTCATGGTGACTTTGAAGAAGATTGAACGTACCAAATACCACGAACATTCAATCCGAGAAGTGACAAATGAAAGAGCCTATGATAGCATGGTCAATCAGAGAGGAAGTCTAGCCAGAGACAATCATCTCAATGATGGAAACACGGGAAGAAATTTAGAAACCACCTTTAACAAGGGAAAAATGAGTGACACTAGGACAAGGAGAGGACCACATGAGTCACATCTACCAAACAACCGGTTTTAACGTTTAATGGGAGAAACGCCAGCTAGAAGAGAGAAATCGGTTGCCGAACATCATCATAGAGTTAGACTAATAGACTTTCAAAAATGAGGTCAAAAAATACAGCACGTCAGGAGATCCGTAAGACCACCTAGGGAGCTTCACAGGTTTTGAGGGTTGAATGCATAAACAACTTCTATACACATTTTGAGGGGTTTGGAATGACCGTAGAAGGCAAAGCTTTAACTTGTTTCCAAACCATACCTCCTGGATCAATAACCGTTCTACCAACTTTGGCAATGAGATTTGTTATTGCTTGCTCAAGAATGGGAATCAAGCATAGTACGGTGGCACAAATATACAGTATCAAACAAAAACAAGGAGAAACTCTGTGCACATTCTAGGTAGTAAGTTTCATTGCATTCAAAGCATAGTGGCTATACAAATCCATTGGGTTAAGCTTGTGATAAGGAGAGTGGCTTTTGATGTATCTGAGACTGATATAGGAAAGAGCACTTTGGACTTGGGTTTTTCGAAAGATTAGTTATCTCTTGTAGCCTTGATGCACTAGTCGGGTCAGCTACGCCTCTCGAATTGACATTTTATCTATGTGGTTCTCGCTTTGCTAGCATTGATATGGTGAGGCTTGGAAGACGGCTTACAGAAAGATGTGGAAGCGACGAACTCCAATCTTGCCCACCCCACTACATAACAACTAGATGGCAATAAAAAGAATAAGGCCTAGGGTTAAGAAAGATCAGGAAGTCAAAAACCAAAAAATGAGAGGAGTGGAAGAGCTCTTGAAAAAAAACATAAGAAGGCAATGCTCAGATGAGGAGCATAGGAGGTGGCTTGATGCCAAGGCCACGCTTGCCGATTTCCAAGTCGACGAGATCAAAATGACCAAGTTGTTGGCCAAAGTGCTAGTCCTCAAGCCAGAGATTGCCAATCAAGCCCACTTTTTAAAGCTTTAAAGGTCAAAATAAGTAGGGAGTCAATAGCAACAACCACTAGCAAAACGAGAAATACTATCCAAGACCAAGATGATATGGTCGTTGCTAGGCTAATGCTTGACCATCTCAACCAAATTATAGGTCAATCAGAGCATTGCTCGTAGGATGTCGAGGATGGGAGATCGCTACTACTTAGAGAAACATAAAGCACATTGTATTACCTACTGAAGAGAATGCCTTGGAAAGGCCTATACTAGATTATGAATGTTGAATGGCCTTCAAGGCAATGGGTAAGGAAAATCCCCTTGGTGGGATGAATTGAGAGAAATTATACAAAGAACTTTGAGAGTATCTTAAAATCCAAATAAATCACTTGGTGAACAAGGCTCTTTGAGAGGGACAGATAGATGCTATAGCAAAAGAGGGTTGATCAAGCCTATTCTTGAAATATTTTGTTACTCCCTTTGAAACAGATAGATGCTAGCGATAAAAAAGGGTCGATTGAGCCTATTCCCAAATTAGTTTGCTACTCCTTAAAACACTGACAACGTATTTCAATGATTACGGTGGATTACAAGCTCATTGCCAAGGTTATAATACTAGAGCTAGCTCCTAGACAAGCGATCACTCCCCATTAGTATGGATTCATCAGAGGAAGATCTATTTATGAAAACATTCTTGTAGCAATGATCAACATCAAGTATCCTAACTTCACCAATCAGGAACTTCATCTTCATGCTTTTGCACTATAGCTAACAGCACACATAGAGCTCACATAGTAATGTAGATGAGGATTCCGAAGGATCTCACCATAGCTCTATCAAGAGTCTACATTTGAAAGCGATACCTAGTTTAGACCTTGACTCGCTCTTCAAGGATGTCAAAGATCAACACAAGAGCATGGCCTTTGCTTATGATCTGGGTCTAATGAAGAGTGGACCGCAATCAGAGGTGAGCAAGGCATTGGCAAACGTAGGAAAAAGATGTTTGTGCAAGTATGTACATAACATAGTTACATTAAGAATGTACACATTATTTTTTGGTGCTTAATATGCGCTACGTTATGTCAGATGGTTACGAAAGCAACTTTATAACATTAAAAGCGTCAAAAGTTTGCACACATTCAAGTACCTGCTCACTATGGTTACCTCTTTATTTAACTGTCTTCCCAAAGGCTATCTAGTATCACTAACCCCAAGAGAAAAGAGCCTGAGATAAAGTACTAGGAGCCCTAGAAGTAGATCTAGCTTCTGAGGATGGAATTCCCGTTGTGAAATCCAAGCGCCTATAACCTGGTGTAACATGAGGGGCCTTTGCCTACCTCCACCATGTTTGTCTTCTTCACTACACTTTGCCTCTCTTCTCCCAAGCTGTGTCTGCTCTTGATGCACCACTCTACAAGTGCATCCAGTTGCCATGTGACTTGCTCTTACCGCGCACAAAAACATGGCCTGGTAACCAATGAAGAATCCTTTCGATGGAACTCTTATCCAAATTTGGTAGGGAGATGAGAGGGAGCCTTCAAGGTGGTCGTTAGAACACCAGTAGAGTAATGATCATCTGCTGATAAAATACCAATGGCAGGGTATTTGATCACAACTACAGAACTGAAGTGAAGTAACGGGTGTTCATACGAGACTGAGATCAAAGAAGTAAGGCAGAGAACTTCCAGTGAAGTAAGACCACTCTCTGAACAAAGCAAACCGAAATCAAATCTCTTCTCCTTCTGCAACGCAAATCCAATTGCAGTAGTTGTGATCAGTACCTCCTACAGAACCTCCTGTAGAGGCAAGAATCCTATACACACAAAGGGACTTTCAAAATGCTGCTAGCGAAGGCACTAAGAGCTAAGGAGGGGCAGGCAAGCTCTGCTCCAAACAATTATGTAGCGATGGCTGTTGGCAGGGGGCAATGGCGTGAGGGCTAGCAAAGGTGACAGTGAGGACTAGTGGGGTTAAAGCTAGAATGCTGTTAGGGTGATGGCGTGCAGCGCAGAGAACAGCTTGCAAGAAGGGCCCTGGATATCAGCTGTCAAGCAATGCGCTTCATAAAGATTTTCCGCGAGTGCCAAGCATGAAGCAAAGGCAAATAGCATCCGTTAAATATCACCAGAAAAACAAGGACGCGTGAAAATTCAAATCTCTAGCCACCCAATGCATTCTGTTGTTGCAAAGCCTGTTATAGAGCAACTCATACAAAAAATTATAGGCCTGCAAACCTGGAGTGCATACACTATCTACCTCACCTGTACCATCTCCTTCTCGTCTTTATAGAAGAAAAAAAGGGGAAACGCTACTCTGTGAGTGCCATTATGGAGCTTCTCATTTATGTTTACATATATATTATACCAAAGATTTTTTAAAATCCTTTTGAGCAGCCAGGGCAAACCTTGAAGGAGCCTTACAGATAAATAAACCACCTTTGCGGTCAGCAATCAAGTTCCCCGTATCTCAGAACAACTGGCCTACAACCACTTGCCAACTCAAAATCCATTCAATCTGAGTACTTTTATGGCTTCAAAATCAATGGAAGGGCAATCTTGTTACTTGTTTTGGGTTCCTCTATAGAGAGCTTGAGGCAGTTCTATTTACACTGAAAGCAGAGCACATCCCAAACCAACCTGTGATGGGAACGCATCAACTTGCAGTTCTAATAAACTGAAAGCAGAGCACATCCCAAACATCCCTGTGATGGGAACACATCAACTTGCAGTGTCAGTTTAAATAACAGAAAAAAGGTCGGCCCCTTTTCTCTTTGGATGTTCATGACAAGGACGATCCATGAAATACATGGACCAAATAGGCACAAAACCTCGTCCACTGCTGTAAAACTGACAGTAACATAAAGAGTTTTGACTACACAAACGAACACGTACATTAGACTCCTTAAACAGGCAGTGTGAAGAGTTTTGACTTACAGCGTAAAGAACCACAGAAACAAGCACGCAAGCTCAAAACAGGCAGCAAGCAAAAAGAAGTCGTTGTCCAACCTCCCTTGTGACCTCTAGGCAGCAAGCAACAAGAAGTCATTGTCCAAAAGCTGTGAGGCTGCCTCCCTTGTGACCTCTAGACTTCAAGAGGAGCTGATCACTTTTCTAAAAATTCTTTCACAACACATTCTATTTGCTCTCGCCTTTTGTTGTGTGCTCTCTCCACATCCTCTTCAGTCCAAAGAAGGACTTTATCTCCAACGGTGATGCGAAGCTTGCTCTGATAGAACAGCTTCGCATCAGGCGTCATCCCACCTTCATCAATGGTTGCACTGGGAAGGAAAAACCTCTACAAGAAAGAGAACCCCAGAAGAGAGAGATTAATATTGAACTTACAATTCTCTATTCCAGCAAAGAATGAGAGGATGACTTACTTGCTTACAGAGCAATAGTACCCCCTCCAAGTACTTGCCATTCGGGTACCGAGCATTTGGATACTTCGTCTCCAAGGAGACGATGTGTTCATCCAGCTTAAGTTGTAGAAGGTTCAACGATGACCTACAACGTAACAATTTATCAGTACTCTTCATTGCTCTAAAAAACGTATCACTTAAAAGAGACCGACTAACCTTGTTTTTGTTACACCTATGACTTCACAATCTTCAATCTCCACATCCCGTTGGATAGAAGATGCCATATCTGAAGATAAAATAGATGTTTTTATATACATAAGACGATATCACTTGACATGCTTAAAAAACATGGCTTAATAAATATCAGAACCTCCATGATCGATCATCCCATACTTCGAGATAGATGGGCTCGTATCTTTCCTTTGCCATATTTTCTTTTGCTAAAGTACATGTATATGCAGCCACTTGAAAAAAGTTATCGAGTGTGAAGGGGCGCTGAAACAAGTAAGAGAAGACAAATTATGATACTCACCATTCAACAGAACAAGCATAATTTGATGTGTATTAAATTATATAAGAACAGCTAAGGAATGAAAACTTGCTCAACTGAACAAAAGATCACAAGAAAGACCGAAGCTTTGAAAATTCAAGCTTCTTTCATCCATTGACATGTGCACACAATATCCTCGATTTTATGGCACACAAAGACACAATCTCAGCACGGCCAATCATTGGCATTTTGCCAGTTACCATTAATTCAGCTGGGGTTATTATGGTTAGTAAATAGGCAGTGCCTGCTTAAAATGTGGTGAATTATGAAGTCAGATTACATTGTTAGACCTCCAAGAATCGTTCAATAAATGCATGTAAGTGCATTGATGTTTTAGGAGTCGATGCTGATCAAGATAGACTGATTTGTCAGCATACAGTCACCCAATAGCTTAGCATCAGAAACTGTCTTCATTGCACATCTTAATCAGTCTCCATCTTAAGAGTTCAAAAATTGGTATTGAAACTCAACCATCTGAAGTATATAAGGAATTGATGGGCATTGTGGAGTCGCTTACTTTCTTCCACGTCAATAGTACATGACCATATCACCCACCATCATAAAACAATATCACACACCCTGTCTATCACTTACTAGCCAGATTGTAAGCGATAGATTTAGCCTGAAATAGATTACACCACACACCATCATAAAACAATATCACAAACCCTATCTATCACTTAGTAACCAGATTGTAAGCAATACATTAACACTGAAATAGATTACACCAACACCAAGAATGATGATAAATTCAATGCTACCTTGCGGGACCAATGAATGATTCTATGATAACTAGCCACGTGAACCCTTTAAAGCTGTCAAGCTGAAAATAAGTAGTGTTGAACAAACGAGACGAGGGAGAAGATCGACACATTATTGCCAACCAGAAGATGGGCTGCCCCCCTCTCTTAAATAGAATCCTTATTCAGGGAGAATCTTTTTACAAGCACAAGAGCTGGAGAGAACCCTCCATTCTAGATCTTAGACTCAATGGTCATTTCCTTCCCGCTGGAAATTCCGAGAGATGAGCTCTAAATCTAAATACCTTTCCCATCATTACTCACAGCGTGAAGCTATGCAGACCGTTCCGGATTCCATTTCCCGAATCCCCGAGCATAGGCCAAAGCCTCCTTGCTCCTTCTCTGCGATGGAGTACTTGCAAAAACCACCAACACGAGCAACAACTCGTGGAGCGTATTCATAAAATTCACCTATTGCTCCTTGTATGGAAAAGCGACCTCCGTACTCTGTCTTCTCGCAATCACTTGTCACTCCGAAGCGGCAAAGTTTCCTTGTGCTAGCGCTAGCAAATTTGTAAGGAGAGAGGACGGCAAGAATAACCAATGAAACCGCCCCCCCCCCCCCAATAGCAAAGGTGGCGCTAGAATAGGGAAGAGAGAGAGAGAGAGAGAGAGAGAGAGAGAGACCAAGGGCAGCTTTTTTGAGAGAGAAGAGAGAGAGGGCTCGCTGTTTTCAGCCAAAAAAGAGGCCCCTCCTAGTTCTTTCTTTATTTTAAGTAACCACTTATAAAGTGGGCAGCCAGCCACTTGCAAAAAAATGTAAACCTGTTTAAATACTCACTGAGCTGAAAACTAATGCTTACAGAGCACTCCCCAGGCGTCCTTGGATACAACCTCATGCACAGATGCAATGCAAACTTAGATTTCCTCGCGGAAAAGCATCTACTTTCCCGAAACACATTTAAAAATATCCTACTTTTTAGAAAAAGCTTCTCGAAACCAATCTTTATTCTTGCACCTACGTCTTTACGCATAATCCTTCACCCAGTTCAGATCTCCTCCAGACCTAGAAAATATTCCATATCCGATGCTCCCGTGACGCATCAAGAATACTCATTTCCCGGTCTTTCCCATCGAACTTACCAAACTACTCCTTCGTGATGCTTAATGTCGCCCATCATATGACACATCAGAGTTGTCCGTTCCTGATGGCTTTTATCAATTCCAATAAATCTAAGTTCCTAACTTTAACAGTTCAAGTGTAAACATTTAAATATCCTAATTTTATTTTTAAAATTTTACTTGGAAAATAAGAAAATAATTCATTTAGGAACACTCTGGCTTCTAAATAGTTGTCCTCAACTGTAGTGCTTGTACATATCTTCCAGAATCTCGGGATAAGGTGTTGATTCGTGCTCGGTCATCCATTGAACGTCCAAGGTAGAATAGTTCTTGAACTTTACCAATACTTCCCTGTAATTTTTTCGGACTTTAGTGGCCGCTCTTGATGAGAAATAATATGCTCCAGTTGAAGCATTTCTTCTGTTTCCTCAACCTCAAGAAGTTCCTCAGCACTAGGCTGACTTGGAGGCGGTCCCACATATAACCAGAGTAAATTAGCAGGGAAAGCATTATGGATCCTCCCGTTAGGTGTTTGCTCTAATCAGAATGTCACATCGTTCACTTGGTGAATTATCTTAAAAAGCCCATAATAACGATTGATAAGTTTTACCACTTCCCTCTTATGAGTCGCTTTTTGCTTGAGTCTTGCCTTCTCAAACTTGAGTAAGACCAATTGACTACCTGTTAAGTTAAAATTCCTTCTATGCTTGTCCACAGCTTTCTTAACATCCATTTGCATCAGCATTTTCAGTTTTCAGCAGTTAGACTCCGTACAGCAGCACCCAAACCTCGCAGATCTCACCTCCCCGCAACAGATCCTCGCCGCACGGTCAGATCAACCAGCGTTTGCAAATTCAGCCCGCTATTCGCAGATTTCAGCATCTGCGTTTTCAGCGCATCGTCGTCGCGTCGTCGTCCTCGACGTCGTCACCGTCATAAGAGTGACAATTCAGCAGATACAAGATTTGCAGATTTCAACCCCTAGTGTTTTTAGATTTCAGCCCATCTCGTCGTCGTCGTCGTCGTCGTCGACATCATCGGCAAGACCATTGTAGAGATTTGTGCAATCAATAGTAGACCTCTCTCGCCATAAAGAGTGGGGCCCTTGGAGGAGGGTTTGACAACATTTTGGTATCCTATTCTTCTCTCTCTATCTCTCAGTCTCTGTAACAGACTTGGACACTCCAAGTCGAGAATCTACCACGACACCACAAATAATCACTTCAAAACAGTTCACAGTTCAGAATTGATTTGACACTGGCCCGGCAAAGTTCCGTGCCTAGAGATATTGGCCCCAAAGACTGACGCCCCTTTCGGTATTTCTTTTTGTATTAATCTGCAACTCAAAGTACAAGCGAGTAGTCGGGACTCACTCTCAAACTCTGCGTCCAGATGCTCTGAGAAGTAAAGAGCCCAAAATACCAATATAAAGGTTTACAAGGGATGCCAAAAGCAAAGCCCCAGAAGCTGAAAATCAAAAGCTTTGTTCTATCTCTCTCAAGCTCTCTTGAGCCACAGTAAAGCAAAAGCAAAAGAGGTTCTCTCTCTCTCTCTCTCTCTCTCTCTCTCTCTCTCTCTCTCTCTCTCTCTCTCTCTCTCTCTCTCTCTCTCTCTCTCTCTCTCGTTTGCGTAGAAAAAGCAAATTGCCACAAATTTGACCGCCACAAACGCCGCAAAAAGAGGGACGTTTGTACAGCTGCCACGTGGCAAGATTTCCGCAATTTCCGGGACTGCCAGCCAGCCACGTCAGCACTTCAGAAATCTGCCACCTCATCATTTTCCCGCGGGGACTGTCCATGCCTAGGGATAGGTGTGTGTGTGTGTGTCTGCTGCTCCCCTGCAAGCTGCCACGTCACTGATTTGTGGCACACCCACCTCTTGAAAGCATCGTAATCGCCCTCGATTACGCCTCCAAAACAAACAGAAGCCATAAACTATCTTAGCAGACACTGACTGTTAGTACCGACGCACTAGGAACACACATCTAGCACATGTACCAATCCACAGTCACATCACACGACATCACAAGACATCACTGGACATCACATGACAAATCACATTCAACATTCATTCGGATCTCAGACCATGATTTATCACCGATGCAATTAGCAATCGTATCTAGATCCACTCAGGACCTCATAGATGCTGTCACAAAGTGATGACGTGGCTACCGACAGCAAAAACCCTAATTTCTACCAAAAACCTAAAATTCTTGCAAACCCTAATTTTTGCCAGAAACCCTAATTTCCGAAAATCGCGAAGGTGGAAAAAAAAATTTGTTTTTTTTTTTTGCAACGCAAATCTCAGCTTTTGGCTACGCTTTGGAAGATAGAGAGAGAGAAAGGCATAATTTCTTTTTGTTGCTCTCATTGAGAGAGAGAGAATCTGCTTTTGCTTTCAAGCTTTTGGGGCTCTGCTTTTGGGCATCCCTTGTAATCTTTATATACAAGGTTTAGGGCTTACTCTGCAGAGCATCTGGACGCAGAGTCTGAGAGTGAAACCCTAACCGCTCTTGTACTTTGACATTGATTAATACATAAAGAAATACCGAAAGGGGCGCCAGTCTTTGGGGCCATATCTCTAGGCACGGAACTCCGCCGGGCCAGTGTAAATCTATTGTGATTAGTGAATTGTTTTGAACTGGTTATTTGGTGCTGTCGCGATTGATTCTTGACTTGGAGTGTCCAAGTCTGTTACAGTGGTATCAAAGCACAGCCGATTTCTCTTTTATGGGAAATCCGATCCCCAACTTTTTTTTCCACGGCACCTATGGCTTCACGCAAGGATCAGTCGACTCCCTCTGCATCTGGAGATGCGAGCACGGATCACAACGAAGATTCAGACAGAGTATGGCCTGCCTCGGCCTACTTAGGTGGAGCAAAGAGAGATGAAGCGTCGTCAATTGATCGGCGATGCAACAAAGATGATGCTCAATTTTGTGAAGGATCCGAAATTGGCAAAATATATGAGCGAGACTTCTTTTCAGGAAGTGCATGCACAGTGGCAGAAAACCACTACACCACCCCTGAAACCCGCTCTCAAGAAACCTTCTGATCACAAACAGTATACAGAGAAGGAATTACAAGAGGTGGTTGATGCACGGATTGCTCAGATTTTGACGCGCAAAAGAAAGCCAAAAAGCACGGCAAAAAGCAGAAGAAAAGCACCGACTTCCCAGGATATTTGGGTCCTCAGTCGACTTTTGACAAGGCAAAGAAACAGAAGAAGCGTGTTCGATTTGAAGGAGTACCCAATTCTTCTTCTTCTTCTTCTGACAGTTCTTCTAGCTCTTCAGATTCGAGCGAAGAAGACAGAAAAGGTAAAAAGCGAAGCAAGAAACAAAGCTTCGGAAAGGGTAAGAAAAAGGCAAAGAAGGCTAAATCTCGCCCAGAGACTGACAGTTCTACGGAGGACTCATCTACAGACAGCTCAGATTCGGATGACAGAAACTTTTATGCGAACAAGAAGAATTTTTACAAAGCCAACCAGTATGACTTTCTCGAAGATAAAAGCAAAAAAGTCCAAGAGTTTAAGGAAGGTGGCCACTCGATCAAGTTTGATGCTTTTTCAGGATACTCAGATGCTTCGAAGGCTTTGTCTTTTATACAACAGTTTGACATCGCTTTCGCGGGAGAACGCTATTCAAAGCACTCCAAGATGCGGAGAGCTGCCTCTTACTTTAAGGGGAATGCTTGTACTTGGTGGTCCACGCTTCTTTTAAACAAGACTGCGGTAGTTAAATGGCTGAAATTTAAGAAGCTTTTTATTTCTTCTTGGTTGACGCAAGAATATGAACGAGATGTACGAGCTGCTTGGAACCATCTTCGGATGACCAAGAAAGATACAATCAATGCTTACTGTGAAAGATTCTGGAGCTCTTTTCTACCCGTCTCTTCATTCAAGAAGATCTCGCAAGTGACGTTCTACTCAGGATCCCTTGGTACCACAAGAACTACGCCGTGGTTGACTACGAGGCCGAGAAAGCGACTTTGATAAATGAAGGGCTTAGAGATTGTACTTGATGAACTTCAGTTTCTTTACTCATTCTTTTGGGAGAGAACTGAACGATGGATAAAGGTTGAATATGTTTTGACCTGATCAAAAGAATGCCAAGATTTTTCTCCACACTCATGCCGATTGGTTTTCAAAGGGCCTGAAGATCAGACCATTGAACTAATACCTGGAAGCACGCCACCGAACCGTGTGAGCCGAGTATAGAATGAAAAGATTATGAACCCAGTGAAAGACCTCTTGGAAAAGTGTCTTGTCCAGCATAGTACTTCACCGTATTGCTCTCCACTGTTGTTGGATTTGAAGAAAGACGGATATTGGAGAATGAGCATCGATTATAGCGCTCTCAACAAAATCACCATCAAGAACAGATTTCCGATTCCTAGAATCGATGATATACTCGACAGGTTACAGGGATCCTCGTGCTTTAGCAGGATTGACTTGAAGAATGGATATCATCAGATCCGAATCGCGCCAGGAGACGTCTACAAGACAGCCTTTCGAACGACTTTTGGGTTATTTGAGTTTTTTTTGGTGATGCCTTTTGGCTTAACCAATGCTCCTGCGACATTTAAACCGGATGATGGACAGGATTTTTAAAGAGTACAGGCTATTTATTGGCACTTTCTTCGATGATACCATTGTTTTCTCCAAGAATGAAGCAGAACACAGAGATCATATGCTTCAGAGATACTTTTTTTTTGGGACACTTTGTCTCGGCAACAGGAGTGCAAATGGATCCGGCCAAGATAGACACTATCCGTGATTGGCCCGATTTGAAGAATGTCCATGAAGTTGAAAGCTTCTTGGGACTGTTCATACTACAGACGGTTCATTCGAAAGTTTGCAAAGGTTGCCTCCCCTTTGCATATTCTTGATATAGAAAGGAGTCCCTTTCTCGTGGGGGTCCACAGAGGTGACTGCCTTCATTGACAGAGAAATGGACTACAGGACCAGATTTGACTTTGCCGGACTTGCAGAAGTCATTTTAAGTATTTTGTGATGCTTGTGGTCGTAGTCTAGGTGTGGTCTTAATGCAAGAAGGCCATGTCATTGCTTACGCGAGCCGATTGTTCTCTAGGCCGGAAATGACAGCACAGATTTATGAGAAAGATACAGATTTTGCAAATTTATTTTCACATGGATACGAGATGGGGAGACAGTAGCCGAATACTCCCTTCGGGAAGGCTACTTGATGAGAAAAACCATGTTGTGCGTTACACAGTCGTTGAGGGAAAAGGTTATGACTGAATGCCACTGTCCACCTTTTACGGGTCACCGCGGCATTGCTACCACCATGAAGGGGGTAGAGAGAGACTTCTTTTAGCCGAGACTCAAAAAGGATATGGAAGAGTTTGTGCGCAGTTGCTTAGTATGCCAAAAGGTCAAGTTTGACAGGCATAAGGTAGAGGGATTGTTACAGCCTTTACCCATACCCACCCGCCCCTCGGAAAGTATTGCAATGGATTTCATTTTTTTGATCTCCCGAGAACACGGAATGATCACGATGATTTTCCGATTACATGGCACGTCTGAGACGACTGTCTCCGACAGAGACCCCCAGATTTATGAGTTTGTTTTGGAAGGCAATTTGGGAGAACATTGGCACGCGGTTGCAGTTCTCGTCATCGTTCCACTTGCAAACTGACGGGCAATCTGAGATTGCCAATTCAGTGGTTTTAGATTTATTGAATTCTTGTATCTCGGATCAGAAGACTCGATGGGAAAAGAACTTACCTTTGGTGGAATTTGCCTACAATAACACGATACACTCTTCGACGGGGAAGACGCCATTTAAGATTATTGAAAGTGCTGCGAATGTTCCATCCTTCCTGAGCACGAAAGATTAGATATTTGAAGTGGATGAATATTCGCGAGATTTGGATACGGCTTTTGCCAAGGTTCGCGAGACTTTGCGAAAGTCTCAAAAACGACAGAAAAAGGCAGCGGATCGCCATCGTCGCGACTTGAAACTGAAGGAGGATGATTGGGTGCTCTTATGTTTTGAGAAGGCACGCCTACGAAAGAAAAAGGGAAAGGAGAGGCTTTTTCCAAAGCTTAGTATGCGGTACTACGGACCAACTAAGGATACAAAGACTAAAGGTAAAGTCCGAAGGCGGTTCTTGTTAAGTTCAAGAACTATCCTGCACTTGAGGCGAAGTGGATGGAGGAGAAGGACCTAGCAGATACTCCTCGGATCGTGAAACTTTACCTCGATGTTTTGGTTTAGCATAGTCTACTCTGCAGTGGGATGCACAAGAGGGGAGTTACTCCGCTCCTTTGTCAACAGATGCCTTGATTTTGATACTAAAGTCATTGATGTCTCTTTGAGCTTCAGGGATACTGAGAGCTGACAGTATTCTGATGGATGACTTTATAAAATGGAATTCCTGATAATGATACTGATTTGTTCTTGACTTCTTTTTAGTGCAGGAACTGATAGACGAAATGACTGCAACATTTTGGTCTGATTGATCTCGAATAGACATGGTTGCAATAGGGGTTAGTCAATCGGACATCGATGAGGTCCCGATTGGACCTAGATGTGATTGCTAGCTACATTGCCGATAAATCATGGTCTAAGATCTGAATGAATGTTGAATGTCATGTGATGTCCTCTGATGTCTAGTGATGTCCTGTGATGTCGTGTGATGTGACTGTCGATTTGGTACATGTCCTAGATGTGTGTCCCTAGTACGTAGGTACTAACAGTCTGTGTCTGCTAAGACGGTTTATGGCTTTTGTCGGTTTTGCAGGCGTAATCGCGATCGATTACAATGCTTTCAAGAGGGGGGTATGTCACAAAGTGATGACGAGGATACCAACAGCAGAAACCCTAATTTCTGCCAGAAACCCTAAAATTTCTGCAAACCCTAATCTCTACCAGAAACCCTAATTTCCGAAAATCGCGGAGGTGGGAAAGAAAGTATTGTTTTTTGTTTTAGCGACACAAATCTCAGCTTTTGGCTACGCTTTGGAAGATGAGAGAGAGAGAGAGAGAGAGAGAGAGAGAGAGAGAGAATCTGCTTTTGCCTTCAAGATTTTGGGGCTCTGCTTTTGGGCAATCCTTGTAATCTTTATACACGGTTTAGGACTCACTCTGTAGAGCATCTAGACGCAGAGTCTGAGAGTGAAACCCTAACCTCTCTTGTACTTTGACATTGATTAATACATAAAGAAATACCGAAAGGGGCGCCAATCTTTGGGGCCAATATCTCTAGGCACGGAACTCCTACAGGCCAGTGTAAATCTATTGTGATCTGTGAATTGTTTTGAAGTGGTTATTTGGTGCTATCGCGATTGATTCTTGACTTGGAGTGTCCAAGTCTGTTACAGATGCCCGATTGGCTAATCCCTATTGCAACCATGTCTATCGAGATCATTCAGACCAAAATGTTGCAGTCATTTCGTCTATCAGTTCCTGCACTTAAACAAGTCAAGAACAAATCAGTATCATATTATCCGGAGTTCCATTTCATAAAGTCATACATCAGAATATTGTCATCAGAATATTGTTCAAAGAGACCTCAGTGACTCTAGTATCAAAAATCGAGGCATCTGTTGACAAAGCAGTGGAGTAACTCCCCTCTTGTGCAAACCCACTGCACCAAATCTCCGGCCAAGCTCAATTCGGGGTTCCATTTGGAGTAGACTATGCTAAACCAAAAGCTTCAAGGTAAAGTTTCACAATCTGAGGAGTATCTGCTAGGTCCTCCACTTCGCATCCAATGCAGGATAGTTCTTGAATTTAACCAAAAACCGCCCTCTCACTTTACCCTTAATCTTTCTGTCTTTATGTGCCAAAATCTGTTCAAGAACAAGGATCTCCTCGTTTTCTTTCACTTCGGGTTGCTTATCAGGCTCCCCATCTTCGGGCACATCACCTTTAAAAGGTTTCAAGAGACTCACATGAAATGCATTGTGAATCCTCCAAGTGTCCGGCAGTTTCAGTCGGAAGGAGACATCATTTAACTTTTCGGAGATTTGGAAAGGTACGTAGTATCGCATACTAAGCTTTGGAAAGAAGGACATCATTTATCTTTTTGGAGATTTGGAAAGGTCCGTAGTATCGCATACTAAGCTTTGGAAAAAGCCTCTCCTTTCCCTTCTTCTTTCTCAGGCGTGCCTTCTCAAAACGTAAGAGCACCCAATTCAATTTCAAATCGTGACGATGGCGATCAGTCTGCGGGTGGAAAGATGACGAGAACTGCAACCGCGTGCCAATGTTCTCCCAAATTGCCTTCCAAAACAAACTCGTGGATCTAGGGTCCCTGTCGAAAAAAACGTCTCGAGTATGACATGTAATCTGAAAATCTAGGCCACAAACAGTCTCTCTAAATGATCCGGCTTGACTGTTTTCTTCAATGAAATGAAATGAATCTGCTTGCTAAATCAGTCAATAACAGTCCACATACCATCGTGACCACTCTGTGTTCTCGGGAGATCAAAAATGAAATCCATTGCAATACTTTCCTAGGGGCGGGTGGGTATAGGCAAAGGCTGTAACAATCCCTATGCTTTATGACTGTCAAACTTGACCTTCTGACATACCAAGCAACTGCGTACAAGCTCGTCCACATCCTTCTTGAGTCTCGGCCAAAAGAAGTCTCTCTCTACCCTTTTCAAGGTGGTAGCAATGCCGCAGTGACTCGTAAAAGGTGGACAATGGCATTCGGTCATAACCTTTTCCTTGAACGGCTGTGTAACCCACAACATGGTTTCCCTCATCAAGTAGCCATCCCGAATAGAATATCCCGCTACTATCTCCCCACCCCGTATCCGTGTGAAAATGTCTGCAAAATCTGTATCTGTGGCATATTGATCAATCATATCCTCGAAGCTCCTATGATGTATCGCGGAAATAGCCAGAACCAATAGCTTCCGAGACAAAGCATCTGCCACCAAATTCTTTTGTCCTTGCACATGGACAATCTGGAAGTGGAACTGTGACAAGATGTTCGCCCACCGCATCTGCTTTTCCCATAGCTGCTTCTGTGACAAGAAGTAGCGTAAACTCTGCAGTTTGTAAAGATAGTAAAATCCGCTCCGAGTAGCTAATGTCGCCACTGAGTCAGAGCATGGATAACCGCCAAAAGCTCTTTCTCATAAATCTGTGTTGTCAATTCCGGCCTTAAGAACAATCGGCTCTCGTAAGCAATGACATGGCCTTCTTGCATTAAGACCGCACCCAGACTACGACCACAAGCATCACAATATACTTCAAATGACTTCTGCAAATCCGGCAAAGTCAAAACTGGTCCCGTAGTCAATTTCTCTTTCAATGTCTGAAAGGGCAATCACCTCTGTGGGTTCCCACAAGAAAGGGACTCTTTTCTGTGTCAAGATATGCAAAGGGGAAGCAACCTCTGCAAACTTTCTAATGAACCGCCTGTAGTACGAACACAATCCCAAGAAGCTTCTAACTTCATGGACATTCTTCAAATCGGGCCAATCCCGGATAGTCTCTATCTTGGCCGGATCCATTTGCACTCCTGCTGCTGAAACAATGTGTCCCAAAAAGTGTATCTCTGGTAGGAAAAATCCACTTTTCTTCACATTAATCACCAACTTGTGATCTCGTAATGCCTGAAAGACTTCAAGCAGATGTACTCTATGTTCTGCCTCATCCTTGGAGAAAACAATGATGTTGTCAAAGAAAGTGCCAACAAATAGTCTATGCTCTCGATAAATCATGTCCATCATCCGGTTAAATGTCGCAAGAGCATTGGTTAAGCCAAAAGGCATCACCAAAAACTAAAATAACCCAGAAGTTGTCCGAAAGGCTGTCTTGTAGACATCTCCCGACGCGATTCGGATCTAATGATATCCACTTTTCAAGTCGATCTTGCTAAAGCACGAGGATCCCTGAAGTCGGTCAAGTATATCATCGCTTTTAGGAATCGGAAATCTGTTCTCGATGGTGATTTTGTTGAGAGATCTATAATCGATGCACGTTCTCCAAGATCCGTCTTTCTTCAAAATCAACACTAGAGAGTAGTACGGTGAAGTACTAGGCTGGACAAGACCCTTTTCCAAGAGGTCTTTCACTTGGTTCATAATTTCTTCGTTCTGGGCTCGGCTCACACGGTAAGGTGGCCGGTTCGGTGGTGTGCTTCCGAGTATCAGATCAATGGTATGATCCTCAGGACGAGCGGGTGATAACTCGCCTGGCAAGCCCTCTGAGAAGCAATCGGTATGAGTGTGGAGAAAATCTTGGCGTTCTTTACCAAGTTCAGACGACATATTTGTCCTATCCTCATCACTCAACTCTTTCAAAAAGATCAAGGAAACAAACAGACTGGATTTCATAAATTTTGAAATGGCCGAAGCCAATACAATAGGGACAGACTCGCCCTTAAGTTTTACATCGAGTACAATGGTTCTGCCCTTCTCTGTGGTCAAAATTGCTTTCCTCGCCCGATAGTCGACCACAGCGTTGTTCTTGTGGTACCAGGGAATTCCCAAGAGAACATCACAACCTTCCAAAGGCATTATGTAAAAGTCATCATGCCCCAAATACCCTTGACAATGCAACCGAAGTTTGCCAATGACATGTGTAATGGCTACGTCCCTGCCGGGTGCCGCTAGAACAGCCTTTGCAAGTGGTCCATCCGATCGGGAGTGATCTCGAGCCGCGCCGCCAGTTCCGATGAAATGAAGTTGGCCTTGGCTCCTCCATCAAAGAAGATCAGGGCTTCTTGGTCTTTCACTTTGCCCCAAGCTCAACAAAGTTCTGTACTCTCGTCCATCGTGCTGGAATCGGTACCCACGCAATCTGGAACCAGTCCTCTTTTCATCTTGCCTTTTCGGCCACGTTCCTCAGCTGCTTTCGAACTCTCAAGCTTCTTCGTCCTTGTCATTTTGTTCTTTCGATGCCTTCTTAGGGCACTTCACGGAGATATGCCCATTTTCCTTGCATCCAAAGCACTTCCCCTCCTTGATGTAGCGAGCTCTCTCTTGAGGAGTGAGTTTGGCTCGTGCATCCTTCTCTTTTTTTTCTTGGTTTCTCTTCCTCTTTCTACTTTCATTTGTCGAAGTCTGTTCGGCCCTTTGCGTCATGATCTCATTTGTGTGGTAGGTCAAACTGCCTGAGTGAATGGCAAAACCCCGTTTCGCATGACTCATCAACTCCTGAATGGAAGCTGACTTTTGTTCTAAGTAGTGATCTTGGATCTCTGTAGGAAGACCCAAGGTAAACCACTCAATTTGTTCCTTGAACGAGATCTTTTTAAATGAAGAGGCGGGTAGAAAAGAGCTCTAGAATCTCTCGCAATAAGCGTCCACTATATCCTTCTTGGTCATACGAAGATGGTTCCAAACAGTTCATATGTTGCGTTCATACTCTCGAGTCAGGCAAGAAGAAATAAAAAGCCTTTTGAATTTCAGTCATTTAACTGGCGCTATCTTATTTAATAGAAGCGTGGACCACCAAGTTCGAGCATTCCCCTTAAAGTAAGAGGCAGCTCTCCGAATCTTAAGAGTGCTCTGAGTAACGGCCTCTGAAGAAAGCGATGTCAAACTGTTGTACAAAAGACAAAGCCTTCGAAGCATCTCTATAACCAGAAAACGTGTCAATTAATTGATTGTCCACCTTCCTTAAAACTCTCGGATTTTCTTGCTTTTATCTTCCAGAAAGTCATACTGGTTGGCTTTATAAAAATTATTCTTCTTTTCATAGAAGCAACTGTCGTCAGAGTCTGAACTATCTGAAGACGAGTCCTCTGTAGAATCGTCAACCACGGGGCAAGATTTAGGCTTCTTTGCCTTTTTCTTGCCCTTTCCAAAGCTTTGCTTTTTGCTTCGCTTTTTTGCCTTTTCTGTCTTCTTCGCTCAAGTCTGATGAGCTAGAAGAACTGTCAAAAGAAGAAGAAGAAGAAACTCCTTTAAATCGAACACGCTTCTTCTGTTTTCTTGCCGACGCAAATGTAGACTGACGACCCAAATAACCCAAGAAGTCAGCGCCTTTCTTCTGCTTTTTGTCGTGCTTTTTTGCTTTGTTCTGCGCGTCAAAAAACTGAGCAATTCGTGCATCAATCACCTCTTCTAATTCTTGCTCTGTATACATCCTTGGAGTAGGAGGTTTCTTCAGGGCCGGTTTGAGGGGTGGTTCTGTGGTCTGCCGCCACTGTGAGTGCGCCTCGTCGAAGGAGGTCTGGCTCATAAACTTTATAAATTTCGGGTCCTTTGTAAAATTTAGCATCATCTTTGTTGCATCGCCGATCAATCGTCGACGCTCCATCTCTTCGAGCTCCACCTGAGTAGGACGAGGCGGGCCGTACTGCTCGCATGAATCTTAGTTGTGATCTCTTCCCGCATCTCCGGATGCAGAGGAAGTCTATTGATCTTTGTCTAAAGCCATAAGTGCCGCGTAGAAAGGATCGGATTTCCCGTAGAAGAGAAGTCAGTCGTGCTCTGATACCACTGTAACAGACTTGGACACTCCAAGTTGAGAATCTACCGCGACACCACAAATAATCACTTCAAAATAGTTCACACTTCACAATTGATTCGACACTGGCCTGACGGAATTCCGTGCCTAGAGATATTGGCCCCAAAGACTGGCGCCCCTTTCGGTATTTCTTTTTGTATTAATCTGCAACTCAGTAGCTGGGACTCACTCTCAGACTCTACGTCCAGATGCTCTGAGAAGTGAGAGCCAAACTACAATTATAAAGGTTTACAAGGGATGCTAAAAGTAGAGCTCCAAAAGCTGAAAATCAAAAGCTTTGTTCTTTCTTCTCAAGCTCTCTTGAGCCACAGTAGAGCTTGAGCCACGATAAAGCAAAAGCAAAAGAGCTTCTCTCTCTCTCTCTCTCTCTCTCTCTCTCTCTCTCTCTCTCTCTCTCTCTCTCTCTCTCTCTCTCTCTCTCTCTCTCTCTCTCTCTCTCTCTCTCTCTCGCGCGCGCGCGCGCGCGTTTGCGTAGAAAAAGCAAACTGCCGCAAATCTGCTCACCAAAAACGCCGCAAAAAGCAGGGCGTCCGTAAAGCTGCCACATGGCAAGATTTTCGCAACCCTTGAGGACAGTTCGGAGCACTCATCTTGAGCGAAGTTCAACATTCACTTCCGCTGCACCTTACATTGGTATCAGCGCTTTAGCAGTGTTCTGTATCACTCAAGGAAAGAACCACAATAAAATTTTTTTGATTGTTGCGGTCGCACGTAACCGAAGTCCTCTTGGGCGTGTCCATTCCTAATCGTGTTTTTGAAGAGTGACAGGAAACCCAAGAAAGAAGAGCTTGTCCAGCCTCCCCTTGTTTCTCTTTCACTCATTGAGAACGGACTGTGCACTTAGCGGCCGGCCAATCGACGTGAGGTGGGAAAAGCAACCTTGGTGTGAGCGCAAGGCTGCCAAGGGGTGCGCCCGCGGGAAAGAGAAGAGCTTGGGTAAGAGAAGATCCTTCTCTAACACAGATTGCAATCTAAAGAAAGAACCTCACGAACTCAAGAACCCAAGAACCGCAGGAACCCAAGTTCCTCGTGAACTTAAGAACCCAAGACTTAAATGTATGGTAATCACCAGAAGCGGAATGGATACTTCGCGTGGAGGTGATGAGCATGGAAGTGGCGAAGAAGAATTTTCCCCATCGGGAGGTTTTTCCGACCCTCCCCATCCCCCATCTACGCCAAGGATTACACCAAATCCTATGGAGGCTTTGGTCAAGGCGATATGAACATGATGTTACAACAAGAAGCGCAATGCGCTGCCTTGGAGCGCGAGCGCCATGAAAGAAAGGCATCCTTGGATCACGAACGCAAAGAAAGACGGGCATCCTTGGATCACGAACGTGAACAAGCGCGCTTAGCGGCCGAGGAAAGAAAGGCAGAATTGGATCACGAGCGCAAAGAAAGAAAGGCCGACTTGGAGCGTGCGGCCGGAGAAAAAAGGGTAGCCTTGGAGCGTGAGCGTGAGCAAGCGCGCTTGGCAGCCGAAGAAATAAAGGCAGGTATTGAGCTTGAGCGTCAGCAAGCACACGAAGCCCATCGAGTAGCAGCCGAAGACAGACGAGCGGCCTTGGAGTTAGAGCGTGAGGCGTAGAGAGACCAACGCATGCAAGAGTTGGTCCTACAGGTACTCACCTCAAAACTGGAGCCGGCCAAAGATGTTGGTGGTTCATCAAGTGGCACAAGCCAAGATTCGGACTCCAACAACCCCGTCACAAAGAAGTTGACATTCAATAAGTATGATGGTAAGATGGACGCTAGTGTTATTCATTCTTGGTTGCATCAATTTAATGCTTATTTTGCGACAACTAAGAAGACAGGGAATAGCAAGGTTTTAACGGCATCCATGTACCTTGCCGGTGATGCCATTAATTGGTACCACGCATGGCAAGGGGCACAGTTAGCAGCACACCTAGAGGAGGACAACGAAGGCGCGCCCCTTTCCTTCAATTGGGCCGACTTCCAAGACACGCTCAAGGCGCGGTTTGTGCCTCCTCAGTACCTAGCGCGGTTGAAAGAAGATTGGCGCAATCTCAAGAAGAATGGTATGCCAGTCATGTTCTTTTCTAACCGTACTTTGCAGCTCGGTACCCAATTACGCAAATCGGATTATGAACGCAAAGAGGCTTTTCTTTTTGGGTTGGATGAATATATCAAGTTTGATATAGAAGTCTTCGACCCCGTGGATCTCAACAAGGCGGTAGCAATTGCTCTCTCCCAAGAGATGAAGCACAACAAGGGAAAGCTTAAGGAAAACAAGCCGTCACAAAGTACCTCTCAGACTTCTCAGAACCCTTAGAATGGTAAGAACGGTAAGAATGGTAACTCTTCTAACCAATCTTCTTCTAGTCTCTCAGAAAAGAACTCTCACAATGAATCTAAGGGTAAAGCTAGCACAATTGCTAAACCTAAGCTCACTCCATATGAAAAAGCAGCACAAGGAATTTTGAGAGGATAGAATTTATTCTAAGGAAGGTCGATGTTATCATTGTCACATCAAGGGTCACATAAAAAGAACATGTCCTAAGATTGAATCAAACGAATCTAAAGAACTCACAAAATCCACATCCTCTGTTAATCATAAATGAGAACACTAGTGTGTCCCAAGTTTCTCATGATCCTCCCATTGATGAGTCTCTCATTAAGTTTTATGGTCATGTGAATGGTCAACACATGGTGGTCTTGTTTGATTCTAGTAGTATGCATGATGTGATTAGTCCCTCTCTTGTCGAAAGAGCTTGTTTGGAGGTTCGCAAGACATCTCCTTTCAAGGTGTCCGGCTTCGCTCCCGGTATGGAGACTCTCATCACAGGAGAATGCCTTGACGTGTTAGTCACTATTCAACAAGCATCCTCCCGCAAAAAATTTGTAGCATCTCATCTTTCAGGATGTGATATGCTTTTAGGCATTCAACGGTTTCGTGAGCATAACCCTCTCATTGATTGGGCAGAAAATACTTTCACTTTCAATGCCAAAAGTGACTCTCCCATTGTCATTCGTGGGAAGGAAGTTGTTCATTCTTCATCTCTCATTTCTAATGTCCAGGCGAAGATTGAAAAGAATCAGGAGAAGAGACTCTCCCAGTCTTTTCTTTTCCAAAGCACGACACACATGATTTGCATGATACAGATGTGATTATTCACAAGCATGATGATTTGCATAATCAAGATGTGATTATTCACAAGCATGATGATTTGCATAATCAAGATGTGATTGTTCACAAGGATGATGGTTTAGTTGATGCTTTTTCTAGTGAGCTAACCTCATTGCAGATTCGATCAATCACGAAGAACCGATCTTGGCTCTCGAGTCGAGATTTAAGGAACCCCCACAAGAAGTATTGTGTGTTCGCATGATTAGTCAACACGCATTGTTTGAGTGTTTCATTCGTGATGGTTTCCTGTATTTTAGTCACCGTTTATGTGTTCCCTTTCCAAAGGCATTCCATATTGTACGCCAAACACGATTCACTCATGCATGAGCACGGATGTATGCGGATTACTCATGAAAAGATGAAATGTTTGCATTCAAGGAATTCACATTTTAACCTTATTATTTATAAGTGACTTTGTTGGGAAACTAGGTAGAGCAACTTTGGCAAGTTAATATATAAGAAAGCTAGCGCTAGCACTTTCTGGCAGAAGAGGCAGCAGGGACCCAGTGTCTTGCAGCACACCTTCTCAGCAAGACCCCAGGCAGGACAACTTAGTGTTTTTCAGCCATCAAGACAAGCCGAGCGTTTTGCAGATTGCATGTCAGCCTGGCATTAGCAGTTTGCAACAGATTCCCTAGCGTTTTTGCAGCAAACAACAGATCAGCCTGGCATAAACAGTTTTCAGCAGATTCCCTAGCATTTTTGCAGCAGACAACAAATCAGCCTAGCGTTTTTGCAACTTGCAGTTCACCTAGCGTTTTGCAAATTCCCGATGGTAGAACATCCTTTTGCATCAGCATTTTCAGTTTTCAGCAGTTAGATTCCGTACCGCAGCCCCCAAACCTTGCAGATCTCACCTCCCCGCAGCAGATCCTCGCCGCATGGTCAAATCAGCCAGCTTTTCCAGATTCAGCCCGCTATTCGCAGATTTCAGCATCTGCATTTTCAGTGCATCGTTGTCGCGTCGTCATCACCGACTCAAAATTCAACAGATACAAGGCACAGCACGACGACGCGCCAGGTAACATTCAAATTCCGTTCACGCATCCTCTACACACATGGATTACAAGTACTTTCCAGAGCTTTGACCAGTATGTTACCGCTCTGGAAAACACGAACGTTCAGACGAACATTCGCTTGGCCTCTCTCGAAGGGGCTGTGCAAGGGCTTAAGTCCCGGTTTACCGCTCTAGAAAATACGACGCAGTCAAAGACTACGCGTATTTCCCAGGGTGAAACCCATCTAATTCGGTACAAAACCACTAATTTCTCAAGAGAAGAGAGAGAATTTTCGGAATTGGCCGTAAATAACTGGCTGCACCAGTGGACCACGTATTTCGACCTCCATGGGGAGCATGATTGAACGAAGGATTCAAACAATTCCACTTTATTTGTGCAGCAAGGCGCTTACAAGGTGGCGTGATATGACAAAGAAGCCTACGACGTGGGTTGACTTTTGTGAGAAATTCAAGAAGAATTTCGCCAAAATGGATCCTTTGAAAGCTTACGCCAAACTGTAGAGTCTTTTGATGAAAGCTCTGTCTTTTGATAAGTACACGACAGCTTTCAAAGCAGCACTCACCTTCTGCAAGGTGGATTCCACACACACTGTGCACATGTACCTGTTGGGATTACATGGAGATTAGCGTTGGGCCTTAATCAAGGACAAAGCCCCAGGATACAGTGGCAAAGGCCAAGACGTTCCATTTGATAAATGGAGCGAATTATGAGTAGAAAAGAACTTCAAACCATCAACCCGACGCGAGTGCTTCGAGGAAGCAACCCCAATTCCTGCACGTCGAGACCTTCTCAAGAGAAGAAGAAAGCCAAAAATGCTTCAATTGTTGATGCAGTGAAGAAGCCTTGCTTCGGATGTGGCCAGACAGGTCACCAAATCAAGGATTGCAAGACGAAGACAAAGAAATCGCAAGGTCGCCCTTCAGTTCAGATTCACAAGATCTCAGGTAACTCTGATGTCATTCAAGTTGAAATCCATCATTTAGCGCACAGTTCATGCACTAACTATACTTTTAGCACCAAAGAGTTTGACAAACACGATCTTCTCCGTTTCCCCGAGAAAATCAATGGTCACGACGTGACCGTACTCCTTGATAATGGAAGCTCACACAATTTTGTGGATGCAAAATTGGTGCAGAAATTGAGCCTGCAAACGCGGGACACTGACCATGAGTATCGCATGAAGATGGCTCGTGGCAAGGATACGGATGTATGGACTCAGATGGTTCCAGATTTGTCGCTCGAGCTAGCTGATTACAAAGGAAACCTAGATTTCCACATCTTGCGCGTGGATAGAGCAAATGTTATTTTAGGAATTCCATGGTTTTATGATAAACAAGACTCATTGTATATACACTATGTACATCACTCTCTAGTTTTTGTTAAGCAAGACATGCCTCATGTATCTGTTTCGCTTTGTAATAAGCTTTCTGTAAATAATGGTTTCACAATACCAATTGTTACTGCTTTGGAAATGTATGAAGATACAAAGTCTTCTGATGTTGACTTTTATTAATGTGTACCGTTTGCTTGGTTTGATTCATTAGTGCTTGGTACTTCTGTCACTGAATTTTGTAAAAATGTTTCATGTTCTTCTGTTGAACTTGGAAATTCCAACGAATCCAACCTTATCTGAGAAATCATGACTGCTTTCAAGCATGTTTTTCCTGATGATCTACCTCCTGGCTTGCCGCCTTCAGGAGGAGTAGATCATGGCATTGAGTTGGTGGCTAGTAGTCAGCCCTCCTCTCCTCTCAGCAACTGAAAGATTATCTCAACGGAGGTTTTGTTCGGCCAAGTAAATCCCCGTGGGAAACGCCAGTGTTACGTTCTCGAAAGAAGAATAACACTATGCACTTCTGCGTGGATTACAAGGGGTTGAATAAGCTCACTGTCAAGAACAAGTATCCGCTCCCACGTGTGGACGATTTGATAGATCGGCTCCATGGAGTGCTGTATTTTACAAAGATAGACATACGATCAGGCTATCACCCGATACAGATCAAACTGGAAGATGTTCCCAAAACGGGTTTCCATACGCGTTATGGTCACTATGAATTTTTGGTCTTGCCTTTTGGTTTGACTAATGCTCCAGCTACGTTTCAGCAGATGATGAATGATCTACTGAGACCATCTTTAGGCAACTTTGTTGTTGTATTTTTCGATGACATCTTGATCTACAGCCGAAGTTTTTCTGAGCACTTACGCATATACGCGCTGTTCTCGAGGTACTAAGAATTGAGAAGCTTTATCCTAAGGCCTTTAAGTGTGAATTCTTCAAGAAAGAGATTTTTTACTTGGGTCACATCATTACTTGCAATGGAATTCGCGTTGACCTTGAAAAGTTGGATAAAGTACAAAATTGGCCCATGCTAAAGAATGTGCGCCAAGTAAAGTCCTTTTTAGGCTTTACAAGATTCTTTCGCAAATTTATCAAGGATTACTCTAAAGTTGCTACTCCGCTTACGCAACTATTAAAAGGAGAGGTGAGAGGGCCAAAGACTTCGGATCCTCACCATAAAGGTAACCCCCCTGTTGTCTGGAATGAGCATCTCGACGAGAGCTTTCGAACACTAAAGCACTTGGTGACTACTCCGCCAATATTGCACCATGTGGATCCTAGCAAATCGTTTGTGGTTGAAACAGATTTTAGCGATTATACCATTGGTGCGGCGTTATACCACGATGGGCGTCCTGTTGTGTTTGAAAGTAAGATACTCTCTAACGCTAAGATGCGTTATCCGACGTAAGAGAAGGAGCTTTACGCCGTAGCCCATGCCTTGAGGAAATGGCGGCACTACTTGTATGGCTCTACATTTGTTGCATGGACAGATCGTCACTCCTTGCGCTATGTTTGTGAGCAGAGGCCGGAAGGCTACATGGATTGAGCTTATGCAAGAGTTTGACTTTGAGATATGTTATAGAAAAGGATCCAGCAATCGAGTTGTCGATGCATTCAGCAGGATTCTTGAGGTTAATGCCTTGTCTATGGCTAAAATCTCAACGGATTTCTATCTCTCTCTCCGAGGGGTATGTTGTTCCGATAGCTACTTTGGCAAGATATGGAAAGAGGTCGAAGCGGGTCATGACTCGCGTGCAAGCTTGGGTGGTCCGGAGACCCAAGTGAGTCGTGCTAGAGAGACAATATTCCATTAGAGGTGGACTATTGTTCAGAAATGGAAAAGTCTGCGTGCCGAAAATCGATGAGGTTTGACATAGGATTTTGTTCTAATGCCACGATGTTTCTAGCGCTCGCACCCAGGCATCCAAAGAACTTTGGCTTTGGTCAAGCGATATTTCTATTGACCAAGGATGCGCTCTAACATAGAGAGCTATGTGAAGAGATGCACTCAGTGTCAGGTCAAATAAGGCAGAGCGCCTTAAGAAAGTTGGCCAGCTACATCCATTGGAAATCCCAGATGCCAAGTGGTAAAGTAATTCCATGGACTTCATCGTTGGTTTGCCAAATACTAGTCGGGGCAATGACGCCATTTGGGTTGTGGTCGATAGACTTACAAAAATGGCAAAATTTATACCAGCGAAGTCGACAGTAAAAAGCCATGAGTTGGTAGTTTTATTTGTCGATCAGCTTTACAAGTTGTATGGTCTGCCAGAGGATATCGTCAGTGATCGAGATACTAAGTTCACTGGCCGATTTTGGTGAGATGTGTTTGCTCATCTTCAAACGAAGTTGAGTATATCGTCTTCTAACCATCCTGAGTCCGACGGACAAACTGAGAGGATGAATCAAACGTTAAGAGAACATGTTGAGAGCTTATGTCTCTCACAAGCAGTCTGATTGGGAAAGGTATCTTCCACAATTAGAGTTCGCATACAACAGTAGCAAGCATCTTGCTACTGGATTTAGCCCATTCATGCTGATATATGGATTTGAGCCTAAATCCCTGATTGCTATTGGCTTAGAGAAAGTCAAGGAAAGCCAAGCTCGTGATTTCCTGTACGACATGCAAGAAATGCTCGAATCGGCTAAGGATAGTATAAGAACGGCTCGTGATCGAGTCACTACTTACGCTAATCAAAAGATATCTCCAAGGACTCTAGATGTGGGACAATGGGTCTATCTGAAGATACCCAAAGATTCCAAGCCCACGCAAACAGGAAAGCATTATAAGCTTTCAGCTAGATATTGTGGTCCGTTCTTGATCACAAAGAAGATATGCCAAGTTGCCTACAAACTGTGTATATACAGTATTTCATGTCAGCCGCCTTAAAGAAAAACTAGGTGTTGAGCGCGCGGCGGTGTGTGCAAGTGAAAGAGCACGCGAGGAAGTGCAGCGTGTGTGCAGAGAGGGGTGGCGAAAGCCAGCAAGAGAGGAAGCGCTAGCAGAACGATGAGGGAGAGAGAGAGGACTCACGTTTTTGGGAAAAACTCAATAAGTGAGTTTTCTGTTTTCCCACTTTTATTATAAGTGACCTTTAAAAAATGTATCCAAGTTCAATATGAACCTGGACAAAGTATAAAAATGTACAAAAAGGGGTTATTTAGGCCTTTAACCCAACAACCTCCCACTTAAAGGCATAAATGACGCCTTTAAGTTAACCAACTCCCACCAGCTGTATGCAATGCTCATGTTGATTCTTAGCAAGACTCTTGGTGAGAACATCTGCAGGGTTATCCTGTGTGTGAATCTTAGTCAAGGTGACTAGACCATCCTCCAATACCTGTCGTATTAAGTGGTATCGCACATCAATGTGCTTTGTCCGTGCATGAAACATGGCATTCTTGGCCAAATAGACAGCACTTTGGCTATCACATCCCAAGACAGGAGTACTAGCAGATATACCAAGCTCTTTGACAAGTCTGCCCAACCATATGGCCTCTTTAGAAGCCTCAGTGGCTGAAATATATTCAGCCTCAGTAGTACTCAATGCCACAATTTTTTGCAGTCGTGAACACCAAGAGACAGCACCACCAGCAATAGCAAACACATAGCTACTAGTGGACTTCCTGGTATCCAAGTCACCTGCCATATCTGCATCACAATAGCCCTGCAACTTCAGGTCACTTTTGCCATAGCATATACACCTAGATTGTGTACCTGACAAGTATCTCAGAATGCATTTCACAGCTTCCCAATGTGCTTTGCCGGGATTGGACATGTATCTACTAACAACTCCCACCGCATGGGCAATGTCAGGACGAGTGGCAACCATAGTATACATAAGAGAACCACAAGCTGATGCATAAGGGATTCCCTTCATAGCATTCATTGCCACGTCATCCTTTGGGCAATCGGCTTTGCTAAGTTTTGTGTGTGGAGGTAAAGGTACTCCAAGTGACTTAGCTTCAGCCATGTTAAACCTGTCAAGTACTTTAGCAATGTACTTTTCTTGAGATAAGAAGAGCAATTTCAGCTTTCTATCTCTCTTGATTCTCATGCCCAAGATGTGCTCAGCATCACCTAAATCCTTCATTGCAAAAGCTGAATTCAGCTCACGTTTAAGAGCATCAATGGTAGACTTATGCTTCCCAGCAATCAACTTATCATCTACATATAGCACAAGGATTATAGGACTTCCATCATTATCCTTCTTTGTATACAAACAATGGTCTAAATGGCTGCGTTTAAAGCCTTGAGACAACATAAAAGTATCAAACTTTTTGTACCATTGACGTGATGACTGCCTCAAACCATACAGTGCCCTTCTTAGTTTGCATACAAGTTCCTTTCTATCAGGAACTACAAAACCCTCAAGTTGCTTCATGTAGATATCTTCATCAATGTCACCATGAAGAAAAGCTGTTTTTACATCCATTTGATTCAATTCTAAGTCAAGCACTGCAGCGAGAGCAAAAAGGACACGCAATGTCGTAAGCTTTACAACAGGAGAAAAGATCTCTTGAAAGTCAATCCCCTCTTTCTGTGCATACCCTTTGGCAACTAACCTTGCTTTATACTTGGGCTTTCCATCAACACATTTGACCTTGTAAACCCATTTGTTAGGAAGAGCCTTTCTTCCTTTAGGCAATGGCACAAGATCCCAAGTATTGTTTGCATGCAAAGATTTGATTTCCTCTTGCATCGCAAGCTCCCACTTACTGCTTAACTCACATGATTTTGCCTCTTTATATGTAAGAGGCTCTCCCTCATCTGTCAACATAACATGATGCAAAGAGGGGTCAAAGCGCTGTATCAACCTTCTGACACCAGTAGACTTGCGTACCCAATGATCTACATTCTCAAGCACAGGTTCTACATCAGGAGGCAACTCATTTTCAGCATGCTCATGCTGCTGAAAATCATTTTCAGCCATGACAGGTGGCTGTCCATCCTCATTTGGAGCATCTAAATCATGTCCTACCTCTTCTGGCTCAAGGTTAACCGGCTGATTATCAATTTCAGCTTGCGGTACTGTATCCTGAGACTCTTTTTCAACATCAATAGGTGGCAAGAGAGGCTGAAATTTGACCAATTTCTTGTCAATTTCAGAAGATGTAGCATTTTTCAGTAATTTAGCCTCATTGAACACTACATCTCGGCTGCGTACTACCCTCTTAAACTGAGGCAACCATATCCTGTAGCCCATTTCACCCTCTTCCCCATAACCTAGGAAGAGTCCTTGGATGGACTTGGCATCTAGCTTTGTCCTCAAGTCATTACGAACATGGACAAAAGCCTCGCAGCCAAACACTCTCAAATGATCATAAGAGGCAGGTTTGCCAAACCAAACCTCCTCTGAAATGTCATTTTTTAGCGTACTGTTAGGAGAGCGATTGCATACATGAACTGCAGTTTTCAAAGCCTCTCCCCAAAACCCATGAGGGAGATTAGCCGTGGACAACATGCAACGCACTCTCTCACATAAAGTACGGTTATACCTCTCAGCCACACCATTAGAAGATGGATTATAAGGAGCTGTCAACTCCCTTTTAATCCCATATTCTTCACAATAACGTTGAAATTCAGCAGACGTGTACTCCCCCCCATTGTCAGATCTCAGACATTTAAGCTTACTACCCTTTTGCGTGGTCACAAAAGCATGAAACCTCTTAAATGCATTAAATGTCTCACTCTTATTCTTTAACAAATATGCCCAGCCTTTCCTAGTGCAATCATCAATGAATGTAACAAAGTATGATGCACCACCAAAAGACTTAACAGGCATTGAACATACATCAGAGTGAATTAAATCAAGAGCATTAGCTTTGCGCGAGACACCAGAATAATAAGAAGACTTCTTTTGTTTACCATACAAACAGTCATTACAAAAATCTAACTTGGTGCCCTTTACATCAACCCTCTTCAAAGAGGAGAGCACATCAAGTCCCTTCTGGCTCATATGGCCAAGTCTTTTGTGCCACAACTCCAAATGAGAAGCAACTTCGGCCACTGCAAGAAACTTGTCAGGCAAAGCTTTGCCATGTAAATAGCACAATGTACCACTCTTGCATCCCTTGACAATGAGCATTGATCCCTTAAGCAACTTCCATGAACCCCCAGCAAAAATGGTTGTATAACCCTCTGCATCCATCTGGCCAACAGACAATAGACTCTTCTTGATGCCTGGTACATACCTTACATCTTTAAGCATAAACTCTTGGCCATTGTTTAATGCCAAGCGCACAGTGCCCATTCCTTCAATGTCACACGCATGGTTATCCCCAAGGTAAACCTTGCCATACTTGCCTGCATGATAAGAAGCAAAACACTCCACAGATGGAGTCACATGAAATGAGGCACCCGAGTCTACTATCCAAGACTGTGTAAGGCCATCATTTGCACTTAGCAATGCATCAATGACATCTCTACGTGAGATAAGCATGTCTTCTGCATTTGCTACAACAAAATCTGAGGGGCATGAATCTGCAATCAAGATCTCCTCACTGTCGGATAACTCTGTGATAACCACACTAGAGGATACATTTACAGTCTCCGAATCCTCGGAGGAGGTACCTGCTGATTTTTCCCCTTTCTTATCCTCTGTCTTCTTCTTCTCCTGTGATTCCTTCTTTCTTTCCTGCTCTTTCTTGAAATACCTGCAATCTAGCTTCTTATGGCCTTTTCTGCCACACTGGTAACAAGTCACATCCTTATCCCTAGACTTGCTTTTGCTCCTGTTTTGAGCCTTGGTACGTGTATTTTGCTTCTGATTTCTGCCTCTCGCATTGTAAGCAGAATTGCCACCTTCCCCACCACTAGACTTGCGTCTAATTTCCTCATTTAAGATGGAGCCTCACACTCCATCATATGTGAGGTTGGGCCTATTACTCAAAGAAACCACAAGCGTTTCCCAAGAGTCTGACAAAGTCATCAACAAAAATATGGCTTTCAACTTGTCATCAAAAGGTTAAAGCCCAGTATCCTGTAGCTGACTCATAACACTGGTGAAAGCACTTAAGTGCTCAGAAGCCGGCTTGGCTTTGTCAAGCATCATGTTCACCAGTTTGCGCATCAAATGCACCTGATTCACAGGGGTGGTATTCTCATAAGTGGCCTTCAACTTATGCCAAATTGCATGAACAGTGTCCAAGCCCTTTATGTCCACCAGAATGTCATCGGACACAGCCATTTTGATATAGGCCTTTGCCCTCTTGTTGAGCTTGGCCCAATCCTCATCCGGCATATCCACAGGCTTTACAGCCAAAAGGGCGTCCTCACAATCCTTGAGAAACAAAATCCCCTGCATCCTGTCCTGCCATAGGTCGAAACCTGTACCGTCAAATCGCTTGATTTCCATCAAGCTCTTGGCATCAGACGACGAGGAAGTAGAGGCCATTTGCACAGATAAAAATGCAGCAGAAAGTGTCTACACAAAATCTGAAAATTTTCAATGATCACAATGAACCGCACATTGCATACAATGTGCTGAAAATTTCAGCAATTAACAAGTATCCCCAATGCGGACTTGCATAAACCCACAAAAGGCGTACATAAACCTCAATTTGTGTACATAAAAACAGTCCAATGCTGAATTTTCTGCAAATTTACTGTTTTGGTGCATCAATTTGCATCAAATGGACCTGTTTTGAGTGGGAAAAGCAAGGGGCATTCACGGGAATCGATTTAGAACACCTACGTTTTGCTGTTTTGACCTGTAATTTTCTGGTTTTTACCTGTTTTGACCTAATTTCAGCCTGTTTTAGGCTGTTTTGGGAACCCTAATCACCCTAGGAGACACCGGAAGCAAGGGGCTTCGCGATGAAAGCGGAAATTTGACGCGAGAGAAGCCTTTTGCCTACTGTCCAGCCACCTGCGCAAAGCTTCTAAAACCCTAATCTGGCTCTGATACCAATTGTTGAGCGCGCAGCGATGTGTGCAAGTGAAAGAGCACGCTAGGAAGTGCAATGTGTGTGCAGAGGGGTGGCGAAAGCCAGAAGGAGAGGAAGCGCTAGCAGAACGATGAGGGAGAGAGAGAGGGCTCACGTTTTTTAGGAAAACTCAATAAGTGAGTTTTGGGTTTTCCCACTTTTATTATAAGTGACCTTTAAAAAATGTGTCCAGGTTCATATTGAACCTAGACAAATATGAACCTGGACAAAGTATAAAAATGTACAAAAAGGGGTTATTTAGGCCTTTAACCCAACACTAGGCAAGGCCGACGTTGTTGTGCCAATGGAGAAAAATGTATGGCAAGATATGCAAACTGAGCATATTCCTCAAGAACCAGAGGCAATTTTAGATCATCGTACTCGTCATTCGCGCCAAAAGGCTTATGACGAGTACTTAATTAAATGGAAAGGTCAATCTGATAGGTCTGCTACGTGGGAATCGGTTAGAGCTTTGAAAGCTTAGTATCCCCACTTCATTGATGAGGACATCAATGGTTCTTAAGGGGGATGGTGTTATGCCCCGCTCGCAGGAGAGGAAATCTAGCCTAGATGCCGACGAGATGCGCGTCCAGTGTTCGGGCAGACGTAGTGTGAACACGGCCAATGTGGCCGGGCATTATTATAAACAAGAGGCCAAGGCCTCATTTGTAGTTATCGACCCCCACTATAGCAGAGTGACAGTGGTTAGCCCGCGAGGCTAGAAGTGCACGAGGTCACCTCGAGGAGGTGAGGCCGGGTGGTATGGACGCCCGGTCTTCCAGGTGCACGGATGCTGGTCCCAGCACGGGGGAGCTGTCGGATGGTGGCTATGGTCGGGTGGTTCGTTCGACGCATGTCTGTAGGCGGTCTGTGTAGCCGGGAGATCCACTCCGCGTGTGTTCGTTTCACCACGACAGTTTGTTTGAGCATTTCACGTTACTCTTATGCCCTGTGGTTGCTTTTGTCAATTTATGCGTTGATTTTTGTCTTGTCCGGTTTGTGATTTAGCTCTCCGTTCAGAGGAGACTCTGCGGGATTTTTCCCGTGAGTCGATCGTATGCATTCTTGGTACACTTGACTGCTTACAACCAATGATTCTGCTACATTTTGTCTTGAGTTTCTACTCTTGTTTTAGGGGAAACTCTGTCGAAATTCTCCCAAAAATTTGGCCATAAATCTTTGGTCACGTTCTCTTGAGTTATGGCTGCTAGTAATGCTTCAGAAAGGAAAGACTACTACATAAAGAAGTTTGATGGCACAAACTTTACGATTTGGAAGCAACGCTTGATGTCTTGGTCAACATGGGCTTGGCAGCGCCATTGAAAAGAGCGTAGAGAGAATGCTTACAGTTGATGACTAGTGGGAAGAGTTGGATGCCCGTGCCATCGCCACAAGTCGATTACATCTTGGCGAGACCATATTTTTCACCATTATGGACAAGACTACAGCACAAGAGCTTTAGGAGTCTCTATGCACAACTTGGGATGGAAAAAGTGCTTCTAACAAAGAAACTTATGCGCTTGAATATGAAACAAGGTAGTAATGTTAGTGCACACTTGAAGATCGGAAACCCGGCGAGGATCTACAACCGGATGGTGCGGGTACTTGCAGGGTTTAGGGCTGATCTGAAAACGCAGGTTTTATGGGACTGAAAACACCGGTCTTCTGATGCTAAAAACGCTGGGTTGATCTTGAGAAAAAGCTAGAGCTCTTGAGGTGTTGCCTGCCTGCTGGGTGTCTGCCTCCTTGTGTCTCTGCTTCTAATGAGTGCCCAATGGGTTTCTTTTATAGTTCCTTTAGTCATTTGCCCTATCTACATTCCAACAAGGGTAAAATGAAAAGTCACTTACTAATAAATGACCTATAAGAGGTGGTTCACACGGTAAAATGCTTGCATGATGAAAATGATTGTCATGTGCAAGAGAGGATATGCAACTATGACCGGCCTGGACATGTGCGTCTTGCTACAGGCTCATAAAGGTGCCATGCTCAGTTCTAAGCTAATAACTCATGCTAGACTGTGGCAGCACTTGTCCATGTAGCGCAAGTGAAGTGCGCACGTGACACAAGGTCTTGCAACGTTTTAACATGTAAGGAGGGAAAACATTGAGTACCCCAATGGCTACATATATAAAACTTACCAAGAATGATTGCCCCAAATCGGATGTTGAAAAGACAGAGATGGAAAAAGTGCCATATTCTTCGGCAGTTGGCAGTCTCATGTTCGCCATGGTCAGTACGCGACCAGACATTGCATTTGCAATGGGAGTGGTCAGCAGGTATATAACAAATTCGGGCAGAAAGCATTGGGAAGCAGTGAAGCATATCTTGAGATACATCAAGGGTTCAACCAGCACGTGATTACGCTTTGGGAACAGTGATGCATCCATAGTTGGATACACTGATTTTGATTATGGGGGTTGTGTGGACACTAGGAGATCCACATCTGGCAACGTTTTTCTTGTTTGCTGGAGCGGTTGTCTCTTGGAGATCATGTCCTCCAAAATTGCACTTCTTTTTCCACTACAGATGTCACAAATGCGGGCACCACGTGCCAATAGAAAAGAACAGACTGAACAGACTTTTAGCACTTCAATAACAACTGTTCAATAACAACTGTTCAATAACAACTGTTCAATAACAATTGAACTGAGAGAGAGAGAGAGAGAGACGACACGCGACACGGAGTGGCGAAATTCCACCCTAGAGAGTATTGGCCCCAAACCTTGGCGCCCCTTTCGGTATTTCTTTATATTACTGCTGATTCGCAAAGTACAACAGCCGGGGAGCACCTCCTCTGCAATCTGCGCGCTGAAGAGTGCCAGAGAGGGCCCCAAAGGCTCATATTTAAAGGCCCAAAGCCTAAAAGCATCAAATATGAAAAGCTGACTCCAAGAAATCACTTTCCTAAAATTTCGGGATTTCCCTAAAAATCCGCCGCGAATTCCGGGACGTCCGTACAGGTGCCACATCATCATATTTTGATGTGCAAAGTCTTTTGAGTGTGTTCTGCTTTATTTTTAATGCCTTTATGTCACTTGGGGCCCCATCGGACGGGGTCCCCATAAGTTGGTAGGACTTCTTTTGTTGCTTGTTCTTCTTAGGGTTTCTAGAATTAGGGTTTGCAGCAATTAGGGTTTCTGGCAGAAATTAGGGTTTGCAGGTTTTAGAGTTAGGGTTTCCAGAATTAGGGTTTCAGCAGTTAGGGTTTCTGGCAGAAATTAGGGTTTGCAGGTTTTAGGGTTAGGGTTTCCAGAATTAGGGTTACAACAGTTAGGGTTTCTGGCAGAAATTAGGGTTTAGGCCCCTCGGCCGACATCTGCAAGTTGGCTCCCTTCTTCAGGGCTTTGACACGTCAACAATTTGTTACATCTCCCCTTCTTGAAGGAGAGTAATCGTCCGCGATTACAGCATATCTGCAAAACAACTCAAGTTAGCTCAAAAATTTCCGAGGGTCATTCCGAGGGACATTCCGAGGGACAATCAATTTGCTCTTTTTATTAAGGAGTTAGCTTCTCCTTTCTGCTCTTTTGATCAAGGAGTTAGCTTCTCCTTTCCGCTCTTTTGATCAAGGAGTTAGCTTCTCCTTCGGCTGTTTTGATCAAGGAGTTAGCTTCTCCTTTCGTCCAGATTGGAACTCTTGATATTCCGGCGTAGTAAAATTAGCCATCACACCCAGACCGTACTGATCTTCCACGGGTGTCTTGATGCACTAAAATTACATACCCAGGCAATCTCATCCAATTAGGAATATTCAGTAATTGACACATCACAATGCAACACAAATGCTCACATATGCATGTTACAAGACACAACAAACAGCGCCGCTGAGCACTCCTCAGAGACAAACGGTCTGCGGTATGAAGCTACTCAACGACTACCTCGTCACTCCCTCCGCAAATAACCTAAGAAGGTCCGGGCCATGAGCTCAGAGGACTGTACAACCAAACGCTCCCCAGACCGCAGTCTGCGTCGCTCGGAGGTTCAAGCATACAATGAAACGCTCCCCAGGCATCGGCCTGCGTCGTTCCGAGGTTCAAACAATACCAAAACAGTATTTCTCACTTCTCCACCCGGGAGTAAAATCACCAATCATTGAAACCAGTATCAAACCAGAGTCAAACAATTCAAATCGGCACCAAAACAGGTTCAAAACAGATATCATCCATTTCAAACAAATTCCAAACAGGATCACCAAACAAGATCAAACAGAACTTAAACTTAAAAAGCAATCTCGACATCAATCGAGCTCGAAAAGTCGACTGACTTTCCATCTTGAAACCTGCACCAAAAATTAGGGTTAGGTTCCTTCCATGAGGTCGTAGCCGAGCACAACATGGTCCATCAGCTCTTGGACAGACAGTGTTTCTTTGGCGGCGATGGTAGTCCCAAGAGATAGCAATCACACTGAACCTCCAAGGTCATCTGCTCGTGAAGAGACATCTACTGAGAGATGTCGAGAAATTTCAATTTATAATCTGCTAGGGTTTCCATGGCAAGCATTTCAGGATACCCCACTCTGCCAGAAGTTGCACTCCGAAGGAAGATGTCAGAAACCATATAACTTCGGGCAAAAATTTTCTTGAAAGCTTGCCAAGTACTTGGAGTATGTTGCTTGGTAGCTATAGACATCAACATCTGCATGGCACTGCTTCTGAGAAAAACAGTGACTTGAAACAAATCTGGATCAATAACAAACAGCACTTCAATAACAACTGTTCAATAACAACTGAACTGAGAGAGAGAGAGAGAGAGAGACGACACGCGACACGGAGTGGCGAAATTCCACCCTAGAGAGTATTGGCCCCAAACCTTGGCACCCCTTTCGGTATTTCTTTATATTACTGCTGATTCGCAAAGTACAACAGCCGGGGAGCACCTCCTCTGCAATCTGCGCGCTGAAGAGTGCCAAAGAGGGCCCCCAAGGCTCATATTTAAAGGTCCAAAGCCTAAAAGCATCAAATATGAAAAGCTTACTCCAAAAAATCACTTTCCTAAAATTTCGGGATTTCCCTAAAAATCCGCCGCGAATTCCGGGACGTCCGTACAGGTGCCACATCATCATATTTTGATGTGCAAAGTCTTTTGAGTGTGTTCTGCTTTATTTTTAATGCCTTTATGTCACTTGGGGCCCCATCGGACGGGGTCCCCATAAGTTGGTAGGACTTCTTTTGTTGCTTGTTCTTCTTAGGGTTTCTAGAATTAGGGTTTGCAGCAATTAGGGTTTCTGGCAGAAATTAGGGTTTGCAGGTTTTAGAGTTAGGGTTTCCAGAATTAGGGTTTCAGCAGTTAGGGTTTCTGGCAGAAATTAGGGTTTGCAGGTTTTAGGGTTAGGGTTTCCAGAATTAGGGTTTCAGCAGTTAGGGTTTCTGGCAGAAATTAGGGTTTAGGCCCCTCGGCCGACATCTGCAAGTTGGCTCCCTTCTTCAGGGCTTTGACACGTCAACAATTTGTTACAACAGAGGCTGAGTATGTTGCAGTTTCCAATGCCAGCAAGGAATCTCTATGGTTATCTCGTCTAGTGGGAGACCTTGGTATACACCACACTCCAGTGCTACATTGTGACAGCTAGAGTGCGATTGCATTAGCAAAGAACCCCATATTTCATTCCAAGTTGAAACACATCAAAGTCAGGTATCACGTGATACGAGATATTTTGGCTAGCAAACGCATTGAGTTAGCCAAAGTTCACACAAATGACAACCCTGCAAATGCTCTTACAAAGAGCTTAGCCACAGAGCGGTTCGCACATTGCATTGCGATGATGGGTGTAGGGTGAAGCCTCGTGATGCTTCAAATTTGTACAGATTTGTACTAACATAGACCACTTGGGACACTATGGCCTTCAAGTGGGAGATTGTAAGGGTGCAGGCCATATTGGCCAGGCGCCGCCCATTACTAACGTTACCTTATTCATTACATAATACAAAAAAGAATAAGGGGTTGTGGATTATTATCCACTACAGAGCTCCACCCACACGAGCCCTCCCACTTCTGCACTCGCACTGACACACGCTCCCGCTCGCCTCACACTTGCAGAAGGCACTTGGTTCTGCGATGATACTGAGTGCTGAAGGGTAATTGTTGTAGGTACTTGATATTGTGAGGCTAAAGGCTGAATGCTGAAAATGCTAGGGAATGACGGCTTGGATGTGTAAATGCTAAAAGCTGAAGACGTTGATCTGTTGCCGATTTTAGGGCTGAAAACGCTGATCTACTGCCGATCATAGAGGTGGACTTGGCTGAAAAACGCTGAGGTTCTGTGGATGGCAAGGCTGTGATGGTGCTGAAAAACGCTAAGGTCTTGAGGCTAGATAACTGAAAACGCGAGGTGCTTGGGGACACTCGTGCTGCAAGTACTTTGCATAGCTTCAAGTGTGACCCCCTGGGTCACCTATATACCACTCAACCTCCACGATTCTTCATAGATGATGCCAAAAAGTCACTTATAAAGTTTAATGACTTAAGTGCCCGTTCGTATCAGAGTTACCAGGGAACGGGTAAAACCATGCCTGGAACGCCGGAACGGCGTTCCTGCCGGTCGGCAGTGCTTGGAACGTCCCGGAACGGCAGTCCGTTCCGACAGGCGGACTCAAACCGGAACGGGCTCGGAACAGGGGCGGAACGCCGGAACGGAAAAAACGGCAGACTTTTCAAATGTTCAAAAACGGACAGATTTTTGAATTTTTCAAACGTCCAAAAACGGGCAGTAAGCCCTCAAAAGCTATATATGTGCCAAGCCCTCACCCTTTTCCTTCACAAGCTCTCTTGCTCTCAAGCTCTCTTGCTCTAGCCTCTCAAGCTCTATTGCTCTCGAGTCTCAAGCTCTCAAGGCTCAAGCTTCAATCTCTCAAGCTCTCAAGCTACCAACTTCCAAGCTCTCAAGCTACCAAGCTCTCAAGCTCTCAACTTCTATCTTGCTCTCAAGCTCTCAAGCATCAAGCTTTCAAAGTTCAAGGCTCTCAACTTTCAAGCTCTCTCTTGCTCTCGAGTCTCAAGGCTTTAAGCCTCAAGCTCTCTCGAGTCTCATTCCAATTTCCATCATCTAGATTCCATGGCCTCTTCTTCTCGTACAACCCCCTCCGTTCATGCGGGCAACACTCAACAGGCGAAGGAATGGTCGTGGTGGGATGAAGTGACCTTGGAGGGCACCTTGTCGGCGGCGGGAGGTTCTCGTGCATGGGCATGCAAGCTATGCTCTTACACGTGGAAAGGGGGGCGGAAAGGGGGGCATGACAAAGTGAGGGCACACTTTCTTCGAGTGCCGGGACATGAGGTGAGATTTTGCACCAACGTAACCATCGAGAAGAGGAAGGAGCTCGAGGAAAAGGATAGGCAATTCAACCACAAAGCCAAGCCCGCACGCAAAGGTATTGATCCAAAGACCCTCATTTTCCCTTCTTCCTCTCTACCCGGTGTAGGTGTTGGTGCATCTTCACAAGGTCCAAAACGTCGTCAAAGGACCCTTGCCACCTCTTGGGACCCAAAGAAGAAGGAAGAGGTGGATGCGGCCGTGGCTCGATTCTTCTATCACGACCATATCCCATTTGTCGCGGCGAGGTATGTTCATTGTTTTATGATTTATCAATCTTCTCTCTCATTTCTTCCGTTATCGTCAGTTCCACCTTTTTGATACTAACCTCTTCTATATTTAATCGAAATAGGTCGGAGTATTGGAAAGTCATGGTGCAACGGATAGGAGAGTATGGCACCGGCTATGTGCCGCCATCTTCAGAGGCTCTCCGAACCACTTTGCTCGATCGAGAGAAGGCTATCGTGGAGCAAGCAACCCTCAATATTCAGCGTCTTTGGGCAAAACATGGCATTTCCCTCATTGTCGACGGGTGGAGCGATACAAGGAAGAGATCTATCCATGGTCTCGTAGCATACTCGAGTGGAGAGATGTACTTTGTGCACTCTCATGATGCCACCGAGAGTGGCAAGTCCGCCGATGTCCTCTCTGCAGAGTGGACAGCGGCCATAGAAACCATCGGTGAGCAACACGTGGTGGCCTTTGTCACAGATGGGGAGGCATCAAATAGGGCAGCAGCAGCTATTATAGAGGGCCACTATCCGCATGTAACAGTGTGCATGGAGTGGAGAAGGCTAATGATCTTGTCTTCGTCAGCGCAAATTTGAAAATGCTTCGCAAGAGTACAGACAAACAGACAGATCCTTTTACACAGTGGGAGATGGAGCAAGAGGCTCCTCAGGCAGGTGGAGATGCACATCCACCAACACCAGGTACTTCATCCGTGGCTGAGATCGAGCCGGACCTAGAGCTCGATGATGAGGAATGGGAGGATGTGCATGATTTACAGCCGGCTACTACGGATTGGGAGGCCTCTCAAGCTAGTGGCTCTTGAGTCTTGAGTCTTTGCCATTTATCCTTACCTTTTTGTATGGTTGCTTGAGCCTTGCCCTCTTTGCCATTTGTAGCTACTAGCATCTTTATGGTATTTGTCACCTTCAGTCTTTTGGTATTGTGGTCACTGGTTTGCCCCCCTTTGTTTTTTTTTGTAGCACCTTGGCGGCCCTTGAGGCTTGTTAGCCATAATTAATTCCAAAGTGTTATCTCTGACTACTACTCTTGCAATTATTTGAGAGCATTGTGTATGGGCATTGTGTTTGCTCAATGTTGTATATGTGTTATGTACTCTAGGCGCCGCACATCCCAATCAAGTCATAATAAGGTTGAATGGTCTTCGAATCGTGTTTTTTGTGGGTATTAGAGTCAAAGGACTCTAGTACTACTTGTATTCAAACACATAACGCTAAAAAAAACAATATTTGGGTGTTTTTCTAGCCTCCCGTTCCGCGCCGTTCCCATTCCGGGCCCGTTCCCGTTCCGCAGGGAGGCCTGTCGCCGTTCCCGTTCCGCGTTCCGGGTAACTCTGGTTAATATGCCTATATACCGACTAACTATACTGTGGAAGGCAACTATGACCTGCCTGGGCATGCACGTCTTGCTATAGGCTCACAAAGTGTCAAGCTAGATCCTACAGCAAGAAAAATTCACTCTTATTAGCATTGATAACTAACTTGTGATCTCGCATTCCTGAAAGACGTGTAGCAGATGGGGTCTATGTTCTGCCTCATCCTTGGAGAAGACTATAATGTCATCAAAGAAAGTGCCAACAAAAGATCTGTACTCTCTGAAAATCCTATCCATCATTCGGTTGAAAGTCGCTGGAGCATTGGTAAGGCCAAAAGGCATCACCAAAAATTCATATAAACCGAAGCTCGTCCGAAAAGCTGTCTTGTAGACATCTCCCAGCACGATTCGGATCTGATGATATCCGCTTTTCAAATCGATCCTGCTAAAACAAGAGGATCCCTGTAATCGTTCAAGAATATCATCGATCCTCGAAATCCGAAATCTGTTCTTGATGGTGATTTTAGTGAGAGCTCTATAATCAATGCACATTCTCCAAGATCCGTCTTTCTTTAAAACCAACAATACCGGAGAGCAGTATGGTGAAGTACTCGGCTGGATAAGACCCTTTTCCAAAAGGTCTTTCACTTGGTTCATAATCTCTTCATTCTGGGCTTGGCTCACACGGTAAGGTGGCCGGTTCAGTGGAGTGCTTCCACGTATCAGATCAATAGTATGATCCTCAGGACAAGGACTACGACTGACGCTAGACTGTAGCAAACGCTTGTCCACGTGGCACAAGTGAAGTGCACACGTGACATCCCCCCCTCTTATAGGTAAGGCACAACTGTCGAACTTCTTCCTTTGAATGCTTGTCTGTACTTCTGATGTAAACTGCTCCTTATGCTTGTGGATGCATAAACCGATGAAAACTCCTCCAAACTGGTGGATACTGCAGATGTAGGTACTACTACGACGTAACCACCGACCATACTAGTTACTAGTAGACTTACTACTGTCGCAGAATACCAGCCTTGGTGCTGACTCTAGAGGTATTTCCAAGGGTTGCTTGTAAACAGAAGTGGATGCACGCTACATGCGAATGCGAATGCAGCAGAGAGTTAGGGATCCTTGCTCCAACTCCTTCCATATCTGCATACAAGGCAAGGAAATCTTCGTATTCAAGCTCGATATTCGTGGATCCGATGTCGATCTTCGTTCAAAGACATAGTGATGAACACGGAGCACGCCCGATGCGCGATGGACTAAGGGTAGGAGTGGCTAATAACTCCGGGATCGGGACACGAAGCTTCTTTCAGGGAAAAACTTAGAGAGATCTTTGGGTTCTTCGTTCTGTTTGGGTTCTTGGTGGTTCTTCCCTTGAGTTCGCAAAGCCGAAGCACGTACAGAGCTCTGATACAAATGTCAAGTGCACCGTTAGTGTTTAGGATTTAGCTCTGATCTAGTACTCCCCACAAACACAAGGCTACTTTGCCTTCAATTGAAAAGAGAAACTCAATTGAACACAATTAATGAGAGAGACGCACAGAGAGAAAAGAGAGACGACACGGCATGTCGAGTCCCAACCACCCTCAAGGGCCCCCTTGCTCTGTTGCCATAGCAAAAACTTTCTTCATTACTTGCACAAATGCTAATACAATGACTAAATGCTGATGACGTTGATGGGTACTTGATGGAGATGTTGAGTGCTGAGGTACTAATGGGTACTTGCTAGAGGTACTTGGTTCTGCGATGTTGCTGAGTGCTGAAGAGTACTTGTTGTAGGTACTTGATACTGCGAGGCTAAACGCTGAATGCTGAAAACACTAGGGAATGACGGCTTGAATGTGTAAATGTTAAGGGCTGAAGACGCTGATGCTGCTGACCATAGGGCTGAAAATGCTGATCTGCTGCTGATCATAGGCCTGAAAACGCTGGTGGACTTTGGCTGAAAAACATTGAGGTTCTGTGAATGGCAAGGCTGCAATGGTGCTGAAAAACGCAAGGTGCTAAGGCTGGCTGACTGAAAGCGCCAGGTGCTTGGGGGCACTAGTGCCGCGAGTACTTCGCGTACGGACCTCTTGCTTCAAGTGTGACCCCATGGGTCACCTATATACCCCCAACATGTTGGTCGAGCACACACAATTGGGCCTTCACAATTCTTCATAAATCAAGCTACCTCTAGATGTGTCAGGTTTCAATGAGTGGCAAGCCACCTTAATGCTACTAGGAGTGCTAGAGTTTAAATTTTGAGATAGGTCATACATTTTCCTTCATAATATACAAAGTATTTTTGGTTTGCAGGAGGACTTTGCACTGGCTACTATCTCCAAGTATCAAGAGGAGAGGAATGGATTTGTTTCAGATGGCAATAGTGTTGACAAGGCAATGGAGATCTCCAATAACCCATTGGATTGCCTTAAATTGTGCTTTGAAAAGGCAGAAAAGTATAAAGAAAGCCTTCCTGATGAGGCCACATTTCAAACAATTCCAAATAATCTCAATGATGCCAAAAAGTCACTTATTAAATTTGATGACTTAAATGCCTGTTCATATGCTAGTGGGTGTAATACTAGGTACTAACATATGCTCCCAAACACAACACACACCACACGCACACATAGATGAGCATACATCAACACAAAGTTCAGCATAATGAGTTTCTGTCATGACTCCAGAGATCAAGGGCAGACTCAGCCATAATGAAGCCTAGCACTAAAAGAAGCATTAAATCAAAACAATTAGCACAAAAATAAGGTAGTTGATAAAGCATACGCACCACAAAAGATAGAAAGAATTAGCACAATAAACGGGTCGTAACTGGGACGAAAACGTCACAATGTGAAATTTGCATATCCGCTATACGACTAAAAAATATACCTATACGCTTGTGTATTACACAACAAGTTTTTCCACATCAAATATCCCGAATAGCCAGTAGCCACTTCCCCACTCTGTAGGTCAAAGATGTCTGCAAAATCTAGATCTGTGGCATACAGATCTACCATATCCTCGAAGCTGTGGTGATGAACTGCCGGAATATTCAAAACCAAAGGCTTATGAAATAGTTGCATTCGCCACCACGTTCTTCTGTCCCTGAACATGCACAATCCGAAAGTAAAATTGTGACAAAATGTTTGCCCATCGCATCTACTTGTCCGAATGTTGTTTTTGAGACAAGAAATAGTGTAAACTCTAGTGATCGTTGAACACTATAAGATCAGCTTCGACTAGAAAGTGTCGCCATTGAGTAAGAGCATGGATAACTACCAAAAGCTCTTTCTCATAAGTCTGTGCAACTCGTTCTGGTCTGGAAAACATTCGACTCTCATAAGCTACAACATGGCCCTCCTGCAAACCGCTCCCAGACTGCGACCACAAGCATCACAATATACTTCAAGTCGAGCAAAATCAATACAAAACCAGTCGTCAACTTCTCCTTGAGAGTCTGGAAGGTTGCAATCTCAAATGGTCCCCATGTGAAAGGAACACCTTTCTGTGTCAAAGCACGTAGAGGAGAAGCAATCTCCGCAAATTCTTGAATGAACCGCCGATAGTAAGAGCACAACCCAAAAAGCTTTGAACCTCATGAACATTCTCAAGATCTGGCTAATCTTTGATGGTCTCAACCTTGGCCGGATCCATTCTGACACCCTCTAAGAGACGATGTGTCCCAAAGAGTGGATCTCTGATAAGAAAAACTCACTCTTCTTGCCATTCACCACCAACCGATATTGCCTCAATGCCTAGAAATCCTATAACATGTGGTGTTGATACTCTGCCTCATTCTTGGAGAATACCATGATTTCCTTCAAAAAGGTGCCCACAAATGGCCTATACTCTCGAAAAATCTTGTCCATCATCTTGTTGAGCATTTGTGAGACCAAAAGGCATTACTAAATACTCGTACAATCTAAAGGACGTCCTGAACGCAGTCTTGTATACATCTCCAAGAGAAATCATGATCTGATATTAGCCACTTTTCAGGTCGATCCTACTGAAACAAGTAGAACCCTGTAACCTGTCCAGTATAAAATCGATCTTCGGTATTGGAAAACTGCCCTTGATTGTGATTTTATTGAGAGCCCTGTAGTCAATGCACATTCTCCAAGATCCATCTCTCTCTTCCAAACGTATCTGCCTGAGACTGCAAATGGCATCTTTGTTTCTATCCTTTTCTTCACCATTAAAATGAGGAAGTTTTATATCTTTGAGGATAGGGTTTTCTCTAGGTTTGGACTAGGTTTCAAGAGGAGGAAAAGTAGTCTCTCTCTACACGGTTCCAATTCCCTTTTACTAGTCACTACCCAGCCAACCGATTGCGCAGCTGACTTCAGGAGAGAACAATGCCGAAAGTATGGTCAATATCAGAGGGTGCCAAGCAACCCCATGCGGCCGTGGCAAGGTGAGAATTTCAGCTCTGAGACCAGTATTAGAAGGCATGCTTTGGCGAGCTTGCGAGTATACAAGCTGTAGACTATGGCAAAAGCAAGCCACAAAAAAGGAAGACACACAAACACTCGGAGCACCACCACTCCCCTCACATGGCTCCATCACGGCACCACCCATTGCATGGGACCTTTTTTCTAACAGTAACCAGTTAGACACCTGTGACCCCCCTATTTTTAATCTCAAGGAGACGGTTCACCCGTGGGCCATGCGCCCTTGCTCCAAGCGTAAATAGTGTGTGTCCTAGCTATACGATGCGTCACAGCATGCCAAAAATTTTCTGCCATGCGATCGCTCAAAATAGACTTGGGCATCCAATACTCTCCCAAGGTTGATTAGGCACATGCAAAGGTTGAAATGACCCAAAATGACCCAAGCGTCTTACGCCGATCGTACTTGACTTTTTCGCAAACCAAGCATTCCCGAATATACAGATCGATGTCTGCTCTAAGGCTTGGCCAAAAGAAGTATCTTTCCAATGCTAAGGTCGTAGGGAGAATACCCCGGTGACCCGCATAGGGCAAAGCATGCGCTTCATCCATGATTTTCTTCCTCAATGACACCGCCACGCAGATTGCTTGGTGGTGGTAGAGGTAACTATCCCGAGCACAAATAATCAATAAGCTGAAAATAAGTAGAGTGTTGAACAAACGAGACAAGGGAGAAGCTCAACACAGTATTGGGGACCAAAAGATGGCTGCACAAATAGTTGGTGAACTCTCCCCCCACCCCCACCCCCAAACGATAGTACAGAAAGTGGCGCTAGAATAGGGAGGAGAAGGAAAAAGAGACCAACGGCATCTTTTCAGAGAGAGGAGAGAGAGAGGCCTCGCTGTCTTCAGCTGAAAAAGGGGTGCCTCCTAATTCTTGGAGCTGAAAAATAATGCTTACACAGAACTCCCCATGCAACCTCATGCACAGATGCAATGCATACATAGATTTCCTCGTGGGAAAGTACCTGCTTTCCGAAAAGCACTTAAAAATATCCTACTTTTTAGAAAAAACTTCTCAAAACCCATCTTTATTCTTGTGCCTGCAACTTTACGCGTGATCCTTTACCCCGTTCAGACTTCCTCCCGCACCTAAAGAATATTTTCTATCCGATGCTCCCGCCACCCATCCCGTGACCCATCAAGAATACTCGTTTATCGGTCTCTTCCACCGAACTTACCGAACAACTCCTTCACGATGCTTAATGTCACCCATCATATGACACATCTGAGTTGTTCATTCCTGATGGCTTTTATGAGTTCCAATCGATCTACAGTTTCTAACTTTAACGTGTACACATTTAAAAATCCTAATTTTATTAAACAGAAATTACTTGAGAATAAGAAAATAGTCCATTAGCAACAAAAGCCCTACTTCACTAGCCTTAAATTGAGTAACAAATGCCTAAAGCACTCATACAATAGAGCCGACAGGTAAAAGCATCATGACCATACATGAGCTAATCAACAGAAATTGGAGGACACAATACAAATGTCAAACCCAACTAGGGTTCTTTTAGGGAGAACATGCTTGAAACTCCTCCTCGTGAATCGTGCAAGTTTGCATGTTCTCATGAAGGCCAGAGATAGAGGGCAAGCTTGCACATATGCAAGATATAGCAGGCAACCATTCCTCAATGCCACACAAACGCATTGCAGCGGCAGATCGAAGTTCTACACTTATTTTACCAAAGGCATAGAGTGAGACAAAGAGTATGAGCGAAAGTTTACGGTAAAAGGAAACAGTCAAGAACCTCAAAAATTTTACAAAGTAGTGAATCAACTAACTGATTGATGAGACAACAATTGATTTATTGATCCATAAAGGCAAAAAATACACCAAGAAAATAAATTGAGCCACATTGTTACAAGCATAGGATCCAACGTAAAAATAAAAAGCATGACTCACATATTGACACTTCACCACAAGAACCGCGACACTCTTGCTGATGACGTTGACTCTTCTATCAATCACCTGCTTAAAGGCAAAGAGATTAGAATAGTTATGAATAACAATACATACTCAAAAATTTAAGCACATGCATACCCGAAAACAAATATCAAACGGCGGACTCTTTTGGGTACTCTTTGCCTCGCCTTCATCAACCATAAACTGCACATCTAAGCTTTTGGTGAATGGTCTCTCAGCATCACTATCTCCAAGTATATGTTCCTCTCCCTATACACAAGTGAAAAGTACTTTTGTCTCAAGCATAACCAAGTTAAGGAAAGAGGCGATCTACAATTTGAACTCATCATATTTTGTTATAAAGACGATGATACACACCATAAGAAACACTAGAAGAACAATTTTCCTTGTGCAAACTACAGGTGGTGAAAGGCAAGATGCAAAGGAACACGAGCTTGGCACAAATTTCTAGTCCTACTCCTTTCCACTTTGAACCCTTCCTTGTGCAAGGGATGTTCTTAGCCCTCCAAGGAGTTTTTGATGGGGAAAATAACAGCTCCCTGTTCACTCTAGAAAGAGTATTGGCCCCAAACCTTGGCGTCCCTTTCGGTATTTCTTTATATTACTTGAACTCAATACAATGCCGGTACTCCACCTTCTGCACATTCATACTGAAGCATGCCAGAGAATGAGCCCTCTGCACATATTTAAAGGCCCTTGGCCTGGAAAAGCAGTTACACGAAAAACAATCAAACTCAAAAGCAACTAATCCCAAAAGCTGGCGTTGAAAACTGCCCAGTGTAAATCACGAAAATCCGTAGAGGCTGCCACGTCAGCAGGTCAACGTAAAATCCAAAAAACCATACAAGCTGCCATGTCAGCAATCAGCACAAAATTCGGAGATCCGTATTGTTGCCACGTCATTAGCTTCTACGCAAATAAGCTTGTGTGTGTGTGTGTGCTGGTCCTGCTTTATTATAACATCTTTAGGTCACTTGGGCCCCATCGGACGGGGTCCCATAAGTTGGTGGGAACCCTTCTTTAAAAATAGGCCACTCAGCAAGACTATGCAAGTTAGTAATCATCCGCAATTACACCATATCTACAAAACAACTCAAGATAGCTCAAAAATTTCCGAGGGACATTCCGAGGGCCAATCAGTTTCTCATTCCAAATCGGAGCTCTTGATATCCTGGGTCGTTGACTTCCCAGAAGTATCTCATCCAATAAGGAATATTCAATGGTTAGCACATCACAATGCAACACAAATGCTCACATATGCATGTCACAAGACACAACGAACAGCGCCGTTGAGCACTCCCCCGAGACAAGCGGTCTGTGGTATGAAGCTACTCCCCCAGCAAATAACCTAAAAAGGTCCGGGCCATGAGTTCAGAGGACTAGTACAACCAAACACTCCCTAGACCGCAATCTGCGTCGCTTGGAGGTTCAAGCATACAACCAAACACTCCCCAGACATCCCGTCTGCGTCGTTCGGAGGTTTTCCAGCATACAACGAAACGCTTCCCAGACATCCCGTTGGCGTCGTTCCAAGGTTCAAACAAATACCAAAACAGCATTTCTCGCTACTCCCTCCGAGAGTAAATCACCAATCAATGAAACTAGTATTAAAACCAAAGTCAAACAGTTCAAATCGGCACCAAGACAGGTTTAAAACAGATAGCATCCATTTCAAACAAATTTCAAATAATACTTTCTCAAATAGTGTTCAAAAGTATCTAACTATAAAAACAGCTAGAGAGTTCATTCAGGGATTTGTTCGGACAACGAACTTTGAGGACGATTAGCTTGCCCTTCTGCATCACGGTGATGGTTCGGTTCCGAACCTCGATAGTCGCATCATTCTTGTCATGCAAGGGTATGCGTTGCAATTGCCTAATTTCATAATGTGGAAATCGGCTTTTCCATGATAATCTTGGATAGTCACTGGAAGAGCACCAATGAGCGGTACCACTTTCTGAGTTTGCCCCGTGGCTAGCTCAGCTTCAATTTCTCCACCCTCTGCATCATTATCGAAGTGCATCTGCTTCAAGAATTCTGGATGGATGAAGTTCTCTGTAGCTCCGGGGTCAAAGAAAATAAGGGCTTTCAAGCCATTGACTTTGCCATATAGTTGACAGAATTCATTTGTACTTTCAAGGCATATGCCATAGATATCAGGGACTAGTCCAATAGCGGGTCTAGCTCTCTTGGCTAGAGGTGGCCCTGAGGATCGTTCTGTCGTGGGAGCAGAAGGTTGCTCTGAAGACGCCAAGGCTCGCTCAAGACATGTAGTAAATGTATGCCCTATTTGAAAGCATTCGAAGCATCAGCCTTCTTGTAAAAGGGTTTCTCATTGACGTGCCAGACAAGGCCTTTCAAGTTGGGTGTCACAAGACTCCCGAAAATTTGTTCGTTGTTATCGAGAGTTGTGGTTAGTGGCTGGAGATTCTTCTGTGGTAAACTCCAACTTTCCCTTTATCAATTTGTAGTCGACCGCGGCATGGTCCATAAGCTCGTGCATGGTGGAGACTTGCTTGGAGAGACAATATTCCTACAATGGTGTATCGCTCGCATTGGGACTCCAAGGGAACGAACCTAAAGAAGGACACCAGAAGGTACACTGAAACCGGCCTGTTCAATCCAAAAAGGGCGGTAGACTTTACTTTAAACCTTGATTTAGCTTTCACCCATTATTAGTCGTCTATTTTACCTGTACTTTCAAGACACAACAAAGGGGAGAGGGATACAGGCTGCTAGATTGCACCTGTATGAGTAGACCGACACCAGATTGGCCCCTAACTTAGGCGCCCCTTTCGGTATTTCTTTATTGTTCAAAAGAGGGAATAAACGCTGTGGTTCCCTACAAGCTGCCCCGCACAAATTCGGCTGAATTTCCACTGTTCCAGCCCGATTTCGGCAGCATAACTGTACTAGAACCCTTCACAGTCAGTATTCCCACACATTGACTGACTTTCCCGACGCATACAGGCACTTTGCAAAACCTGGCGAGAATCTGCAGCACGCTGAATTCTCTGTTTTCAGCCCTGAAAATGCGCCAGATCACCTGTACAGCGGTCCCCTTGCGTCCCCGAACCTCCTGGGGGTATTAGGGTCCGTTTAGGGCCAAAACCCTAAACCTGCAAAAATACACAGCAGGCTGTAATTCACTGTTTCGGGCTCCGTTTCGCGTGCCGGTCGCATCCGTAGCAAGTCCTCGAGCTCCCGCACCTGTAGGGCTACTTGCCCTTTGAATCGGACGAGATTTCTGGCGTGAAACCTCTCCGAATTCACCTGTACCTGCGGGGGGATTAGCCGCTAGCTAATCCAGTACCTGTGCAAGAGGCTCTTGCCTCGGCAATTGCGCATGAACCCACACAACTGTACATTGGTCAAATGAAGAGCCCACTAGTGGGGCATAACATACTGCCAAAGGGGAGAGAGAGGGTAGTGCGTAGCGTGCAAGGCATCACTCCTGGCACCGCACTGTGCATAAGAGGGAAAGCAAGCACTCCATAGCTCTTAACCTGTGACAAAACTGAAAATGAGCCTCTCCCAGCTTAAAATTCAGCGCCACTTCTTGTTGCATGAGACAAGTGCACCAGAAGGTGCCACTTGGCACATTTATAAGCATTTTCCCGTTTCGGGGTTGCCGCCTAAAAATATCCCAACCGGTTGCCCAGTTGACTTCACGGCAGAGTAAGAAAATGTTCCCCTTGTCATTCCGGAGGTAATGACGTCAACACATTTTCAGGTCCCAAAATAGCAGTTCCCTAAATTTTAGGAGATGCTGCCATTGTATCTTTCTAGGTCATCCGACCCTCTTTGTACACTGCGGCCACATCCAGAACTGAAATGTAGCCTCTGTAGCAAAGGATTCCACTTTGGCTAGTCAATGACCCCACTTGGCTAACCATAGTCCTTGTCCAACCTTAGTGCTCTCTTGCCCTCAGGCCTGGACTTCCTCTGGACAGTTCCACACTAGCTATGCAATGCAGGGCAGTTAGATTTCCCGAGGGGTGTTTCCAAAAAGTGAAAGTAAATAGATAATAAGAAAGAAATCAACAAAAAGGATAGATAGTAGTCACACGCTGGTGACATACACGTCGAGAAACGTTTGGTTATAGTCGTCCATGGTTTCGATGGCAAGCATTTCAGGATAACCCACTCTGCAAGAAGCATATAACTTCGCGCAAAAAAAATTCTTGAAAGCTTGCCAAATCCTTGGAGTGAGTGGCTTGATAGCTACAAACATCCACCACCGTATCTGAGAAAAACAGCAGCTTGAAACAAATATTGATCCTTCTCTTGCAAGTGATCTTTATGGCTTATGCCCTGTAAGACATGAGCAATGAAGACAGAAGCGCACCCGATGCACGATGGAGTAAGGGTGGGAGTGGCTAATAGGTCCGGGGTCGGAGCACGGACCTTCTTTAAATAAAATTCCAATAGACTTTGGAAGCGCCGGTTTGCTCTGTCTGCTCTTTTGTAGGACCGGTATGCTTTCAGAAAAGCACACGCCTGATGCTCTGATACCACTGTCACAAGACAAGAACCACGTGCCAATAGAAAAGAGCAGACTGAACAAACTTTTAGCACTTCAATAACAATTGAACTGAAAAAGAGAGAGACGACACGAGGAGTGGTGAAGTTCCACCCCAGAGAGTATTGGCCCCAAACCTTGGCGCCCCTTTCAATATTTCTTTATATTAGTTAAACTCAGTACAATGCCGGTACTCCACCCTCTGTACCTTCGTATTGAGCATGCCAAAGAATGAGCCCTCTGCACATATTTAAAGGCCCTTGGCCCTAAAAAGCAGTTGAATGAAAAACGGACAAACAGCAAATGGTCCCAATTGCTGGCGTTGAAAACTGCCCAGCGTAAATCACAAAAATCCGTACAGGCTGCCACGTTAGCAGGTCAGCATAAAATCTGGGAATCCATACAAGCTGCCATGTCAACAGTCAGCGCAAAATTCGGAGACCGTAATGTTGCCACGTCATCAGCTTCTACGCAAATAAGCTTATGTGTGTGTATGTGTGCTGGTCCTGCTTTATTTTAACATCTTTAGGTCACTTGGCCCCCATCAGACAGGGTCCCATAAGTTGGTGAGAGCCCTTCTTTGAAAATAGGCCACTCGGTAAGACTTTGCAAGTTGGTAAAACTTCTTTTGCTGCTTTTGATAGTTCACTTAGAGTTTTGGCCCCTCGGTCGGGATCTGCAAGTTGGCTCTGTTCTTCAGTGGCTTAACACGTCAACAATGTTTTGCCCATCCTTAAAGAAGACAATAATGTCATCAAAGAAAGTGCCAACAAAAGATCTGTACTCTCTGAAAATCCTGTCCATCATTCGGTTAAAGGTCGCTGGAGCATTGCTAAGGCCAAAAGGCATCACCAAAAATTCGAATAAACCGAAGGTCGTCCGAAAAGCTATCTTGTAGACATCTCCCGACGCAATTCGGATCTGATAATATCCGCTCTTCAAAACGATCCTGCTGAAACACGAGGATCCCTGTAGTCGGTCAAGAATATCATCAATCATAGGAATCGGAAATCTGTTCTTGATGGTGATTTTATTGAGAGCTCTATAATCAATGCACATTCTCCAAGATCCGTCTTTCTTCAAAACCAACAACACCGGAGAGCAGTAAGGTGAAGTACTCCGTTGTATAAGACCCTTTTCCAAGAGGTCTTTCACTGATTCATAATTTCTTCATTCTGGGCTCGGCTCACAAGGTAAGGTGACCGGTTCGGTGGTGTGTTTCCAGGTATCAGATCAATAGTCAATAGTATGATCTTCAAGACGAGCTGGTGGCAACTCGCCTGGCAGGCCCTTTGAAAAGCAATCGGCATGAGTGTGGGGAAAATCTTGGCGTTCTTTATCAAGTTCAGACATATTTGTCCTATGTTCATCATTCAACTCTTTCAAAAAGATCGAGTAAACAAACAGAGTGGATTTCATTAATTTCGAAACGGTCGAAGCCGATACAGTAGGGACAGACTCGCCCTTAAGTTTCACATCAAGTACAATGGTTCGGCCCTTTTCAATAGTCAAAGTCGCTTTCTTCGCCCGATAATCGACCACGGCGTTGTTCTTATGGTACCAAGGGATTCCCAAGAGGACATCACAACCTTCCAAGAGCATTATGTAGAAGTCCTCGTGCCCCAAATACCCCTGACAATGCAATCGAAATTTGCCAACGACATGTGTAATGGCCACGTTCCTGCCGGGTGCCACTAGAACTGCCTCTGCTTGTGGTCCCATCCGATCGGGTGTAATCTCGAGCCGCGCCGCCAATTCAGGTGAAATGAAGTTGGCCTTGGCTCCTCCATCAAAGAAAATCAGGGCTTCTTGATCTTTCACTTTGCCCCAAGCTCGGCAAAGTTCTGTACTTTCGTCAATCGTGCTTGGGCAGTACCCATGCAATCTGGAACCAATCCTGCTTTCATCTTGCCTTTTCCTCCACGTTCCTCAGCTGCTTTCGAACTCTCTGGCCTATTTTCATCTTGTTCTTTCTGTGCCTTTTTAGGGAGCTTCGCGGAGATGTGCCCTTGTTCCCCGCGTCCAAAACACTTTGTCACAAATGGGTGACGTGGCATGATGTGGCATAGTATGGCTTAATAGCAGATTCACACACCCTCCCCGGCTGGCCAGATCCCGAAAAACCCGCTGACATGCTGACGTGGCATTCCGTACGACAGAATCCCGTGATTTGCGACGCTTTCTACGCTGGACTACTGACGTGGCAATACGTACGGAAAAGCTGGCTGATTTATACAGAATAAAGCAATGCTGAATTTCTACGCAAGCTTTTGGGAGAGGCTTTGGAATAAGTTGCTTTGTTTTAAGTGGTTTTTAAATGAAGCTTTTGATTTTGAAGCTTTTGGGGCTCTGCTTTTAGCATCCCTTGTAACCTTTATAAAGAACCCAAGGGGGGCTCCCTCTGTAGAGCATCTAGACGTAGAGTCCGAGAGCGGGAGTTGTACTTTGCTCAAAGATTAATATAAAAAGAAATACCGAAAGGGGCGCCAGTCTTTGGGGCCAATACCTCTTGGAACTCCGCCAAGCCGTGTCGAATCAATTGTGAATTGTGAACTGTTTTGAAGTGAATCTCTATTGTGTCGCGGTAGAATCTTGACTTGGAGTGTCCAAGTCTGTTACACTGGTATCAGAGCGTGGCCGATTTCTCTTCTACCGGGAAAACCGATCCTTTTCTCGAGACACTTATGGATTCAAACAGAGATTAGTCGACTTCCTCTGCATCTGGAGATGCGAGAAGAGATCACGAAGAAGATTCTCACGAGGAGTATGCCGCCTCGGCCTACTCAGGCGGAGATTGAAGAGATGAAGCGTCGACAATTGGTTGACGATGTGACAAAGATGATGATCAACATTGCGAAGGATCCCAAATTTGAAAAAAAAAAATACGCAGACATCCTTCGACGAAATCCACTCTCAGTGATGGAAGGCCACAGAATCACCCCTCAAACCGGCACTTAAGAAACCTCCTACTCCAAGGATGTTTACAGAGCAAGAATTAGAAGAGGTGGTTGATACTTGGATTACCCAGCTTTTTGATGCAACCAACAAAGCCAAAAAGCACGACAAAAAGCAGAAGAAAGGAATTGACTTCCCGGATTATTTGGGTCGTCAATCTGCTTTTGCCTCAGCAAGACAGCAGAAGAAGCGTGTCAGATTTAAAAGAGTATCCAGTTCTTCTTCTTCTGACAGTTCTTCTAGCTCTTCTGACTCGAGCGAAGAAGACAGGAAAGGGAAAAAGCAAAGCAAAAAGCAAAGCTTGGGAAAAGGGCAAGAAAAAGACAAAGAAGCCTAAGTTTCGCCCAGTTTCTAACAGTTCTACAGAGGATTCGTCTTCAAACAGTTCGGACTCCAATAATTACGGATTTTATGCAAAGAAGAAGAATTTTTATAAAGCCAACCAGTATGACTTTTTGGAGGATAAAAGCAAGAAAGTTCAAGAATTTAAAGAACGTGGACAATCAATTAAATTTGACACTTTTTCTGGATTCCGTGATGCTTCGAGAGCTTTGGCCTTCATACAGCAGTTTGACATAGCTTTCTCTAGAGGGCATTACTCGGAGCACTCCAAGATTCGGAGGGCTACCTCTTACTTCAAGGGAAATGCTCGAACATGATGGTCCACTCTTCTATTGAACAAGAAAGCGCAAGTTAAATGGCTGAAATTTAAAAGGCTTTTTATTTCTTCTTGGTTGACTCGGGAGTATGAACGCGACATACGAACTGCTTGGAACCATCTTCGGATGACCAAGAAAGATACCTTGGACGCATACTGCGAGAGATTTTGGAGCTCTTTTCTACCCGCTTCTCCATTTAAGAAGATCTCATTTAAAGAACAAATTGAGCGGTTTACCCTGGGACTCCCTACGGAGATCTGAGATCACTGCTTAGAGCAAAAGTCAGATTCTATTTAAAAACTGATGAGTCATGCGAAACGGGGACTTGCCATTCACTCAGGCAGTTTGACTCGCCCCACAAATGAGATCATGACACAGAAAATAGAACAGACTTCTAAAAATGAAAGTAGAAAGAAGAAGAGCCCCCAAGATCAGAAAGATAAGGATGCACGACCCCGGCTCACTCCTCGGGAGAGAGCCAACTACTTTAAAGAGGGGAAGTGTTTTAGATGAGGGGAACAAGGACACATCTCCACGAGTGCCCTAAAAAGGCACAGAAAGAACAAGATTAAGAAAGGCCAAAGAGTTCAAAAGCAGCTGATGAACATGGACGGAAAGGCAAGATGAAAGTAGGACTGGTTCCAGATTGCATGCGTACTGACCCAAGCACGATTGATGAGAGTACAGAACTTTGCCGAGCTTGGGGCAAAGTGAAAGATCAAGAAGCCTTGATTTTCTTTGATGGAGGAGCCAATGCCAACTTCACTTCACCTGAATTGGCGGCGCGGCTCAAGATTACACCCGATCGTATGGGACCACTAGCAAAGGCAGTTCTAGCGGCTCCCAACAGGGACGTAGCCATTACATCTGTCATTGGCAAACTTCGGTTGCATTGTCAGGGGTATTTGGGGCACGAGGACTTCTACATAATGCCCTTGGAAGGTTGTGATAACCTCCTGGAAATTCCATAGTACCATAAGAACAACGCCGCGGTCGACTATCGGGCAAGAAAAGCGATTTTGACTACAGAAAAGGGCCGAACCATTGTACTTTATGTGAAACTTAAGGGCGAGTCTGTCTCTATTCTATCGGCTTCGGCCGTTTCAAAATTAATGAAATCCACTCTGTTTGTTTACTCGATCTTTTTGAAAGAGTTGAATGATGATCATAGGACAAATATGTCTGATCTAGGAAAAGAACGCCAAGATTTTCTTCACACTTATGCCGATTGCTTTTCTGAGGGCGTGCAAGGCGAGTTGCCACCAGCTCGTCCCGAGGATCATACCATTGATCTGATACTGGAAGCACACCACCGAACCGGCCACCTTACCGAGTGAGCCGAGCCCAGAATGAAGAGATTATGAATTGAGTGAAAGACCTCTTGGAAAAGGGTCTTATCCAGCCGAGTACTTCACCTTATTGCTCTCTGGTGTTGTTGGTTTTGAAGAAAGACGGATCTTGGAGAATGTGCATTGACTATAGAGCTCTCAACAAAATCACCATCAAGAACAGATTTCTGATTCCTAGGATCAATGATATTCTAGACCGACTACAGGGATCCTCTTGTTTCAGTAGGATCGATTTGAAGAGCAGATATCATTAGATCCGAATCGCGCTGGGAGATGTCTACAAGACAGCTTTTCGGACGACTTTTTGTTTATTGGAGTTTTTGGTGATGCCTTTTGGCCTCCAACGACATTTAACCCAATGATGGACAGGAATTTTCGAGAGTACAGACTATTTGTTGACACTTTCTTTGACGACATCATTGTTTTCTCCAAAGATGAGGCAGAACGTAGAGAACATCTGCTACAGGTCTTTCGGGCATTACGAGATCACAAGCTTTGCAGCAGATGGTGGAGTCAGCAATAAAAGCTGAAAGTGTACACCTTAGTGTTCATAGAATACAATCCCCGTAGTGGGACGAGAACCATTGAACACAGAAACAACGAATTTTTGTTACCTCTCCTCAAAGGATACATTGCTATCCGGAGAAAGTTTGGAGTAAGGAAATTCAATCTAACTCCTGAGTTTTTGAACCTCAAACTTTAAGTGAGAGGGCAGGTCTTTGATCGAAGTTAAATCTTTGAGGAACTCATAAAATGCGTATTGCTTTTATGCACGGGATATGCACGTGTCTCTCTAGGACAATCACTCTCGAGTATTTATGAGAGTAGGATCAATTTGAAACATTGTTTTCTGAGATGAATTGGTTTGCTCAACTAGCCGAAAGGTCAACTATTGATCTGGTATCCAGTAGTTCTCCAACAAATTACCTGCTATTGCAGGTAGGACGGCAGAAAGGAAGGAATCATTCCGCGATTTCAAGCAAGAAAAGCTTTCACTAAGCTTGAGTACCTTATGAACCAACACTCCTTACCCGGGAAGATATGGTAGTGCTTTTCGCACAAGTGAATGAACACTCTCTTTATGAGTAAAAGAGCAAGAGACTGCTACGGCTTGTGCTCGAGGAATCCAAGGATTGAAATCCTAGCTTATTTGATGACCGGGTTTTGCTCTAAGAACGTATCTTGCAGATGGGTTTACAAAATTCGGGCAAAAGTCCTTCGTTAAATTTGTTCATCTTTCCTTCCTCAGAGAGGATCAAGAATGGAGCTACCTTGGCAAGAGTGAACCACTACTTGCTTTGACTCGCTCGTGTTCCTATTGGGCAAACCGATCCCAATCTTCTTGGATGCCTTCCTCAAAGCGTAGAGGAAAAAAAAAATTGTCGGAAAATTCAGCCTTGAATTGAATCCAAGTCTTGTTGTAAGTTCCTTGATATCTTCTAGGTTCTGAAGGATCTTGGGCATTCCGCTCCTTGGATTCTCTAGGTTCTTGAGCATCATGCTCTTGTCACCTTCTCAAAGAATTCCAAGTCTTGTGTCGACTTCTTGCAAAGAGAAAAATTTTCCCAACTCTGCAAGCTTTTCCTTGCAGGACTTAGGTTTCCGCCTGCTTACTTCTCTCTTGGCTTGTCATGGCTTCTTCCCGTATCTTCCCAGAGTCGTCCTCCTTTACAGAGAAAGAGAGGAGAACATGCTTCGATACCACTGTCACAAACGGGAGCGCATACCAATATAAAATATACTCGGATAAATAAAATTTATCACTTAATATTGAAGCCAGAGGATATAGAGAGAAATAGATAGAGAGAGAGAGATAGAGTGAGAAGATCGACACAGTACTGGGGACCAAAAGATGGGCTTGTCCCCCCCGTAATAGTATCTTTATTACTCAGGAGAAGTTTATACAAGCACTTGAACCGAACATATTACCACGTTCATTCTAGAACAAGACTTGATGGTTCCCGGAAGCCTCAGCTTCCGATTCCTAGGGCAAAACCCTATTCCAAGGAACTTCCGTTCCTTATTCTAAATCCTTGAGAACCAAGGTTCTCGCCTCTGAATCTCACCTTCCAAACTCAGGGCATGACATCCCTGCAACTCTCTTTTCCAACTCTGTTTCCAGAGTCCTCTTCCCGTAGAACAACTCTGCTTTCCCGGACACGAAGTCCTTACTTGGGAATCCCAACTTCCGGATCACAAACTTGAGAGACTACCTCTCTGCGATCCGTGGATCTACTTCCCAAACTCGGGTACAAACCCTTGGGCTGATCTGGCTCTAGTTCCTCAGAGCGCTTTTCTCCTGCAAAGGCTCATGCCTTCCTCTGCTCCTACTCCCTCACGAAGAGGAAGTACACCTGCAATCAAATACTCAAAGATCATAACATGAAAATCGTTACCTTCAAATTCTCGACGCTCGAAACGCAACTCGGTTCTCGAAAAGCAATTCCCCGGAAGAGATCTCTACATAGAAAATCCTCTCTTCCAATCCTACACACTAAAGAGGTGTGTTCTTAGGTTCCTTCTCGTAAATCAGCCCCATCTACGACGTTTATGGGCTGAAAATAGAGAAAAACAGCAGCTTGTCGCGATGGAAACACGCTCCGTAGGCACTTCTTCACGAGGGAACTCACACACTAGGTCTTGGCGACATCGGGTACACTTGGGACAGTCATGGGCACCACCGGCAAACGTCTTCTTTGCGGGTGAACTCTGTCCTCCCCTCTGAGTGAGGGCATGTGATGCTTTTATAGCTCCTGGCCACGGGCACGAATAGCTGCTCGCGTAGAGATCGCGGCCGTTTTTTTTTATTATTATTATTTTTCCTTCTTTTTCGCTGTTCTACCAAAAAAAGAGAGAGAGAAAACACTGGCTGATCTGTTGCCTTATTTATCAAACGGCTGCCCACTTATTAAATGAGCGGCCGGCGTATTTTAAAAATAGTTTGAATCTGCCCAAAAAACTCAATAAAACCTTATGAGTTAAAAACAATGCTTTTAGAGCACTTCCCAGGCATCCCTGGATGCAATCACATGCACAATTGCAATGCAGACATAGACTTCCTCGTGGAAAAGCATTTGCTTTCCCGAAAAGCAATCCCGCTTTCTCAGAAAGCACCTGTTTTTCCTCAAAGTTTCCTCTGAACCCATCTTCATTCAAGTGCTTGCTTTTCCTTGTGCACAATTCTAACACAGTTCAGAATTTCCTATCGACTATGGATATCCCCTTTCCGATGCACCCGCCACTTACCTTGTGACGCATCAAGAATACCCATCACCTAGTCCTTTCCTACCGAACTTACGGTACAATCTCCTTCGCAATGCTCTATGTCACCCATCCTATGACGCATCAGAGATGTCCGTTCCCAGATGGTCAGATACTTCTTCCCGATGCTCCTGTCACCCATCCGATGTGACACATCAGAAGTACCCGTTCTTGGTGGCCTTACAGATATTCCCGTTCTCAGTGCTCCCGTCATTACTTTGGATGATGTACTAGGAATACTCTGTCTCCAGTGAGAAAAAAAACCTCACTTAAAATTCCAATAATTCATTTAGAATTATTTTTCTTGGTATTCCAAGCGAGAAAACACTCTCACTTATAAATCCAATAATTCATTCAAAATTATTTTTCTTTCAAACAAAGCCAATTTAGCAACAGCTTCCCTTCTTCATAACAAGATGATCACAGTGCAGCCAGCTTGGTCTGACCACACCTCTTCTCAGAGGCCCTTCACAGCGCAGACTGTTGAGTTTGGCTTTCCCCTCGTCTTGGATTACCCTACCTACTAACAGGACACCATCCGGTGGTGGTCCGTGTGGTCTCCTGGTGTGACTGCTGTAGCTTATGGTAGCTACTACAGTGCAGATTGCTAAGTCTGGCTTTCCTTGTTTCGGAGGACGTTTATGGTGCAGATTGCTACATCTGGCCTTCTGGAGTTTTTCACAGCTTAGCCATCTGGCCACATTGAATTGTACATTCATGCATTGACAGGCTTCTGGTCGTACTCATGACGGTTCATGGGCTTCCCCATTTTCTCCAGACAATTTGATTACAGAGACCACAGATCCTATTGGGCAAGACACTTACAAGTCTATTGGCACTTCTAAGTTCTTTCATGACAAGGAGTTGTTTTCACACTCAGTTCAGGACCTTCATGCAGTATTTTCACCTTGTATCGGCGGAGTACAGCAGTTTGCTACACTGCTCGTGACGGCATCAGATCGTGGAGATTTTTCGGAGGTTGGGACACCCCAGACTGCTGCAGACATTGCAGCAAACATCTTTATCATTTGCCTCATATCTTCGGCTTCATGTGATTCGTTCAACATTCGATGCTAAGAGGGGCTGCTAGATTTACACCACTCTGCTGCTTCACTGAGGTCTAGGGCATACGTGTACGGCTAATATCTCTCCGGGCTGGCCACCCACTGCATTGTCAGGCCGCCCACCTTGTATGGGCACCCACTCTTTTTCCCTTGCTAGGTCGTGGGGCATTATTTATGCATTGCCCTACCTCCATTTGAACTCCTATATATGGGGCCCGGGGGGTAAACACTTCTCAGTCATAGTCTGACATACATTGCGCTCTCGGCTCTGGTAGTCAAGTGGCCTAATCGCCCCCTCTTCCACACACTAGCATCTCTCTCTCTCTCTCTCTCTCTCTCTCTCTCTCTCTCTCTCTCAGGCCGGTCGGTAACCTTCGTGGACATCGACAATCCCACATCGAGAAGGATCCAAAGGTGCATCAAATCAGCCCCGGAAGTGCCTCCTCTTGAGGAGTTACCACGGCAACATTCACCATTGGAGTGAGTAGAGTCTGCACTTGAGATATTTGCATGTGTACATTTTATTTACACAATCAAAAGCAAATACCACATCAGCAACGGTGTAGGGGGCCCTTGAAGGGTTGGTTGGGACCCCATCGGGTGTCATTCTCCTCCTCTCTCTTCTCTCTCTCTCCACACATCTCTACCGCACTTTCTCATTCCCTCTCTTTAGGGAAAAGTAAAAAGAAACAACATTCAAGCTAAAAAATATCATTAACGCAAAGAAAGAACGGAAAGGATTTATGAAAGTGTAATACCTAGATCTTCACCATTTCAATTCCGCTGCACCGGACACGAGTGCTATCTTGGGGCGAAACTCCGCCACTCCCTGTCTCGTGTGTCGTGCACTCTCTTTGAGTTCAATTGTTTTGAAGTGTTTGAAGTTGTCTCATCTGTTCTTTTCCGATGGCATGTGGTGCCCTAACGTTTCAGCAATCGACCTTTGGGACACTCTCTGGCGTTCTCTTTATAGTGTGTGTAGATTTCTCTCTAGCTTTTTCCCCCTCTTACCATTTTTTCCTAGTCACTATCCTTTCTCTCTCTAATGCTTCATCTCCCCTCTACTCCCCCTCCCCCATTTGTAGGTTCACTTGTAAATCAGCTACTCATGCTCGTTCGGGCAGTATGGATCAAAGGACATTTCGGAGGAGATCTTGTCGCGATAGATCCGAGATCCATTGGCTGCCCGCACATGGGCAAAGTGGTTTGCCTAGGGCCATGGATGTCACCTTGTCGTCTTCATCCTGCATGATGCGAGCTCTCGGCCTACTATGAGAAGTAGGCAGCTCAAATAATGCAAGAGGTCCAAACTCCCCAACAAGAGCATCATCTTGCGTGTGCTGCATAAGTTGATCTTGCACCCTTTACAATTGTTTGTTGTACCAATACCTACCACGAGCTTAACAAGATACATAATGGTATCCGTTAGTAAGAAATTGTAGTATTTGCAAGACTATTCACGAGTGCCAAAACCTGTTGCCTAGGTGTGTTGACAATTTTGATGACATTGGTGTGTGTTGCTAATATGGATTGGTACCTTTAGGCATGGTTGCTCCTAGCACGTGCACGCAACAAGAAACGATAGTGAGACCGGTTAGTGAGAGCTTGGACCAACGTAGAGAGAGAGAGAGAGAAGAAGAAGAAGAGAATTACCTATTCTCTATTCTTTGTTCAACTCTGCATTGAAAACTTCCTATGTGTAGCTCTCTGTAAGTGTTCGCTCTCTAGACAAAAGTCCGGACAAAAATTACAACCTTGGGATTTCACAAATGAAAGGCTCAAGACCCATGCAAAAAGAAATCACCTCCCTCAACCATGTTTTTTTAATGGAAAAGTTTTTTTTAAAAACACATATGGATGCTTTTCATACGTACATAACAAACGTATGATGTTGAAAAGATCCACGTGTACATATAGGTCCTACCTTGCTAGGAACTGAAGTACGAGAAAACCTCCTCTGAGACAAGTTCAAAGGCCTCTTTCACTATATTGCATTTTTCTTCACACTAGAGGTAGGTATCGCTATCTCTCTCAATCTCCAAAAAATAATTTGCACTTGCAAGAAATTTTGAATATGCTCTGAAACTTTCAAGACAATTACTTTGTGTTTGTCCGTACATTCTTGAACAGTCAAATTCTTCTGCAGTGGAAAAACCATGCCTGCCCAACCTTGCACCACATTAAAATCGTGAGTAAATTGTATTCTTGCCTCATTGTCATCCATGTCATGAAGCCGAAAACACTGCCGAGAGCCACTCCTAACTGCATCAGCAGTTCGAGTGATGAGCCCGTATACATTGGAGGCTTCAAATCCTTGAGTTGCCATCTTGGCTCCTTGGCCGGTAAACTACTAGGTCTAGTCTCATGATCATACGAGTCTATATTTGTCTATGTATGATCCTCTTGCATGGTTGCCATTTGCTCTTTACCTTGACGTTTATTTCTACCAATTGCTACATTTGACCCATTAAAATCTAAAGATTGTCTATAACAAGGCTCAACCGCTTAACCACAACAGTCTCTGACTCGTTTGCACTAGGGAATTCAAGAGCTAACTCCGTTATAAGAGATCGTCTCCAACATTTTTGGTCAAGATCTAGTAAGTGAGGGCTTCTTTATGGTTGTATAGTGTAAGGCTCTATTAGTTCCTAGGCATCTTGGGGATAATTCAATTTTTAGAAGGCACCTTATTTTATGCTGGTGAACCCTCATAATCCACATTTTATGGGCCATGGAGTGTGAAATTTGGGTCGGATATTGTTAACCGCCCCATATATAGAGAAGAGAGGGCGTCCCCTTGTAGTCAGATTGAGGCAAAGCCTTGTACTCTCTTGTATAGCCAAGAGTGTCTGGCATGGCTAGTCTCACTTTCTCTCTTTCTCCATCTAATCTCTAGCGTTTTTCTCTCTCTTCTCTTTGTCTCCCTCATGCTCTCGCACAGGAGTAACCCTCAAAGTAGCAGTCCAATGTGCATTGTCTTGATGTGGCAATGGCGTGGTGTTGTGCCTACACGATTGGATAGTATTGCCGCGCGGCAAATGACTTAAAAGCAGATAGGGACGCTTATCATGAAACACAACGAGCATGACATATACCTGATCCATGACGATTTCAAGTTCCTCTAAGTCCTCAAGTCCTTGTAGTTTATCCTTCTTTAGTGTGTGTTGTAGCATTGCCTTTAAAGACGCTTGTTCCTTGCTTCTAGGTTGGGTAAGTGTCCAGAAGGCCTTAGCGATGGAGACATGCATCTCCCGAAACACCTCTTCGTTGCTCCTTCATTTTAAACACCTAGAAAAAACAAAATATGAAGTATAACATAGCAAGCATACCACAAGCGTACATTTATTGTGAGCATAACAAACTTACTGGGACGTGGTGAGGTGCTCTATGCACATCACCTCAATAGCCTTTTTCAGGGCTTTTTTCTCCATGCGCGCTCCATCTAAAACTTTGTCTTGAGCTTATTTGAAGAAAGGAGAAGATAGATTCCTTTGCTGCTTCGGAAGCACACAAAACACTCCAAACTGTCCACAATGAAAGGATTCAGGAGAAACATACCGTCTGTCAATGAAAATTCGTCTGAGTATAAGACATGGATGAAGGGCTGACACGCAGGCATTACGGGGTATTTTGAAGGGGTCTCTAACAGTGTATTTTTTTTGGGATAGACCCTAAGATTTTTGCTCAACTGTTTGGCGATAAACTGTAAGTTTTGGAGAAAAATTGTCAATTTTTTTTCAAGGCTTATAATAGCATTAGAAACAAAATTAGCTTCTCAAACACTATTTAAGTCAAAATGATTAATACGTTGTGGTATGATTTTCATTTATAAGAGGTAATTTTCTAAATCTTAGCATATTTTTTCTAATTTACAATATGTTCTCTAGATAAAACATTACAAATTGGCTCTAAAAGTTTATACATCTTACCTAATGCTCATATTTTTGGCGATAATATATAAAATTTTACTCCTAGTTATAGCCAAGATCCTGGGTTCAAATTGTGCTTTTAGCCAAATTAGCGATATTTAGCCAAAAAAAAATACACTGGTCTCTAATAGTCTTCACCTTCATTTGCGCCTTTTCTGCAACCTCCTCTCCATATTTTCCATCTTCACTTGCTTTCGTTTCTTTGGCCGCAGGGCCTCCTCCATCTTCACTTGCTTTCGTTTCTTTGACCGCAAGGCCACCTCCACATTTTCCATCTTCACTTGCTTTTGTTTCTTTGGCCGCGGGGCCACCGCCTCTTTCTCTTTCATATGGAGAGAAACGTTTGGCTTCAATAATAGTGAACTTAGCAATGTGAGGGCTCACGGCCATCGGCTGTCCATACCTCATTCGTGGGCAAAGGTTTTTTAGTGTGAAACATGACTATCCGGCCTATGGCATTAACGATGCGACGCGAATCGAGAGGGCATTGCGAGAGTCCACGTGGTGGGGGTCCAAGGTTATGCCAAACATCAATCCGAGCCAAAAAAACCCCAGACCGAGGGACTTCAACATGGCAATTTTGGCATCGGCAAGGGGTGTCTATGTGACAGTTTTAGTAAGGGAATTATGCCACGAGGAGGGAATTGCCACATCATCATTTATCCAATTGATGGTTGGTCTTGTGCGTGATTGAGAGGAAATTAGCACTAGCTTGGTAACATATCAAGACATAAAAGTGTCCTTTCAGGGTTTTGGAAAAAAATTCAATACTCTTTGTATATATGTGAAGCTTCAAGCATCCTTACATGAGCTTGATGGTAAGAACCCATTGTACATGGAAAAAATAATTATCATGCATATTTCTTGATCCATAGGTCATGACAAGCTTCCAAGGCCAACATAGTGTTGCATTTGACTAAAAAAGCATATTTTCAGGATTAACCCCATGCTACACCACATAGGGAATTTTTCATGCAACCACTCTATTTTATGGTTAACTTCAATGGGTTCCTGATGTAAGTATAAAGGTTGCTATAGTCCCATGTTTTTTTAATTATGCATATAATTAAGTACAAAACAATTGCATTTTTGTATCTTGCATACCAATCATCGGTTTTGCATGACAATACCCATATTTACTCGTATATATGCTTTATATCAATACACCTTGGTAATTCACCTTCATACTAACACCCACAAAGCATCAAAAATATCCAAACATGGATTTTTATGACAATTCTAGACATAGCTAAAAAGCCCAGACATTGCACACACAAAAAAACTGGCTTCCACATTGTAATCTCAATCTCTTTGAAAAGTATGTACTTATAGCCAAACTGGTATTGCTGTTGAAGATGATGAAACAGGAAACAGAAGGAAGACAGCAACTCAAAGTAGGAAGAAGATGGAGAAGGAGAAGACACAGAGCTTGTGTACGAGATCTCTGTAGTCTCTCTCTCTGTATTGGAATAATAATCTATACAAACTCAGAGCAACAAAGCTTATATGAAACCCTAAGAGATAAGGTGTCCTTTCACACCGGATGTCCAGGGGGAAAAACCCAGTGGGAGAAAAGTGCCCCTGGTGAAGCGCGTATACACACTAACACTACTACATGTCTACAAATCCCCCCTGTAGTGATAGTGTGAATCCGTACAAGGTAGCAGATCATCATGTGTATGAGAGTAAGCCCAAAGATTTTCGGAAAGCTTCAAAATTTTCTCGTGATAACGCCTTCGTAAATAGATCTGCAATGTTATCCTGTGTAGGACAGTAAGTTAGTGTGATCTCCCCTGCATGTAGCCTTTCCCTGACATAGTGGTAGTGAACCTCTATGTGCTTTGTTCTTGCATGAAATACTGGATTCCTTGCAACTGCCATAGCACTCTGACTGTTAGTGAAAATGGTAGTGGGTGCTTATTGACACTCACAAAGATCTGCCAATAACCTGCGTATCCATACACAATCAACTGTTGCCGTGAAAGCTGCCCTGTACTCAGCTTCACAAGTTGATGTAGCCACTGTGGGTTGCTTCTTGCTTAGCCAAGATATACATGCATTTCCCAAGAAAAAACAATTGCCACTTGTGGAATGTCGTGTGTCAAAATCACCAGCCCAATCTGAATCGCTGTAACCAAGAAGCTGCATAGAACTGTGCTTTCCATACATATCCCCCCTTGGAAAGAACATGGCAAGATTAGGGGTACCTGAAAGGTAACGAAGTATGCGCTTCACAGCCTGCCAATGATGCATACCTGGGCTGTGCATAAATCTGCTTGCTTGTGAAACCCCAAATTGAATGTCTAGACGAGTGTTGCCTGCCAAATATATCAAGCAACCAACCGTTGCTGCATAAGTATGTACATCAAAAGGTTCTCCAGCATCGTGCATGCTCAACTTTGATCCAGTTTCTACGGGTGTAGAGATTGGCTTACAATTTTGCATACCAAACTTGTCCAAAATTTTATGCAAATATTTTGCCTGCAACATGTATATGCCATCCTCTGATTGCACAAACTGAATACCCAAGTAATAATGTAGCAAACCAAGATCAGACATCTCAAAGGTTTTTCTCAGAGCATCTTTAAACGCTTCAATTTCATCTGCAATATTGCCTGTAAGAAGCATATCATCCACATAAAGTGTTAGCATAATGAGAACTCCATCTCTCTTTTTGACATAGAAAGTACTTTCTGTTGGACTATTCTAAAATCCATGGCCAATCAAATAAGTATGTATCTTCTCATACCATGCTCTTGGAGCCTGTTTGAGACCATACAAAGCTTTACGCAATCTACATACCTTTTGCTCTTGACCTTTTACAACAAAACCACTTGGTTGAGTTGCATAAACTTCTTCCTGCAAATCACCATTCAAAAAAGCAGTTTTGATATCCAACTGATGCACTTTCCAACCATGATGAGCAGCAATTGGAACTAGTGATCTAACTGTGGACGCACGAGAAGTAGGAGCAAAGGTTTCATCATAATCTATGCCTTTCTGTTGCGCATAGCCTTTTGCCACAAGCCTTGCTTTGTACCTGTCAACAGTACCATCTTGTTTCCTTTTTACCTTAAAAACCCACTTTGTACCAATAGGCTTTTTACCTGTAGGCAAGTCCACTAGATCCCATGTATGATTCTTATGAATAGAATCAATTTCTTGCTGCATAGCATCTTTCCACTGAACACACTCTAAAGCTTGTTCAAATGAATCAGGATCATCTGCATCACAAAGAGTGCTAAAGCAAGCCAAATCTACTTGGTCTCTGCCAAAAGTAGTACCAGCACGTGTTTTTCGTGGCAACGGTGCATCCAACTTGCTATCCTGCAAAGTTTTCTGAACCCATTTAGGCAAGGTTCTTTCTTCCCTGAGAACTTCTTGCTCTTCACGCACAATTTCCTCTACATCATGAGGTGTCACATGCTGATCAAAAGATTGATCAAGATTATCAACCTGTTGTGATTCTTGATTCTCCACAAAAGAAGGAAGCAAACCTTCAAATACATCATGTGTCTGCATATGAGGTACATCAAAAGCAACCATAGGTTGAGCATTAGTTTCTCCAAAAATTACATCACGACTTTCAAAAATCTTGTTTGTAGCAGGATTGTAAAGTCTATAACTTTTACTTCCACTATTGTACCCCACAAATATACATTTGATTGCCTTATCATCAACTTCCCACGTAACTGCTGAGGGATGTGAGCATAAGCAAGACAACCAAAAACACGAAGATAACTGACTGAAGGTTTTTTGTCATACCAAGCTTCATATGCAGTAATGGTCTTCAAGGCACGAGTAGGACACCTGTTCAAAACATGTGCTGCACAAGCAACTGCCTCCATCCATAGCTTATGAGGCAAACTCTTAGCCTTGAGCATACATCTAGCCGTCTCCATTAAAGACCTGTTCTTCCTTTCTGCAACACCATTCTATTGTGGTGTGTATGGCATAGTGCATTGGTGTTTAATGCCTTTCTTTCCCAAAAAATCCTTAAATGCACCTGACATGTATTCACCTCCTCGATCGGTACGAAGAGTCTGTACTTTGCAACCTGTTTCATTTTCAACCATGGCGACATAATGTTGAAAAACTGCAAACACATCTGACTTTGATTTGAGTGGATACACCCAACAAAACCTGGAAAAGTCATCAATGAAGGTCACAAAATAAAGGCTGTTTCCTATAGATGGTGTCCTCATAGGACCACATACATCACTGTGTACAAGCTGCAACTTTCGTGTCGCTCTAACTGAACCATCCTGCGAAAATGCAAATCTGTGCATCTTTCCAAGAACGCAACCTTCACATACATGTCTTGGTGGCATCTCCAATAAAGACAAATCATGCACCATATTATGACGTTGTAAAGTCATCAAACTGCCATAACCAACATGCCCAAATCTAGCATGCCACAACTCAGCATCCTGCATGGCCTGAGTCTTTGTTTCTGCAATACATACCTGAATCTGCTTTTCATAACGATCTAGCACAAATAGTCCATTTTCTAGCGTACCTGTAGTGATAAGAGAATAACCATTCTCTCGATCTCGTACAACACATCTGTCATCCTCAAAAATGACCCGAAGACCATTTTTTGCAAGAGAGGATACAGACAACAAATTCTTCTTGATCCCAGGAACATATAAGACATCTGGCAAGCATAAATCTGAACCATCTGAAATGGTAATCAAAATCTTACCAACGCCTTTGATTGGATAAGAAGCATTATTTGCACATGTCACCTTCTTTCCTGCTGGAGCTGCATCCAATGAACAAAACAAATCCTTCCTTGAAGTAATATGCCTGGATGCACCACTATCAAAGTACCAAATCATTTGTGTCTTGTCAACACTGTAAGCAGAAAAATCTGAACATACTACAAAAGCATAAGAATCCTGCACAAAGTTTGCAGACTCTTCTTTAGCTGTAGAAGAATCACCAGAAGCTGAAACAACCAAACTTGACTCTTTCTTCTTTTCTTTAGCAATTCGCTTTTTACACTCACTAATGTAGTGACCAGGTTTCTTGCAGTAGTGACATTTACCTTTCTTCTTGGACTTGTCGGAATCACCTTTAGACTTCCCTGAAGATTGTCCTGCACGAGACTTGGAGTAATGAGCACTCTCTTTACCCCTGTTTTTGTTCTGTACAACAAGAGCATGATCCATACCATCCACCTGTAAAGACTTGTTCTTACGTGATTGATCCTCCTGCAATAGCAAAGCCACTAACTCTTCAAAATGAAGAGGGTCAAGATTAGCTCGCAAAGACAGAGTCAAAGAAGTCTGAAAAGTCAAATAAGATGGTGGTAGTGAATTGAGTGTTTTGGAAACCAAGTCCTTCTCTGGAATCACTTCATCAATGCTAAGCAATTGCTCTTTAAGATCCCTGATTTTTGTAAGATGCTCAACAATATCGTCACCTTCGTCCATCTGTATTTTGTCAAGTTGTTTCTTCAAAAACTCTATTCTGGCAGCGTTTCTTCCTCCAAACATAGCTTGCAGAGTGTTCCAAGCATCCTCAGAAGTTCTGCAAGATCTGATATGTGGTGTGATTGTCCTCTTTATGGTTAAGGCAATCACAGCCATAGCCTGTGCATCTTTAGTATCCCATCTCTTTTGCTCTGGAGTGACTTGTGAGGGTCCTGCACCAACAGCTGCACCACGACCAGGCGTGGCAGGTGCAATGCTACCTGGACGAACTTCATCTCCAGATACATAATCCCACAATCCTTTACCAACCAAAACATTTTTGGCCATAAAATACCAAAGAGAATAGTTGGTACCATCCAATTTGTCTTCGGATGTAAACGCACCAAAAATCTCTTTCTCCGTAGATTGAGCCATACTGTAGATGCACACAAGAGAGCAAAAGAACCTCCAAGAGATTCACAAATCTCCTCTCCAATCCAAGCAAAACTCTACACAAAATCTCAGCACAAAGCTAAGACAAGCTGCTTCCCAAAAGAACTGTTTACCTGAAGAAAATCTGTCAGAAAGCACACCCTCTTGATCTAAACGCCTCCGAAAAGTAACTTCTGCTACGCTGCTCAGAACAAAATTCTGAGGGCTCGAACGGCTTTGAAAGGGGGGTAAAACCCCAGGTCGCCTACCTAGAATACTCCCGGAACGTCGAGGATGCTCCCACGAGCAAATTTTCCGAAAACTGCTTGAAAATTGCGATTGCGCGCGCGGACGCGAAAACGCAAGTAGAGGCTCTGGAAATCACCTTGCTCTGATACCAATTGTTGAAGATGATGAAACAGGAAACAGAAGGAAGACAGCAACTCAGAGTAGGAAGAAGATGGAGAAGGAGAAGACACAGAGCTTGTGTACGAGATCTCTGTAGTCTCTCTCTCTGTATTGGAATAATAATCTATACAAACTCAGAGCAACAAAGCTTATATGAAACCCTAAGAGATAAGGTGTCCTTTCACACCGGATGTCCAGGGGGAAAAACCCAGTGGGAGAAAAGTGCCCCTGGTGAAGCGCGTATACACACTAACACTACTACATGTCTACAATTGCATGCTTAGGTTTGGACATAAGTTACAAATTGACCATGTTCATTGAAGGAATTAAGTAATATTGGACATAATACATTTCTAACTCAAATGAGTTCGATTTTCATAAAATGGTTTTTTTTTCCTTGACTTAGTTTTGTTAGTTATTGGGGATATTAGGTGCCTCAAAACTCAAGAAAGATGCAATACATAGTGATGAATCTATATGCACAATGAAACTTGTCGTTCTATTGCAGATACATTGTCAAAAAATTGATCAAAGTGTAAAATTCATCCATAAATCTGCATAGCATGATTTTCATAAATACGCCATAACTTCAAATACATAGAGTATCGATGCAGTAGGATCATTTGAAAACCTTTAGGATAATGAAGGCTACCTATGTAGCACCTTAGAACTTACTGAGAGCATTTTTAGGGTGGTGCATGACCAATTTTATGAAAAATGTGCAAAAATCGCACACGTTTTTTGGCACAGTTTAGGTTGAAAAGTGCTTTTGAAAGACAATTCTAGAGCTGGAATCCATAGCCCAAAAAAAATCCAAGTTTTTTTCAGCTCATACGCTATCCTTGTGAATATTAAACACTTTAAAACCTCATTGGCATCCCTTGTAGGAAATTGCTTGGTTAAGAGGACATTAAAGTGTCCAAGGACATAAAAGTGTTATGTTACCATTCTATTGTTAACAATGCAATAAAGTAGTTTTGGTGATTTCAAATCGAGGGGGATGGAAAATGAGAGAGCTTTTGGAGGGAGCTTTTTCTAAGACTTTTACTTTACAAGTGTTTGCATGATAAAGCTTTCCATGCCTTGTGTGGAGAGAGCTTTTTGGAGGAAGCTTTTTTTGTTATATCCCATTTCAATTGAACCTTGAAACAAACATGCACACCATAAAAAATAATGATTTTAACACAGGGGAAGGAGAAGAAGGCATCGTATTAAATCACAAAATTCTCCAAATAGAATTACAATATCAATTCAACACCTCACATGCAATAACCAAAAAATATGTTTACACAAGCCACCTTCTCCAATCATGAATTCCCTCAAAAAGAATTACTCCATTAAATTTGCAGTTACGCTTACATTTTTGCACTAGGAGATGTGATCAAAATAATTCAAGTACAATTTTTTTTTAAATGTCGTACGACGACAGTTGAACACATGAAGCAAACCTTCATTTGTCACCTTGCTATGATGGATAAACACATTGTGGCTTAAATCCAGGCCAAAGTAGCAAAGGAAGATGAAGCAAAGATGCTTGCAAGCTATATTTGATTTGCTTTGGCCACTCGTTCTGCAAAGCCTCCACATGTACACATCAGGCTACTTGCAATATGAACTTTATACCTCTTTCCCCGGACTTGTGAAGAAAATGTCTCCACCATGAATTTTCCATGCAGGCCTGTCTTCACAACAATGTGTTGCACAATCCGGGCTTCCATAGTTACCGTTGATTCAATTCTCTTAGATGCTTGAATTGATACTCCTGGCCGATAATGCACATTTCTTGTTTTCATAACTACAGTCTTCTTCACTGTGAAGCCTCCTGTCTCTAATGCCAACAACTCTGAAGTAGTCATGTTTGTTCCCTTTTCCACTGGCCATATACTGGGAACTCTTGCAGAGCTTTGTGTGATTGTGTTACAGATTTGCCACGTGTGATCCACACTATCACTACAAAACCACATGAATTGTGCCTTTGAACCAGTACCGTGTGCACTATCATCTCCTCTTTCCCATGTTCGAATACCCCAAAAGGATGGTGCAACAACACCTGTTCCTATGTTCTTCAAATTTATTTTTGCAATTTTTCACTCTAGATCCCAACCACCCTTGACATTGAACCTTGCTTCCCTTTGGTATATGGAGGATTGCCACACCTCCATGATTTTGTGAGATGTTATATATGAGATAGTCACGTCGATGTGATGCATTCTCCTCCTCATAGCTTACTGTCCCATTCTGTTTTTGCTTCCTAACAACTGTAATATTATCTCCCTTCATTGTCAGTTGTTGATAGAGTGATGTACCTCCTACTCCATCTTCGATCTCTTTAGCAATTGTAGCTGGGCTTGGTGCTCGGTCTTGTTGTGCACGATGAGCTAGTTTTTCTGCTGAAGGTCCAGCTTCGTAATATCTACCCTCGACAAAAGCAAGCATCTTCACACTTTGTAGCAAAGAGTTTGATAAATCAGACACGCATGCATTGTAGAAGCTCAACATTTCTTTGTTTTCCTGCCCAGCAAGCCAAATCATGTGCTTTGTTTTAGCAAGGTTTGTAGTTGGAATGTACGACAGATTATCCACTTCCTAGAACATAAGTTTATTAAGAGATTGCATTTGAACACTAAAATAACACCTCCTTGACATGTGACTTATTTACTTTGCAGGTGATTTTTGGCCCCTATGGTAGGAAGCGTATTTCTAGCAAATCTTCGACAAATTGTCCAGTGAGGGATGCTCCATGAGTGTAGCAAAAATTTGGGATGTCCCAACCTCGGAGAGATCTCCATGGTAAAGTGTCGTCACGAGCAGTGTAGCAAATTGTTGTATTCCGTCGATACAAGGTGAAGATATTGCGTGAAGGTCCCGAACTAAGTGTGAAAACAACTCCTTGTCGTAAAAGAATTGCCAACATACCCGCAAGTGTTCTACCCAATAGGATATGTGGTGTTTGTAGTCAAACCTGTCAAAGTCGACGATGTAGAAACGTAGAGACCAAGGGGAGTGAGCACGAGAGAGAGAGAGAGAGAGAGAGAGAGAGAGAGAGAGAGAGAGAGAGAGAGAGAGAGAGAGAGAGAGAGAGAGAGAGAGAGAGAGAGAGAGTCTCCTGAACCAATCAACCTTGGCAATGAATAAGTGAATATGTATATAATGGAGGCAAGGGGTTGCTTATTTAGAAATCCCAGTAAATTGCCCTATCCAAGACTTTGACAAATAAGAAATACCTAAAAGCCAAACTAAATAATGGAATCACATTGGGCAGTTCACTTGAGATTCCTAAACTTTAACACCCTATGGAACACCTTATTATCTGATTGGTCTATTACTAGCTTAATAATGTGCATAACATTCAATCTAACCACTCCTATTATGCATTTAAATGTATGTAAATAAAATTAGAATATATGTACGCTCTCATGGTTTAGCCGATTCTGATTATTTTTTAAAACTACTTTTACAAACTCTAGTCCTTTTTTTCAATCTTGGTCTTTTTCAAAATAGGGGGGCGACCTAACGGCTCTGTTTGAAATCCGAAAAGTATCCTTAGTTGAAAGTTCTGAAAATCTAGTCGTGGTAGATATTAAGGACTCAAGATTTCTAGCCGACTGATCTGAGAAAACAAATATGGTTTATAAACATACACCTTTAAAATGGATTTGCAATACACTGGATTCCATTGGTGGACAGAAATAGGGATGAAGCACTTAGATCAAAAGGGGTGGTGGCCTTCTGATCAGAACTTAACCTAAGTAAATAAATATAAAAAATTCCTTTAAAAATGGGGTAAATGATAATCTTATTTAGAACCTATAAATCTCACTTGGATCTAAAAGGAGTGATGACCTTTCTGATCTCAAAGTTAAAAATAAATCTAAAAAGAAGTAAAAGAAACACTTCTTACACTTACTCTGTTGTGCAATAAGCTTTATATATTTGCAAGAAGACAAATAAACAAACTCCATATCCATGGTTTCTTTTACTTTCACATGGATTTGGATAGTAGTTTAAGTTGACTGGTGATAGGTGGTCTATCTTAAGCTATAGTTATGGAGTCTCACTCACGTCTATCATGGTCTTTAAACTTTGCCGTTTTCAAGATTGCAGGCTAATCCATCTTTACTTACCTTGATTCTAAATAATTTTTCAGGTACACACTCAGGATAAGATGACTGCTCGCATGAGAGTCATCCATGAACCACTGAAACGCGCCAAGGAAAATGGAACAAATTACACAATACCTTAAGGATCACCCCTTGAAAGGCCCATTCCCATAGAGCTAGACATTTTCTTGCTAGAAAGGCAAAAGGCAATGTAATCCCTTATCCAAAATAAACTCTTTCTAATTCTTCAAACTTTTTTAACATGCCTTATTCCTCTCTCAAGGTCTCGAGTTTGGTTCGGAACCTCTTTCTGTGGCTCCCTCCCTTGTCTTTTGATGTATAAGCAACCTGAATGCATCACAACTTATCTATGATTCTGCCCTTACAATTGACAAAAAATCATCTATCTTACATATGCTCTCCTTCAATGACTGGGTCAGAATTTAGGCTATTTTAGACAAAGGTAACGTTGATGGAGTAGCTAAGATCTCTCAACACATCATCCAACTACCTGTATTAGCTTTGCAATACAATCAAGATCTTGCTTAGTTTTCTTCTTATGGTGCTGAACTTGCTAATTTTCTTAAGAAGTTATGTGGCCTCAATCTTGCTTGTTGGAATTAGGGTTGCAGGAAAACACACATAGCTTGGAGAAGACGAAGGAAACTAAAGGCACACAACAAAGAGTGTATTACTTAGTGTGCAATGAAAAGATAGATAGCCCTAGAGTGATGGGCGTATATCCAATGCATGGAGGAAAAAACCTCCTAAAGAGGGAAAAAATGCCCCGGCGGTCCTAGTGTGTTTACACACATCACTACCACATGTATATGGTAACAAATCCCCCTGGAGTGATATGGTGAACGAGAGCTGGCACATGAGTAAAGGGAAATGCCATGCCCTGAGGACATGATCAATCTACAAAGGGGAGCAGGCCCAAAGCTTTGCGGAAAGCTTTGAGCTTCTCACGAGACAATGCCTTTGTGAAAAGATCTGCAAGGTTGTCCTATGTTGGCACATAAGCCAAGCTGATCTCTCCTGCTGAGAGCCTCTTCCTGACATAGTGGTAATGCACCTCAATGTGCTTTGTGCGAGCATGAAAAATTGGGTTCCTTGCAACTGCCAATGCACTCTGATTGTCAGTGTAGATAGTGTTGGCAGTGTCCTGTCCAACACCCAAATCAGCCATAAGGCGTTTGAGCCAGACACACTCAACCGTAGCTGTGAAGGCTGCCCTGTACTCAGCCTCACAACTAGAAGTGGCCATAGTACGTTGATTCTTTCTCAACTATGATATACATGAACTGCCAAGCATGAAACAAAAACCACTTGTGGACACTAGCCTATCAAAACAACCAGCCCAATCTGAGTCCAAAAAAGCATGTAAGTCTGGCGACAATGATCCCCCCTTGGGATAAAACAAGCCAAGATGTAAAGTGCCACTAAGGTAGCGGAAAATTCTCTTGACAACATGCCAATGCTTAGACCCTGGGGGCTATGCATAAATTTGTTGACCTGTGAGACTGCAAACTGAATATCCGGCCTTGTGTTGCATACATAAATGAGGCAGCCAACAACAGTTTGGTAAAGAGTGACATTAGCAAGATCACCAACATCATGTAGACTCAACTTCAAACCTGTTTCCATGGGAGTGGCAATAGGTTTGCAATCCTCAAGTCCAAAATTACAAAGCAATGTCTATGTAACTTTTGCGACACAAGGCAATACCACCATCACACTGCTTAAATTGTATACCCAAGTAATGATGCAACAACCACAAAACTTTCATCTTGAAAGTAGCATTCAAATCAGCCTTAAATTCAGAAATATGTCTCTCATTTGGTCCCGTGATCAGTAAAACATCTACATAGAGAACCACAATGAGAAGTACATCACCATCACGCTTTACATACAATGTGCTTTCTGTTGAACTGTTTTACGAAAGCCTTGTTTGACCAAATGAGTGTCAGCTTTCTCATACCAAGCACGAGGAGATTGCTTCAACCCATACAAAGCCTTCTTACATCTGCACACTTTGTCCTCTTGTCCTTTCTTGACAAAACCGCGTGGCTGCATTACATAAACTTCCTCAAATATGTCACCTTCAAGAAAGCACTAACAATATCTGATTGATGTACATCCCAACCAAAATGAGCTGCCAATGCACATAGAAAACGCACAGTAGTCATACGACAAGTGGGAGCAAAAGTCTCTTCATAATCTATGCCTTTTTTATGTGCATAACCCTTTGCAACAAGTCAAGCCTTATGGCGATCGATCTCACCATTTGGCTTGCGTTTCAACTTGTAAACCCACTTTGTACCAATGGCCTTTTTGCCAGGAGGCAAATCACATAAAGTCCATGTGTCATTTTCTATAAGTGCATCATATTCTGATTGCATGGTAACCATCCAATTTTTTGAATTATGTGCTTCATTAGAAGATAGAGGTTCCTCAACATCATGAAAGCTAGACACAGCCAAAGCATAACAATCTGATGCATAAGATGCATGGCGAGAGCCTGAACAAGTACGACTAGACAAAGGTGCATCCAATTTAATGTTACGCGACTAGACAAAGGTGCATCCAATTTAATGTTACGCAATGCACCAGCAATTTTGGCATATCTCTAGCCTGCTCATTTTCAGCCCTTTCCTCATCAAGTACATCATGTACATCTGCATCAGTAGTATAATGATCTATAACATTTTCAAAAACCCCCATAGACTATTTATTTGCCTCATTCAACATAGTGTCATAAATGTCCTATGAGCTTACAATACTATCTCTAGTACATGACAACAAGGGTTGAACAGAATCTTCCACAAACACTACATCCCATGAAACCCGAATACGCTTTGTTTGTGGATGATACAACATACAACCTTTGCTTTCAGCACTATAACAAAAAAAAATACATTTGGTAGCCTTATCATCCAATTTTCTGCGCTGTGTTTGTGGCACCAAAGCATATGCCAAAGAGCCAAGAACACGCATGTGTTCAATAGAAGGCTTTCTTCATGCCATGCTTCATATGAAGTAATAGACTGCAGAGCTTTCGAAGGACACCTGTTAAGTACATAAGTGGCACACATGAAAGACTCAAGCCAAAAAGAATGTAGCAAAGCTTGACTTTTGACCATACATTGTGCCATTTTTGTAAGTGACCTGTTTTTCCTCTCATCAACACCATTTTGCTGAGCCGTATAAGGCAATGTACATTGGTGTTTTATCCCACGACTAGCCAAAAATTCATTAAATTCATGAGACATATACTCCCCCCCTCGATCGGAACGGAGGGTGCCCATAGTACATTTCGAGACATTTTCAGCCATAGCCAGAAATTGTTTGAAGCATATAAAAACTTTGGACTTCGCTTTAAGCGGAAATACCCATGCATGGCTGGAGTAATCATCAATGAAAGTCACGAAGTAAAGGTAATTTCCCAAGGACGGAGTTTGCATGGGCTCACAAACATCACTATGCACAAGCTGCAACCTGCATGTGGCCCTAACTAAACCATCCTTTGGAAACTTCGAACGCTGCATCTTACCCAAAATACAGCCTTCACAAACATGTTTGACAGGTGCTTCAAGAGGCGGCAAAGAAGCAACCATATCAAATTTTTGCAAACGTAGCAAACTGCCAAAATTCAAATGACCAAAACGTGCATGCCAAAGTTTTGCATCTGAAATAGCCCTTGAATCTGCAACTGCATTTGAAAATTTTTGTCCACACTTGTCATACAAAGTTAGCTTGTACAGCCCACGTCACAAAAGTCCAGATGCAACAATTTCATCACCAAAACTGAGTTCATGAACTGTACATCTGTCATCCACAAATTTGACTACAAGTCCAAGTCTAACAAGTGTAGATACAGACAAAAGATTCTTCTTGATCCCAAGTACATAAAGTGCATCAACAAGTGTGAAATAACTGTCATTTGTAGCAGTAAGCACAATCTTTCCAATTCCCTGAACCAAATAAGAGGCATTGTTGGCAGAAGTGACTGAATTCCCATGAGGGACAAGCTCGAGAGAGGTGAACAATTCACGATGTGAGGTAATGTGCTTTTAGCACCACTGTCAAAATCCCACACATGTAAATATGCAGCAAACTGACATGCATGCATCATGGACAACAGGATTGTAAGTGCACTCTGCACTAAAAGCCCATTCTGCATCAACATCAGCATCACAGTCTCCTTTCACAAAAGACTCAACAATGGCTGCATTTGTAGTGGAACCAACATTTGCAGTGGAACCACCCTCTTTCTTCTTAGCATCTTTGGCCTTCAACTTAGGACAATGCTTGATCAAGTGATCATTAGCTTTACAATAATTGCAACGCGTCTTCTTTTTGCCCTTATCACCAAAATTTCCAAACAAATTACTACTAGCAGAAGCATTAGGAATAGGTGATTTTCCACTCGCAGAAGAACCATAAGAAGTGGTTGCATTGCTGTTACCACCCTTTCTTTGAGAAGCAATAAAAGCTTGTTCAACTGCACACTGTCTAGTCCTTTTTTTTTTGGAAAGTGACTCTTGCAACAGCAATGTGCGCAATGCATCAAACTTGACAACTTTAGGATTTCCTTGGGTCATAAGTCTCCAAGTACTAGCAAAATTTTGGTAAGAATCTGGTAAGTCTCCAAGTACTAGCAAAAGTCTGGTAAGAATCTGGTAAGGCATCAAGAACAATCTGCACAAGGGAACTGTCTGAAATGACTTCACCTACAGAAATAAGTTGCTCATTTATCCTTGACACCAGAAAGGAAAGTGTCCATATCATCTTCCTCATGCATAATCTTTGACTCCATCTCTTTACGTAGCAATGCAATTTTTGCCTCATTGCGGCTTGCATAAAGACCAGCCAGAATATCCCAGGCCTGTTTTACAGATTTCGCTGAACAAATGTGAGGAGTAATGGTGCACTTCACAGACAACGCAATCAATGCATGAGCCTGTGCATCCTTTATATCCCAACAAGCTCGTTTTGCCGTAGGCAAAACAACTCTAATAGTAGCAATCCTTGCAGCAAGACCTGCCACATCCTCAACATCGCCTACATCCTCAGAACCAGGACGTACATCAATGCCCTGCACAATATTCCAGACGCCCTTTAACATAAGAACATGTTGCATCATGTAAGCCCACATAAGGTAATTGTCCCCATCCAATCTGTCCTCAGTAGCAGCAAACATCTTGAACACATCTGTGTTGTTGTCAGCCATGGAAAGTGCTTGCACCTGATGTGAAAATTGCCCGAAATGAGGAGAAACTGAGTGAGGCCAGCACGTGCTATATAGCACAACCCGCAGTACGGGACATGTTATGCAATATTTGGCACTGACAAAAATTATACACAAAATGACAAAATTGCCTGTGTAGACCTTTTTGTAGTGGAGATAGAGGCCGAAATGAGCTCGAATAAAAAATCTGAGCAAACTAAGCTCTACGAGCTATCCCAAAATTCTTATCGACCTGCGAAATCGGAGAAAATGAGTAGACGTGTGCTGGAGCTGCTAGCGACTAAGCCTGAGAGGACGCAACCTGCTCTGATACCAATTGTTGGAATTAGGGTTGCAAGAAAATAGACACAGCTTGGAGAAGATGAAGGAATCTCAAGGCACACAACAGAGAGTGTATTACTTAGTGTGCAATGAAAAGATAGATAGCCCTAGAGTGATGGGAGTATATCCAATGCACGGGGGAAAAAACCTCCTAAAGAGGGAAAAAATGCCCCGGCGGTCCTAGTGTATTCACACACATCACTACCATGTGTATATGGTAACATTGCTTTTGTCAGTACCCCTATTGTCCCACAAACTAGTGGCCTCTTTTGTAGAGACAGTGCCACTCTGGAAGCTGTTAAAGAATTCCAAAATAATTTATGCACCCTCGTGACTCTACCCTTTTAGAGATGGTTCCTAAAGTCTCCAAAATCTTCTTTTTTCTACTAGTTAGACAAATTGAAGTTGAGTCTTTTGGAGTTGACCATCAACTATGGATTCTTCCCAACAAAGCTTTTTCAACACCCATACTCAGTGAAACTTGGGTCTATATTGACAACCTACCTGCTTCTATAGTCAAGGATTATAGACTCAAAGTACTAAAAGACGGACAATTTTTGGACAAAGGGGAGTCATCAAGCCCCTAAGCTAAACATCAATTTCTAAATGTTCTTCCAATGCTAGCCTCGCACAAAAGGAATTATGGAGTTTGCCAAGATCAATCATGAATTCTACAATGAATCTATTTGGAAGGTCTTTTGTCCTTACTTAAAATGTGCTTGTAAATTCATCGACCCAAAAGCCTCCTGTGATTCCAACATTATGTGGTTTGACCATGCTATTTGGTACATTCTCAATCATTTGGAACATCTCTTTCCAGAAAAGCCTGTAGGTTTCCATTTATCTCTTATTTGCTGTTGGCTAGGTGGGCAAGCTAACCCTCTAGTAATTGCTCAGTTTGATTTCAATACTTTTTAAAGCTTGATGCTTGACATCCTTAAAGAACTCGAATTTGATGAGCTCGGTACATATCTCACTACCTATGCCAACTGCAAGGGTGTTAAAATTGCTACTAGATTATCAAACTACATTGAGGACGATGATTCTGCATCTCTCAAAAGACCTAACTCACTAACCACCCTCATTAGCTCTTTTAAATCTTTCCTAACACTTGGCACTTCTTCTAGCTTTAATAGGGGAAAGTCTCGTAGCTTCACTAGAGGTAGAGGAAGGAACACCCCCATCCTCCTCTCAGCTCAACAAAGTTTTTTACCCCAACTTTGGATTGCGTATTGGATTTCTCTTAGTTCTCTCATTGAGTTGGGGAACAACCTAGCCTTTGCTGTCTATAATCCCCCCCTCTTAAACCTCTCGTGGGAATGTAACCCTTATTGATCTCTTGTGGTATGGTAGGATTTGTCATGATTTGAGTACACCACATTTAACGTGTTATTCCCCCCAAGCGGGATGGGTAATAATTTATTTTACTATACCTTTCATTAGAAGTTCCTCATGCTCTCTCTCTCTCTCTCTCTCTCTCTCTCTCTCTCTCTCTCTCTCTCTCTCTCTCTCTCTCCACCCCTCTCCCTTGCACCCCCTGCATGTCGATTAACTATCGCATGTGAATGTTGCACCACTGTATGGGATTCTCCCTATCCATCTCTCTCTTTCCTACCTATGCCTCTATTATTTACCCATGGCAATTGTGTGGGGTAACTGTCCATCTCGAACCTTGGACCGATCGAGTATGCGAATCGTGTGGGATACTTGACTCAATATAATTGCTAGCTGAACCTCTAGGAGATTCTATAAATGAAGGTGAGGGCTGCTTTGGCCCCTCACTTAGCCATAACTACATCGTGTGTGTTTGGGAAAGATAGGTGGAGGGCATTCTTTCTCTATCATGCACATTGTCTGGTGGATTGTTTTACTTGCTTGCATGGAGCTAGTTGAACAAGGTGTGGCATCTCAAGTTGGTGCTTGAACATGCTTGGGTTTTTTTAATAAAACACTTCTGAGTTACTACTGCCTAACCAATTTTATTTGATGATTAATGGTATTTCTTTGCTGATTGTTGATGAAACTGTTATCCTTAAAGGTTTTGTTTTTTGCTGCTAGGGTTTTTGTTATTTAGCTTGAAAACATGTTGATTGGTCTAAATACTATTTTTTTATTATAAAAAAGGGGTTTCTTTGACTGTCGATTTTTATCGATTACTGGCTATGACCGGCATCCAATGATTAATAGGTGATTCACTGCATCTGGTTCGGTTGATTGAATTAGCCATGAGATTGATTGAGAAAGTTGTTTATCTCCCTCTCATATGGTTATAAAAAGAACTTTGAAACTGCTATTTGGCTTGACGTTTAAGATGACCACTCTCCACTAATTTAATTGGTATATTGATACTGGGTTTTTTAAACCTATTAAAGTCAAAGGAGTTTTTTGAAGGGTTGTTGGCCAACAATTTTGTGGTTGATTATCATGGAACACCTTATTATCTAATTAGTCTACTACTAGCTTTATAATGTGCATACTGTTTAATCTAACCACTCCTATTATGCATTTAGATGTATGTAAATAAAGCTACAATATATGTACGCTCTCATGGTTTAGCCGATTGATTATTTTTTTAAATTACTTTTACAAACTCTGGTCCTTTTTTTCAATCTCAGTCTTTTTTAAAATACGGGGGCAGCTTGACTACTCTGTTTGAAATCCGAAAAGGAAAGTTCTAAAAATGTAGTTGTGGTAGATATTAAGCACTCAATATTTCTTGCTGAATAACTTGAGAAAACAAAAATGGTTTATAAACATACACCTTTAAAGTGGGTTTGCAATACACTGGACTCTATGTGACAAAAATAGGGATGAAACACTTGAATTAAAAGGGATGGTGTCCTTTTGATAAGTTTCTATGATAAAGTCAAGTTTTGGTAAATTACCTAATGTATTAGACATCCTTTATATAAGGATAAAAGTCATGGATCCCAAGAGGGCCGGCCACCAGAAGAAGATGATAGCAGCACGAAAAGGGTCAGGCCGGTCCGAGAAGCACGCCTATGGACGAGAGTATTTGAACCCTTCAGCTTCAATAGATTTTTGATCAGTCACAGGTGGGTCTTTGGTTATGAGTTTAATTAAGAAAAAGTTCAATTTCTCTTTAAGTTAAGAACATTGCATATGTTAAAGAGTGTAAAATTAAGTAGGAATTATTGAAAAGGCTAGAAACGGAAGGGTACCTTCCAATCATGCATTTGTTTGATAAACTAGGAAAGAAATGTTTTTGGTTAGACTGGTTGAATTAGGAAAGTTTATGATTGATCATCCTTAAGATAGCTTGTCTCAAGACACCTCCGACTCCTTGGTATATTTGATGAATAATGATGGCTATAAGGCCATCGATAAGTCGATTACCCCCATGAATGATGAGTTTCTACTCCGTCACGTCTTGATGTTCTATATAAGTTAAGATATCGTTTCTTATCCTAGGGGAGTTGCCCGGTTGTAGGGGTAACTGGTTTGGTGTATGGGCACCTCAAACTTTTTGGTGATATTTTCATCCCAAATTATGAATAAGGAATGGGTGCCGTTTTTCACCCTTAGGTGATCTTGAGACAAGAAGAGTAATGATCATCATTATTATGGTAAATGTTTTTGGTTGACAGTACCTGTCTTAAGTTTAAAGATGTTTGTTTGATAAATAATGCTTTTGTTTTCAATACTTGTTTTAATGAATCATTGTGACGCGAAGTTAAAATGAACCATTATTTTTAAGTGTTGAAAGATTGTATTGTAATTAGAAAACAAAGAGACATGTGCGAGTGCGGGATGGTAAGTGGGGATCGACTAAGATTGTCAATCATGGATGGGTGGACTTGATTAGTCAGGTAACTATCCATCCTTGCGCACTAATCTTAGAAGTCTTCTTCAGTGTAAGAGGAGTCCACCAACGGCTGTGCCCTCACGTATGTAGAGGGGAAGTAAGCGTTGGACAAGGATACCTTAGCCCATTTTCAGAAGTTTTAGGAGCATTTTTTTGGCACTTTTAGCTTTTGTCCCATTTCTGTTTGCGAGACATGACTAGATCTTTTCTAGGGCTATAGTCCTAAGCCATTCATTGCCACTGGCAAAGTTCTTTTCCCCGGATTTTTCTTACTTTAAGACTTTAGTTTCTATTAGAACTAGAAACCTGTCAAGGACCCTATCTCGACCTTGGAGTCGGTGGGTTGGGGACCTCTCACTTGGTATCAGAGCGTGTGTTAATTGAGATCCTGAACCTAGGAAATTTTAAGGTGTTAGGTTGAAATAAGTAGGTTTTGACCAATTCAATTAAAGAGGTATTTAATTGAAAAGAGGGAGAGAAAGAAAAAGAGAGATCGTTCCCATCTTTGTAGGAAGATTTCCATCAGATCTAGCATAAATTCATGGTTTTCAACATTAGGTTCATGCGGGCATGCCTATCTCGATGCTACTCAATGCACAAAAGCATGATGAAATGGTTAGACAAGAGATTTTCTCCTTCCACTTAGAGGATCAGCTGGTCAAGATCTGGTGGAATTTTCCTTATTGATGTGGGAGAGTTAGAAGATCTTGCACATAATTTGAAGAGACTCAAGTGGACTGAAGTACTGCAGGTTATTGAAGTCTACTTCTTCATTGGAACAAAAAGTCTAGATGAAACCACTATGGTAGATGGTGTTCAAGTATTATAGAATCAGCGGGTGTTTGATCAGGTGTCTAAAGTAATATACACAGGTAGGATTAGAACCCTGGGTGTAGGCCCTAGTTTTAGAGGGCCAAAAGATGTATATTTTGATCCTATATCTAATCCACCTATAGTCTAAAGGAATCTAGTATAGGGTTGGTGTCACTCTTGTACATAGTAGGAACTTCATGCATTGTATCAACTCTTGTACATACTATGGTATTCATGGGTATGCTATAAGCTGTTTTGTTTATGGTTTGGAAATTGTCTTCATTTAGTGTGTAAATAGTTTGAGTATGAGATAAATTTGAAAGCTTAAACAAGATAAATCCTCATTTAGTAATAAATTCCACTATTCAATCCCACGGTAATACTTGCACGAATAGCCTTTACACAGTTACGCAAGAAAAGATACTATTACTAAAGCAAGTCCAGCTCCTCATCTTCAAGGGAGAAGGACCCAACCTCGAGCGTGATGCTGAATCATGGTTGGACGCTATGGATGACTACTTTTTGACAGTAGGGACTACTCAATTAAATCAAGCGATGCTAGGTATGTTTCGCCTCAGTGGAGACGCAAAGCTTTGGTGGAAACAACATTGTAGAGACAATCCCACCAGTAGCCCATCTTGGAAGAAGATGAAGCAAGCAGTTAAAGAACGCTATCTCCCTCTTGCACACCAGACTATTAAGATGAATGAGTTCTTTGGCTTATGCCAACTAGGGCTCACACTGGAGGAGTACTACACCAAATTTGTGTCCTTACAACACTATGCTCCCCAGATGACAATGGAGTAGCAGATTGTCCATTTTTGTCAAGGTCTCAACAAACCCTTGAGTTCACGCCTTGAAGCTATGAGGCCTACCTCGATTTAGGATGCCCTTCTTAGAGCCAAACTGCTTGTAGAAGAAGAAATCACCCCTTCAAGGAACTATAATAGTTTGAACAACTTTAGGGGAAGAGCTAGAGGAACCTTCAACTAAGGATATCAACAACGTGGAATAGCGGCTGCAGTAAACTTGGAGCAAACCTTTCCCAATGTCAGGTGCTATGGGATGCAATAAGATGGGACCACTATAGAAATAACTGTCCAAAAAAGCAAAATCGTGGAATTACCGCCAGAGCCATTCCCCCGGGGGACTCACCATGGAAAACTTACCGCACCACGTAAGTGCAGGGGAGGGGGGTTTTTTTACAAGTTACATAAGCGTATAAGTTAGGGTAGGCCCCCATTAATTTATCTCCCAAGCTTAAAAATAAGAGAGGGGGTATCATATTTATTTGGGGGGGGGGGGGGGGGGGGGGGGGGGGGGGGGGGAGAGGGGGGGGGGGGGGGAAGTTTTTGTGTTTCAAAATCATGGCTTCCCAACCCGGGGTGTCCACTATGGAATATGTAAGATAGTACCTGCGTTCAATGGAAGGGTATTGAATTTGCTAAAGTCTTACATAATTTATTTTACATTAGGGACATAAATAATCAATAGATGTAAATTTATTGAAGGGGTTTTTAAAATCCAAAACATCAAGAAGTATGAATATATTTGTTTATGCTCACCCATCTAATAGAGCTGCATTGCTTTACCTACTATACATATGAAGAAATATTTGATGGCCTGCACAATCCTTAACTAAACACCCAATGATGGGCCAATGCCAAGTTTGTTGATTTGTGATAAGGACTAAAAGATTGTATCTCTCCTATGATTAAGACCGTATCTTTCATTGCGAATTCTGTCATCTTGTGAAGGTCTTGCATAAGGCCACATGTCTTCAAGATGCAAGCATAACTGATTGGATATGGAAAAAGGTCATCCTTTCACCTTCAGTTAAAACCACCCAGGGTTTCCTTGCCATAACCATGTTGCACATTGTAGTAATTTTTATTCCAATGTTTCTACACCCTCTATTGGGTATTGATGATGTAGTAGGGATGCCGTAGTGTGTAGTCAATAATATGCATGATGAAGCTAATGGTTACAATGTTCACCATTATGGCATCATCATACAACAGCATGTGTACCTCTTGAGCACTTTGTGCCGCAGTAACATCAAGCGTAAAGGAAAGGATATGTCTTGCAATCTAATTCAGCTCATTTATGAAAGCAATCAAGAGAAGGCCTATCGCTGCTCCCATAAACTATATTTTCTTCTTCATATATAGACCACGTGGTTGTAGAACACACATACCTGATGGTCATGAGTGTGAGTTTCCCTGATTATTAGTGCATCACCGTCTTCATGTGTACTTAAGGTGTTGATAATGAGCATGTTCACTTGTAATGTCAACGACATTGATATATATGTATTGGTCATGCCCATAGTTGTTTTCTTTAAACGTGGGTAGGTATGGAGAGGGACATGGGTATGCTTGAATCTATGTCCAATATGGAGTATTGTCATGTAGTTCATGCATTTTTGGGTTTTGTAGTAGCAAAAGGCGGAACAACATACTTCTTTCAGCCATATGTCACTACTAATGGGTGCTGACGACAATGAATCACTGATGAACGAGGAACTTGTGAAGCGAGCTAGTTGGCTGCCATTTGTGGTGGTGGGGGGGGGGGGCTAAGGATTTTCCCGAGTTGGGTCTTTCTTATGTGGCATGGTTCCTATCGAAACAACAAATAAGTTTCCCTCCATCTTGTGTGGGCTCAAAGGGGTTGTTGCTTTTTTTAAGGAAAATATGGCATGTTGCCCTCTGCTTTGTTCCATGATGTGCGCCCTCATCGATGGCGTTTCCAACATTTTTGGCCTGCCACGGGGAGGCCTTTGTGAAATGTTAATTTTTTTGCAAGTGACGTGGCAAACTGCATGACCGCTTTTAGAAATAAGGCACAAGTAAGGTAAAGGAGCCAGTAAGGAGCTCCGATGTTGAGCCAGTCTTTTCGGCAATAAAAGAGATGTTGCTCCTCCCATATGAAGATAATGGTGTTAGTGTAGTGGCCAAAAAACCGCCGATGCATCACATCTTCATTGGACTAGACTAGGGCTTCATCCCTGTTATCGTGGATTGCTCTAAACATTCCCTATGCTAGCTTCCTCAAGGCTCACATTTATTGTTACATACAAATGCAAAGATGCAATTTTTGCTTCACATATGAGTACCGTTCTCCTCGATGAGAGTTGCTCTCTTTTCCAAATTCCCACCTGCTAATTTAAATTTTAGAGCCAAATTTGAAATTTCAATGTTAGAGATAACTTTCAAAGTCTGTTGGCGAGATAGAGGTATTTTTAAATTATTGACTTTAGTCTTAGCCCCCGTCACACTGGGGCAGGCATACCACGACTATGTTGAGATGGCGTGTGGTAATTTGACGAGGTAGTAGTGAAAGTTTGTTGCTTAGAGGGGCGACCCAGCAAGCCCGACGATCTTTTCATGACCTGGCCAACCTTCAAAAAGTAAAATGCGGGAAGCATTTTGATAGGCTTCAAATGGTGGTAGCTCTTGGCTACGGGACACTGAAACAGGGGACACTAGCACCCTAGTGTGATAGTGTGATACGGGCATTAGTGTTCATTTGAGTGTGAAGTGAACCCAGCTAGGGTTTTACTTGTGCATGAGATTGTATGGTGGGGCTATAGAGCGCATGACACGATGTAGTTGGTTTTGGTTATATTTCGGCATGCTAGGCCTCGTGGCAAAGCAAGGCATGCCGGTTGTTGCCGGTCGAATGTAGCCGTTAAGTGATCGTTGACCAAAAAGTCAACACACGGAGCTCACACGCAGTCTCGAACCCCTGACCTCGCATCCTAGAAGCACTACCCTAACCACTGCACTACGTGCGTGCATCTGCACAGGCCGTGGCGCATGTTGTACATATGTTTACAATGTCTGCTGCCCCCCCAAAAAGCGACATGACCGGCTGGGCCAGTCACGCCCATCTACACGTGGCCTAGCAGGCCGATATTTAACCAGAGCCCTATGTAGTTTGGGTCCAATTTTTAACGCGCTTACCCTCGACAGTACCCTCAATGCATGGTGAAGGCAGACAAAAAATATATATATATATCTCTCTCTCTCTCTCTCTCTCTCTCCATTTTAAAAAAAGTGGCTCAAGTTTGTGTCCGTGTGTGATGTAGGTCTAAGAGCTCAAGTTCCAAAGTTGCATGAAAATTCAATAGTAGCTGCCCCCAAAAAAATGGCGCGTGAGTTGAACGTGCTCTTTTTTGAGTTGTGAAGCGAGAGAGAGAGAGAGAGAGAGAGAGAGAGAGAGAGAGAGAGAGAGAGAGAGAGAGAGAGAGAGAGAGAGAGAGAGAGAGAGAGAGAGAGAGAGAGAGAGAGAGAGAGAGAGAGAGAGAGAGAGAGAGAGAGAGAGAGAGAGAGAGAGAGAGAGAGAGGGTTGTAGAAGGCCAGCAGAAGGTAGAGGCCTAGCAGAAGTCATAGAGAAGGCATAGATGGCACATGCAAGTAAGTGCCTTCTGTTGGGGGGATTGGCTCAGAGTCTACGTGGTTGGCTCTGTCAAGCTCCCTCCTCACTGAAGTCCGTGCGCACATACACAGTCGAGGGCAGCAAGCCGTTCGTTAAAGGCATTTCCTTCCGCACCACGGAAGATGGCTTACGGGAGGCCTTTGGTGCACATGGCGAGGTGGTAGACGCAAAGATTATCATGGACAGAGAGACAGAGCACTCTCGTGGCTTTGGTTTTGTCACTTATTACAAGGAGGAAGACGCAGATACAGCTTTGTTGAAACTTAATGGTCACAATCTTGATGGCCAAGCTATCCGCGTAGATTGAGCATCTACTCACCCTACGCGTCCTTTGTCAGACTTTGGCAGTGGTAATGGGTTTGGATCTAGCGTCGCCTTGGATTCCTCTGAGTCTGCTCCCGCCTATGATGACTGGGGCTCGATACCATCACTGGATGCAAGCACGTCGAATCAGTAAGGAGACTTGAATGCCTGGATGGATTATCCTTGTTGCAGCGCATTCGCAGGTATGATATATCCAGGGCTTAGAATTGCACTTTTTTGCACACTATTAAAGAGATGTTACCAGCTTTGTACCGCTGAACAGCTCTACATGCATAGATGGATTTTTCCGAACCCTTTTCTTCTCCGTGGAGGCTGTGGTAGTATAAATGGGGCAGCTCTTTCTTGCAACCTATCGGGTTTGCCTTATGTAGGTTTTTATAGTATCCAAACCTCTTGCAACTGGCTCATGTATGCCTTTGTCGATGGTGTCTAGAGCATGCAAAGCTTTCAAAAGTGAAATGTTTCTATTTTCACGAAAGAGAGAGAGAGAGAGAGAGAGAGAGAGAGAGAGAGAGAGAGAGAGAGAGAGAGAGAGAGAGAGAGAGAGAGAGAGAGAGAGAGAGAGAGAGAGAGAGAGAGATAAATGAAATGTTGTATTAAACGCCTTCAAAAAGCCAAAATGACTTATGAGACCAAATTGATACGATCTTGGTGGATCCAATCCAAAAACAATGAAGTAAAGTGAAAGACTAAAATCATCATCATCATCCATGTCCGAGAATGCCTAGCATTGGGCATTGTCCAGGAAAGTATTGCATCCATACTGAAGAGCTTCGTCAATGTCCGCCTCTGTAAATAGTCCGCCTTCGTTTAGTGTAAATACTTAGTGTAAATTTTACAAGTTTTAGTATAAATATGGGCAAATGCTTCAAATTTAAGCCCAACTTTTGATCTTGAAACCAAAAAAATTGAAGGGTGCCCTCATTTATTTTGGTCAGCAAAAATGTTTTTGGCAAGCCCGGGTTTTAGGTTTAATACGGTAAATGCTTCAAATTCTGATGGTAAATTTTTTTTGGTTAAGGAAAATGTTTTTGGCAAGTCTGGGTTAAGGAAAATGTTCACACTCGTCCTTCCCAAAGCACCTCCATAGTTCTGACAGATGATGGCACGTAGAAAAGGCTGTGCAGAAAACCTTGCAGGCTTGCCGAGTACTCCCATATGCAGCGGACAGGGGCAGGGCCTAGAAGCTCTGGGCTGTTTTCAGCGGATGAGAAGGAGGAATCTCATACGTTTAGTAGCTTGCAAGCGGCCTAAGCTCCCTTTGTCATGTGTGGACACATGACAGAGAGAAAATAAGCTTCTAGAACACGTAAGAGAGAAAAATAGCTTGCATATAGAGAGAAAATAACTCCCCCTTCTCCACATCGTCTCTAGGCTCACTAGCTCTTCCTTATCCTTCTGTAGTTGCTGCCTTGTGATCTTGGAAGTGGGAGAGGCCTCCTTTGATGTCGCATTATGTTGCGTTGATTGTTTGCTATGTGTTGTGCTCACTTCAAAGATTCTTTCAAAACTAGTAGGACTCTTTTCCTTGACATTGCCAGCATCATAGGCTTCAATGCTGCTTGGCTCTTACCTTCCACGGAAGCAGCACGACCTATATAAGTCGAAGGTTGTTGCGGTTGTTGTTGTGTTTGCAGATGTTATTTAAGATGAAGTTTATGCAATTTGAGAAGAATTTTTTGTATACGAGGTAATAAAATCATGTTTGTTTGGTTATGTAGGTACTTGTTCTCGACCATCAAAACATTGATAGCTTCTCGCAAAATGTTAGCAACATAAAAGGTGAGGGCTCGTTCCTCACTCAGGATTTGGCTTCATTTTTAAAGTTTTCCATAGCTTTCAAGCTTTTAACATGTAGTCTTTGTGGTAGTTAATTTGCTCTTGGATTGTACATGCGACAAAATGAGAGGATGTTACCCGTGTTTGTATTTTAGCTAATTTGCACCCTTAGTAACAAAGATTTATTTCTTGCTTTCTTGTTTATTATTTGGCTAGAAGCATGAAGTGGGCTTGAAGTTTGAATGTCTAGAAAAAAATTATCACTGAAAAACAGTAGACTGTCCATCAATAAAACTGTAAATAATACAAGTGAAAACAAGAGAAAAAAAAGTGATAAAATCACGAGGCGTGCAATGGATGGAGAGAGAGAGAGAGAGAGAGAGAGAGAGAGAGAGAGAGAGAGAGAGAGGAGAGAGAGAGAGAGAGAGAGAGACTCAATATTGATGATCAAACTATGAGATCGAGCCTAGGGTAAGTTCGTAGATTGGGGCAAGTTCACAGATGTAGCTTGAGAGAAGCACGAAGGAGAGAAAACCTCTTTGCAATGAATATCTTCTTTGTGCTCAGCCAATAAAAAATAATGCATTTTTAACGAGTGATAAATCACGAGCCCTACCACCAGGAAGACGAGACTATAGTAAAACTTAGGACAAATTGTCAACATACTCCTCTAATTTGTGGAAATTCCTGAAGTACCCCTTCAAATTCCCAAAATATTCTACTTAAATATTGAGTGAATAACCATTACCTGCAATAGGGTTACATCTATAAAATACTTGCCCAAAAAAAGTAGCGTCGTAGGGTTTGCTGCAACCCTTACCCACACTTCTTGATGTGAAGGCCTATAGAGCTTGTATTGCTATCCCCCTCAAAATAGCCCATCCATCCCAAGCCTACAAGAGGCAAACAAGCACGGCATTAGAGCGTTGGTTTAGCTGGGTGTGATGTATCCTAGATTCAATCTCCTTGAGTGTGGTCATATCAATGAGACTAGCCATTTAATTAAATCATGGAACAATTCCTGCGCAGATTCTAACTTCTAGGCTACGCAGATTAAAATCGAAACCGAGATAGATTGCCGGATTAAAGCACAGACACGGAGAGAGAGAGAGAGAGAGAGAGAGAGAGAGAGAGAGAGAGAGAGAGAGAGAGAGAGAGAGAGAGAGAGAGAGAGAGAGAGAGAGAGAGAGAGAGAGAGAGAGAGAGAGAGAGCTGTTGAAGACCCGTGTTACACAAGGTGAGGGTCAAGCGAGATCAGAGTGAAGAGCGTAGCAATGTCCATAGCATTTTGTTTAGCTTTAGGCGAAGAGTGCATAAAATGTGGAGATTCTGATGTGTCTTTTATAAATTGACACATGTGTTCATGTGAGACGAGAGAGAGAGAGAGAGAGAGAGAGAGAGAGAGAGAGAGAGAGAGAGAGAGAGAGAGAGAGAGAGAGAGAGAGAGAGAGAGAGAGAGACGACAATTCTATAAAGAGTGAGTGCATCTCTCTTCTTATTACCGCTACCCTTGGCCTGCAAGAAGAAACCGCAAAAAAGATAAGGGTGAAGGGGACTTTTAAGCAGGGGAAAAGAAAGGCAATCAAAAAATTGATCGCCCAGGTATAGCAAGCCCATTACTCCGTAATACTACCCTAATTTATAAAAAGAGTAAACTTAGAAGTGGGGTGGGACCGGTCGCCAAACAAGGCCTAAAAAAAATAGATTTGAGCTATTAACAGGGAAAAAAAAGGGTATGTCAGTAGTCGACGAGCAGCGCGAGCAAAGAAGGGGGCGCCATCTGGAGGTTATGCATGAGGAAGGCGCCACTTGGGCCATGCATGAGGAGAAGGAGAAGGCCGGTTGAAAGGATGGTAGCCCGTTATACAGGAGGGGGCGCTGTAGTGTGTGGGGAAACCCGCCAGGGCTGCGGGCAGGAAGGAGTTGCAGGTGCGCTGTGGGGAGCTGCCAAGGGGTGGGCTAGACCAGAGAAGGGAGGAAGGAGGAAGCGGGCACCGGAGTTGGCATGGCCCTGAGCAAGATAAAGGGGTGGCCTTCACTGGCTGAAGGAAGCCGTAAGGGCTGCAGCTCATCGAACCAGGGAGTTGGAGGGTTATGGGCTCTATGCAGGGCCGCCAGAGGAGCCGCCAAGGGTAGGGAAAGCAAAGGGCCACCTGAGGGGCTGGATAACGCAAGGAGGAAGGTTACATGAGCACCAAGGAGGGGTAACCCTTGCAAGGCCTGCAAGGAAGCAGTGACGATGTTTTTTTGCAGAATATTTTTCATTGTCCATCCTTCGATTATGGCCAGTTTGATCGGCATATTCACTATCTTTATAATCTAAATGTTTGCTTTAAATATTCTTAAGATTTCTCTCTTGCTATTTGTTTAGTGGAGTCGGGTGTACATACGTGCTTCTTGCATGTACCAGGTGTGTGAGTCTGTACTGTGGAGAAGCGGTGTAAGACAAGCAGGGTCAGTTTGCATGGGAGCTTGAGCATGCCATTAACTTAATAAGTGTTCAAGGGTATTGGCTCATATGGGAGTTCTTATCTATGGCTTATCTTTGGCTAAAGATGGTCGAGTGTGGGAGCCGTCATTACATATTCTATGGTGTGTGAGTGCAATCGGGGCTGGTGGGTGGTGGGTGGCATGTTGGTCATTTGAGCTCAGATCCTCTCCGATCCTCTTTGTCATGAGTCTACACACTCATGGACAAGCAGACTGCTCGATCTGGGCTTGGGCTTTGGACATGAAGTTATAACAGGAAAATGTACCAATGTATCTAAGCAGTGCGTGCGCACATGCGCTCGTTTCCGCACCCATACGACAATGGGGAATTGTGGGAGGTTCTGGGTCACTCGCATGAAAGCAAAGATCCCACAACATTCAGTCCAACTCACTAGAAATGTAGGGTACTACTACAACGGCTACTACAGTTACACCTAGTATCGATAGCAAGTAATTGGGCTTCTGTCTTGCTAATAAACTTAACAATCATTATAGTACTCCTTCAGCTATAGAGCAGGAACTATGGATCATTCCTGATCTGACCCCCTCGCGAACCAATTACCACCACATTGCCTAGTGCTCCTGCATGCACAACTCCATTTGCTGGTAATAGTGCTCCTGCTCATGCTTTGCACACGTCCCTCGGCTGCATGCCGACGATAGGCACAAGAAGCACCTCATGCAATGGTGCAAACTACTCAACACGAGAGAGAGCACCGTGCACCTCAACACAACAGTCATTCGGTACTTTTTTGGCCTCTTTTGTAATTTGCCATGATTCCTCGTATAAGAAAGATAAAAATTTCATAGAAATTAACATTTTTTCTAGGTTTGTCACTGAAATAGAGAAAATGATTGTTTGTTGGTCAAATCATATCTAAATCAAGTGAGATTTGATAGGTACGTTGAAAACATCATAACCAAGCTGTTAAAACCTAAGCAGAAAAAAATTTGATGGCATGGAATGAACTCATTTGTCTAGGATCTACAGGATGCCAACACAAAAATGCTAATGATGCTAATGGCTTTGTGTTGAAGATGCTAATATTTTGATTATTGTTAAAGATGCTACTATTTTAATTTTGTACTATTTTTTTATTATTCTTTGGTTGCTAGTTCAAATCAATGGATACCTATACTTATATATTGCTTTTTATATGTGCTTAGCAGATTAAAAATATTTTGACTAGTGTACCTAAGGAAAGAAATACTTACAAAATGTCACTTCAAAATCACTTGTCCACTGGGATTCAAAAAGATGAAGAACGAGCTTTATTTTTACTGACATTTTCTCGTGGACTGCGAGAAGATCTAGCATCACAATACTCCCAGATATTCTACAACGCTCGCAGATAGAAGTGTTATGGCCAAAAATAAGATATAACTTATTTTCTAAGGGAAAAAAAGTTTGGAATATACAAAAGATTTTTCTTGACGATTTGGTTGATTGGGAAGGAAATTTGAAATTAGTGTTGGCAAAAGAGAAGTTGGGCCTAATCAAATATCACAAAATGACCCACTATGGAGGTGGAAACATGCCTTTATCATTGATGCGCTATAGAATGAGTATGATAATCCGTCTCATTCCAACAAAACGACTTTGTACTTATGAAAAGCCTTGGTAGATTTGAACTAAGTTCAGAGCGACTCTTAGCTTGGTCAAGCGCATGGACTTGGGCTTTGTTTTGAAAGTATATTTATGTATAGCTTATGGAGATGGAAACATGTCTTTATCATTGATGCGCTACATAATGAGTATGATAATCCATCTCGTTCTAGCAAAATGGCTTTGTACTTATGAAGAGCCCTAGTAGATTTGAACTAAGTTACATAGCGACTCTTGACTTCGTGAGGGCTTGGTTTTGAAGATATTTCTATGTATATAAATTGAATGGAGGTTTAGGGCTTAAGATATGAAATCTTTGAGTTTCTTTTTAGTTTCAACATCCACTAATGCAAATAAAAGAGTTCTCTTCCACCTCAAAACGAAGTGAGGGCTTGGTTTTGAAGATATGTCTATGTGTATAAATTGAATGGAGGTTTAGGGTTTAAGATATGAAATCTTTGAGTTTCTTTTTAGTTTCAACATCCACTAATGCAAATAAAAGAGTTCTCTTTCACGTCAACATTATATACATAGGTTTTAGAGCGCTTGAACTTTTGTTAAAAAAGTACTACATAAAGGTACACAAGCATATAAATATACAAGCATGCCATTTATGTGATGTGCCAGAAAAAGATCAGTAAGTTAGATCCCATAAGCAGCCAGAACTACAATCCTCCTTATGACAACCCGGCATTAATTTAGAGATCCACAAAAACTAAAAACTTACCTGTTGTACTCAATTAAAAAATGTCTCTTTTATGCATAGCGTGAATGTTTTTATGAAAACCAGGTAGACAATAAGTGCCAAAGAACCAGTATATTTTTTCATGTATAGTCCTAGTGTAGCTTTATATGGTGCTTATGAAAATTAACCAGGTAGACAATAAGAGCTAGTAGCTATCCACTATGGGAAAGCCAAGTGAAAGAGTAAGGTAGGCACTCAATACCAATAGCTATATTAAGTTTTGAGGAAAAGGTACTCAAGCTACATATAAATATCCAAGGTTATCTTTAGGTGAATTACAAAGCCAATAGGGAATACCATTTTAGGTATGACAAAAAACATTTTAGGTTACCTTAAATAATCAAAGATATATTAAGTTGGAGACAACTTGCACAAAGGTAAACCAGCTAAGTATCCAAAATCATCTCCAGGTAAGTTACAAATCGAGTAGGAAACATTGATCTAGGGATGCAATATATATCATTATTCAACAGATTAACAATGTATCAATGGAAAATGAGATCATACGATATCACTATGCTATGTGATTTGGATAAACATGAAAGAGAAGTTCCACTGTCTCACGTTTAGTGTGTGTGTGTGTGTGTGTGAGTGTATCATGCAATAGTGAATGTTTAGGTTTTAGGGTGCGCTTGAACTTTTGTAAAAAGGTACTACAATTTTTTAAATGAGTAACTTGTTTATTTTTTTGTTTTGTTTTGTTTATTTACATATATATACTTTAGGATACTTTGAGCTACCCATGGCAAGAAAGGAGATTGTCGTGCAATTGAATGAGGGTAGTTTAGACCAAGACACAACTTTAGGCTTTGTTCTTCTAAAGTTCGGAGGTACTTACAAAGACTTGAGAGCATAAATTGCTTGTGACAAGATATTTTGTGATGACTTTGTGTTTTTGGGAGGGTCCAAAATGCTTCCTTTAGCACCATCACAAGAGGAGAGGTGGGAAGTTGAAGTGGAGGAGGTGACAATTCGGGAAAAAGCGAAAAGTAATGCATGCAAGCGTCCACAAGTGGATTCCATGGGTTTAAGCAATGATCCACCGACCTTGAGCTCTAGCAATGATCCTCATATACATTACCAAATACCTAGTGTTGGTAATGATGACATTCCTATGTGTGAAGATGTGGCTATCACCTCACACAAGATGCTAAAGAGCACTTTAGCCTCTGCAAAGGAGGTTAGAAAGTGGGAAGGAGATTTCAAGGTTGCTAAAGAGAAATGTAAAGCCATGGAGCGTCATGATAGGTTTGAGTTGATGTCAAAAGATAAGGATGGGAAAGCTATGTTCCAACTTTGGTGTGTCGAATGTGAAAATCCATACGGGCAAGGAGGGCATGATACAATTTCTAACTTTCTACACTCACACATCAACACAATGGCTCATCGGCGCCACCTTGGAGTGGGCAAAAGAAGAAAGCAGAAGCACGACAATGAAATTGCAGAGCTCTCAAAAGTGGACATGAAGCCCAAAAATAAGGAGAAGGTGGATGAAGCCTTGCTTGAAGTTTCCACCTTTGAAAGGGACAATTCTCCCATCTTTAGTGTTGTTCTTGACACTCTTGGAGAGTATGAGAATTTGTCAATAATATTTGTGGAATGTAGTTTGGACAAGAAATGGATTCCTTTGTTTCCAAAAACGGGATCGATTGGCCAATGCATGATTGAACATGTGAAGTCCAAGCTTCATATCAAAGCGGCTAATGGAGACATTGATTAAAAGATAGCAAAGGTGGGCCGTCCAAGAAAAGTGCCGATTGAAGATAAGAGACAAAGGAACTTACATGGTTTCTTCAAATGCAACACTAATCTAGGTGAGTAGAAAATCTTTTTTCTTTTTACATGAAAAATGATTAGTGTGTTTAACATTTCAAGTGTATTTTTTAATCTTATTGTAGAGCCTTGCAATGACAGTAACACAAATGCGTCACCAAATGCATTAGGTATCTATCTTTATATAATCATTTTCATGTTTGAATAAAGGAGGAAGATTGTATACTTAATGTGTCTATGCACAATATGCAGAAAATTATTTGCTACCGACTCTTTGTTGGGGATTTTGGCAAGACACTTATAAGGTTGAAGACAAGATGTTTGATTTGAAACCTTTCTTGGATGACTACAAAGGAGGTGGTTGTTGGGATTGTGAGTCAACTACGATGGCCACATTTTTGTTTAAAGAGGTGCTTGTGTGTATCCGAGGGACATTTCGTCATAAAGATTGCAAACGAGTAAATCCTCATGGGGTTCCCTTTGAAAATTTTCAATACAAAGTGCACTACAATCCCCAAAGAGCAAGACTTTCGCATGTGTTTGTATCGAGAAGACAAATCAATGCAAAATAGAGGCTCTCGTGGGACCGGCGATGGAAGAAGATTGGATTTCATGACCCACTCAGAAATTTTACAGATTGCAAGAGCCAAGGGAAAGATGGTTAGGAAACTTAAAAGGCAGGTTTGGTTCACCAAAACAAGAGTTGCAGCCTTAAGTGTCAAGGTTCGAAGTCTTCAAGAAAGCACATTTGAAGCAATGAAAAGAGGAGATGTGAAGAAGTTTTTCCATGACATAGTCAATGCTCATAAGTATGGCCTTTTTGAAGGGAAAGAGGCCTTATGGAACTTTCTTGTGGATATTTCTCAAAACATGGCAAGAGAAAATGCAGGAAAGCGGTACTCAGAAACAACAAAGAATCTCCTTGAGGCTATAAAGATTTGGGGAGGTACTAGATTGCATAATTTTCTTTCCTTGAATCTTGAAGGTCCAAATTTGTCAACCACCATGTGGGCTACTCGAAAATCTCTTTCTTATCGAACAGGCCTGAGAGAGGATATATTCAAGCATTTGGCTGAAATTTACACTTCTCACATGAAAAACTTTGTATGGGAAGTGTGCCAGTAATTATTGCTGAAGATGAAACCGTCGTCAAAAGAATGATTTGTTGGGTAGCACGGGATGATCATCTACTCGGATTTTGTGGCAAAAAGGAAAACCATTTTTGCAATCCAAACTTTGTGGTACTTGTTGGAAATGGCGAGGAGGGTTACAACGTGATTATTGACTCTTTTCAAAATAATGTGATTGCACATTATGCAAGAGTTTTCATAGCAAATCCCCTGATTGATTGCTTGCCAAAGTTGGTTGTTTTAGTTCAATTGATATGCAACAAGTTTGATTCTTTGTTTATCAGAGAGAAATGGATGGGAATCTCCCTCTATTGGAATAACTTTGTGAGAAGCATTGTGGGTCCCTTAATTGGCCATGCTTCTGATGGAGACTCGAGGAGAAGAAAGCTTATGGTAGAGGATTATACATCATCTCTAGGAAATAGATTCTCAATGTCATGGCAACCTTGGGCAGATTTCATTCACAATGGAAAGAAATTGATTAATCCTCTTGATAATGCATCTAGAAGATTAGTCCTTGGCCAAGACTTGGCTACTTTGAATCATGTAGCTCTTGTATATCAAACTTTCAAGGTTGAGGAGCATGGTCTTCAACAAGGTGACATTGAAAGAAAAGATTGCCAAAATTGGAGGTCCGCACAAATAATAGCAAGCCGCAATGTTCAAAATTGCTTAAGCTTGTTGCGGACCCAATCCACTATACGTCGAGAGCGAACACTTGCTACGGAGATGTACCTATAGATAGTCTCATCATACATTGATATATTTTTATCTCCTTCTCTCAACTTATTTGATCGGGTCAAAGCGGCTGGGAGGGTGTCTTTCTTTTTCAAGTACCTACATCATCAATCTTATTTTGTACCTTTGTATTGTCACATGTTAGAGCTTTAAATAGTATCAAGGAGTAACTCTCATGCTTAAATACTTATATAATCTTCCATTGTGATTAGACTATGGTGCATGTGGATTATGGATCATGAAGCACACTCTTTGAAGCAGAATTTTATAAGTAAAGAAACCTTTTTGGACATTCAGTTGTCTTGCCATTTTGTCGTCCTATTGATAAAGGCTTTCAGGGACACTTGCAGGTTCCTCTTTCCTCCACAGGTTCTGATTCTTGTGAGAAATTCTTCAGCAAGGTGGAGGCATGATAAGAAACGAGAGATGCTATGATGGTTATGATTTGTTGAGTAGCACAGGTGCTCTAAATAGGATTGCTGAAATGCAAGCAGGATCATCTCTTGCTTTTCCTATGGCTCATGCAAAGGAAGAGAATATCTGGTTTCAGATGAATCATTTAGCAGGTGTTTCATTAGCTAATCTCGGTGATTATAGCAGTGTGCAGAGTGATGGACATATGATTAGCGCTCTAAAAGAGGGTTTATCGAAAGCGAAGATGTTGTGTTCAACACTAGGTATGCAACATAAAGATTGGTGTAATGATGCATGGACAGAGTGTGATCTCTCCTATCTTCTTAGTGTTGCTGACATTGACAATGACAATGAAGAGGAATCATCCACTCAAGTTGATGAGCATGCCGAGGATGAGAACATTATCATGGCTGAAAGTGAACTCCGCCATACATTGGATTGTCTTATTGATGAAGAGGAGAGTGGAGTGAAAGAAATCTCGTCTCTTGTTTTGATTGATTCAAAGACCATATGCAAAAGCACTCTTGTAAGCCATCTAAATGGGAATCCTACATTGTCGAAGGATAGGCTCACAAGGGTAAAAATAGAAGTTCTTTTCTCATTGGAAAAGAAGACTCAATTAGATACACGCACATGTCTTGTAATCGGATCAGATTGTGCTGTTTTGTTTGAGAAGACAACAATGGAAGATAGTGCAAAGGAGAAAAATCATGGTCGATTTGCAAGTACTAGTCAAGGAGTAAGCAAAGGGACATGGTACTTGGGAAGAGTCGTGAGCATGAGAAGGAAGCTAGGAGGTAGTTTCAAAGAGACTCGTGGTCCTTTTGGTCTTCTAGATTGTCCTCCTAATGTGGAGGTTCATCTATCATGGTATCAAGTGGCCAAGGGTAGAAGAAGCTACACATATGATTTAGTGGACAATCAAGCGGTATCTTTGGATTCCATAATTGCTAAAGCGCACTTGGATTATGATGCCACAATAAGAAAATATGTGCTTGACGCTAATGATTATAAGGTCTTTACTGATTATTTGAAGAATGTGAAAGGTAATTTGATCTTGTGTGGATGGCTATTTTTAGTTAAATTCTATTATATGCTCAAAGTCATCCTGACATGCTTGAGTTTTTTTTGTAGGATGAATGGGGATGGATAATATGCAAGTTGGATTTTTGAGGTATATGTTTTTTCTTCATTTCCTTTTCATAATTATGTCCTTTTGTAAATTCTGAAACTTGTAAGCTTTAAATTCTTAATTAACATCAGTTTTCATCTTATGGTGAATTTCAATATGGTGCAGGTGCAAGAGTTTTGGCTACAGAGTTTTGCCGCATTTTCGTGATGGATTATATCATACTTCCTCAAAAGACCTCTACTTATAATGACAAAACATTTTGTTATGTGAAACTTCCATGAAAGATGCCATGATACATGTGCTTTATAAAGTGGGTTAGTTACTCATGTTAAGTATTTTATATGTGAATTGTATTCTATGAAGAGCTTCAATATGGTACAAGGCCACCCGTTTTAGTTACAAAGTTTCTTTGTAGTTTTCCAATTGTTTATATCATACTACCTCAGTAGATCTCTACTTATAAACGATGAGACTAATATTTTTGAGAGCATCCATGAAATTTAAAGAAGAAGAATTTACGAGATAAGCGTTTATGTGGATTAGTTACTCATATTTATTGCTTTTTCATCGTCCTTTTTGACATTGTGTCATTGTTATGTATGTTTGTGAAAAAGATGATTCAATGCTATCGTATGATCAGTATGGTCTAAAGATTTTTTGATACTTGTCTATTTTGTGCACTTGCCAATGACAATGCTCACTAGTTGGCAATTGAATGTTGTCTCTTTGAGCGTGGTGATAGAAATATTTCTCCAATATGGATCTCGCATTGGACTTGGTGTCTTTAAGCGATTTGATAAAAGGATATGACCATTGGTTGTCTATTTTTGATAGTTGTCTATTTTGTGCACTTGCCAATGACAATGCTCACTAGTTGGCATTTGAATGTTGTCTCTTTGAGCGTGTTGATAGAAATATTTCTCCAATATGGATCTCGCATTGGACTTGGTGTCTTTAAGCGAGTTGATAAAAGGATATGACCATTGGTTTGTGGCTTTGTGCACCAACATTTTGTTTAAGGCTTGTGTCTTTGTGCATTGACATTTTATTTAATTTTGGAGCATGTTACTAGCAAGATGTTGTGAGCATGTATATGTCAAGGAAAGGTTTGGGTTTCTTGTACCACATGTGATCATGTAACTTGAAGCTTGCATCGTGCAAGACACTAGTGTGGGTGGGAGAATTCTTAATGAGATTGTTTTTCTCATCGATTGCTGAAAAAACATGATGTGATGTTTATGCCAAACCTGTCACCCTCAACAAAGCACAAATTAAAAGGCCCTTAATTAACTTTTGACTATACATGTAATCTATTTGAGCAAAAGAAAAATATTGCTCAAGAGCGTTCAACTTTACATGTGGTTTCTTTTGACTGTGAACAAAAGAAAAATTATTGTTAAAATTGTTGTTTTTTGAAGCACACCAATTGCAAGCTATGAACATGCTTTATGTTTAAATTTGTTAGTAAAAACATTGGGATGGTACTCAAGACCTATTGGAGAAACATGTGCTTTGTGGTAAATTGGTTGATGTGTATGGCCAGTTGTGGCTCACTCTTATATGGAAAATTGATGTGGTTTACTAAAGTGTGTTGATTGCAAGATATGCCCACAACATGGTTGTGATAATGTGGTTTCTTAAAGTGTGTTTATGGCATACGTGGGGAGGTGCAAACACCTCACATGCTAATTGTGCACCTAGATCGATTTTAAATTTGAGACAATTTTTGGCTAGAAAATTATGTACAACATTCAATCACATATAGATAGGAAAAGTTTGAAGGTGATCTGTTTTAGTGGGTTGATGCAATTCATGAATTGATCTTGATAGAAAAAATCAAGATTGCACACTCGTGGGATGAAAGGCAAAAGAAATTTATAAGTTGTGGGTAGATTGTTACATTGTTAGGTGTTCATGTTCATGCTTCAAACCTTATTGTTTGCATACGAGAATCTGTGGAAAAACAAACTCGGTTTGATTACTTGTAATGATTGGTCATTGGTGTGCAATAGAACTTGGATGAATTTTGGGGAAGTTTTTTATCAGGTCACACATCAAATTTTGCATCAAGCCGGTCATAAATAAGGGCTGATTTGGAGCAGGTCAAGGGCTGATTTACACTAGCTTTGGATGGGTCAGAATTGGACAAGTATCCAGAGTGCATGGTGACTAGGCACATAGTTTGAAATTCAAACTAAGACACATTGAGGATACACCCGAGTCGGTTCCTTAGTATGTTGTCAGTCACTATGCTACTCACTCTTTGACTAGTTTTACTCAGCTAGATCATGTGAGACCTAAATTTTATATGTAAGAAAGGGGTATGATAGTTTTCTTTATTGGTTGTCGTATAAGCATAGAAAGGGGGGGCATATTTCCTAATATGAGTCGTATATAGGGGTTTTATTGAAGTTGTCCGCTCACAGGTGGCATCCCATTTTGTACATAGAGTGAATCCCCCGAGGCCATTCCTCAACCTCATTGAAATCAAGGGGACAATCTAAGAGGAGGTAGAAATGGAGGATGTGGTGGAGGAAGAGGAAGAGGAGCAAGAGCTTACGTAGCCATGGGAGAACCAACCTTAATGAACGAGGAAGATGAAAGAGCCTTTCTTGAAAAATGACCTAAATATAGAAGTATTGTTGTAGGAGACTAATTGAAGGCCAAAAAATCTTGGTATGATGCCTCTTAAAACCCTTTACATGAGTTTGGTCAACCACATTATGGCATAGAGGGGGTACCTATGGTGCAATGGTGGAAGCTTGTGCCGAACGCAGATTGCTTAGAAGGATAAGAACACATCGCACGTGTTTAGATTGGCAAAGCTGAAATGCATAATACTTGACGAACATTGATTCCTTTGAATGATCAGTTAGATCGACCACGTTCATGTTGACAAGGTAGATATATGGATATTTTGTTTATATGGAATGGATTTGACCTGGTTTTTTGAGTTAATACAATGGGTTTGTAAAGGTTTTTAAGAGGGACTCAACACCAAGATTTTCTTGGATAAATTGGGTTGTGAATAGTTAGTAATGCCAAAAGTAAGGAGTTGTCGAATCTCAAACAAGATGGTATTCTTGGGGAAAGACAAAGAGCTATTGAAAATAAAGTAATCAAAGAGTATATAGTCATATGAAAAGATAATCTCACTGAAGATGCTACATGGAAAGCTAAAGTTTTCTTGTTGCAAAGAATTCCTTAACTTACATCTCAAATTCTTAAGTTGGGGTGATTGTAAGGTTTCCACCTTTCAGGAATTAGAAAAGTGACTCCTGATCTGTAATTGAGAGCACCAGACAAACAAACTAGTAAACCACTATTTCAAAAGTAACCAAAATTGGTATTTTTAAGATCTTAAGCACGACAATACTATAGCCATAAAATTTCAGAACTTAATTTGGACAAATATTGACCCTGCTATTCCTTGTGGAAGTTTTTACAACTAATTTAATTCGTTGAAATAATTGAAGTTTAGTAATTATTAAAACACATGACTTTTCACATGGCCTAGTAGGTATTTTTAAGCATATGAGCCATATATTTCTAGTTAAATCATTAAAGTGAACAAAAGTTAGCAGTTTTGACGAACCAAGCTGGACAGGTGTTGTGTGGTGATATTATGAACCTGCCAAAGACAAAAAAAGCAGCAAGAGGTGCTACAAGAAGCGGAAGGGCTGCTTGAGAAGCTGAGAAACTACTATTTTCAGCTTGGCTTGCCAGAAATCTATAAATAGACCCCCTAGGCTTCACATTTTCAGTCAGACTCAGAGTCCTGACCAAAAATCTCTCGTGCTTACAGAGATCCTTCACAAAAATCACTAAGAGAGCAAAAATTCTAGTGGTTAAGCGAGGTAATTAGTGCTAATCTCAGCTAATTAGTAAATGACATTAATTTATGTCTAACTTTTTCTAATTATCTTATTATTTAGAGAAGATTAGACCTTTCTCTACTTTAAATTATTCTCTTATATATTATTAGACTATTGATTAATTAATACTTAATTATGATTAATAATCTAATTATATATTGACCTATAAGAGGATTGAAATTGATTATTTTCGATCTTAATTAAGGAAAAATATAGCAATTAAGCTTAGTAGTTACAAATTAAGTTTCAAAGTTTGTACGTAGTGTTAGGAAGCTATGGAAAGCATGTCATATTTTCCCAATTAATTTAATATTTAATTAAGTAGAAATTCTCTATTTTTAAGTTTATAATTGATGGAAAAATTAAAAATATATTCTATTAATTAATTCATGAAATAATTATCAAAGATACATTATGATGCTAGGCACCCGTGATAAATAAATAATAATTGATTAATCAATTTTAGTAATTAACTTGGCTTAAAAACCAATTTTTACTAGAAATTAATTAAAATAATTATAAAACATGTTTAAAAGTTAATGGGATATATATCAAAGACATATTTAAGTGTAAATGATTGGTGATAATTAATTCATAATTAATTAATCAATTCTAGTAATTATCTTGGTCTAAAAACATTGTTTTTATTAAAAACTAATCAAGATAATTAGCAAACATACGTAAAATTTAATGAGATATTTATCAATGAAAGATTTAAATGTTAATAATGCATGATAATTATCTCATAATTAGTTAGTCAGTTTTAGTAATTATCTTGGCCTAATCAAGATAATTAGTAAATATGTTCAAAAGTTAATGAGGTATTTATGAAGGAAATATCTGAGTTTAATAATCAAGGATAATTAGCTCATAATTAGCTAATTACTTTTAGTAATTATCTTGGCCTAAAAAACCTATTTCTGATTGAAAATTAATCAAGAGAATTAGAAAACATCTTTAAAAGTTAATGAGATATTTATAAAAAAAAAATCTAATTGTAAATAACCTAAGATAATTAGCTCATAATTAATTAATGAATTTAAGTAATTATCTTGGCTTAAACTCCTTTTTTGACTAAAACTTAATGGAGATAAATAGTAAATCCATTTAGAAGTTTTTAAAATAATTACTAGAGATCTAATATACTGTTAAAAAGTTGAAATAAATACTTCTTTATGAGATAATTACTAAAATAAATATCAAGCAAAAAATAAGCCATTTTTAGAATTAATTAAAATAAATTTTTTTGGAAAAATACTCAAAAAATTATAAGATAATTAGTAGAGCCTAGAAACCCTATAAGGAAGCTAAGATAAATATATGTAACATATATAAACATTTAAGAAATCACTATGTCGAGAAGTTACTAATTTTGACTATAAATTAAAGGGAAAAACTAACATATTAGTTTGAAAAATTAGTCATGGATTCTTATGCATAAATTAAGGTATAAGCAGTTACGAGAATGATATCAACCCACAAGAGTCTTCTTATAAGACTATAAAGAAATAAATTACACCAGGCTTTTAGTAAAAAGGAAAATTACGTTAATTCATGGAAGTACGTTATGAAATTTCTATGGTAAATTCAAGTTTTGATAAATTACCTAATGATTAGAAATCCTTTTTATAAAGGAAAAAGTCATGGCTTCCAAGAGGTCCCTGGTAACTCCGCCGACAGAAGAAGATGATAGCAACATGAAAAGGGCCAGGGTCACAAATGACCACGAGGCCGGTCCGAGCAGCAGGCCTACGGACGAGAGTATTCAAGCCCTTGAGACTCAACACATTCCTGATGAGTCACAGGTGGGTCTTGGTTATGAGTTAAATTCATAAGTAGTTCAATTTTTGTTTAAGTTAAGACATTGCATACGTTAAAGAGAGGAAAGGTAAGTAGAAATTATTGAACATGTTGAAACGGAAGGGTACCTTCTTCCAAGGAACATCATGCATTTGTTTGATAAACTAGGAAAGGGATGTTTTTGGTTAGTCTGATTGAATTAGGGAAGATATGATTGATCATCTTTAAGACAACTTGTCTCAAGATACCTCCGACTCCTTGGTATATTTGATGAATAGTGATGGCTATAGAGCCATTGATAAGTCGGTTACCCCCATGAACGATGAGTTTCTACTCTGTCATGTCTTAATGTTTCTACATAAGTTAGGATACGATTTCTCATACATTCTAGGGCAGCTGCTTGGTTGTATGGGCAATTGGTTTGTGTGGGACGGGTGTCTAACCTCACTCCTATCTTATTGCAGACGTAGCGAGAACCATGAATATAATTGTCAATCCATGGGACGAAGCTGACTCGACTAGTGCATAGAGGCTACAAGAGGTTTTCAATCTCTTAGAAAACAAAAAACAACTTGCATCTAACTCAAGCTACACTAAAATGACTGAAATCACCAAAAGCTAATCGCTCATCGACAAACAAATCACATCCGTTACAACATCAAACGACATCCAAACGTTACGAAACTTCTAGGACATGTTTATAAGACCTAAGCACACATGCTTATGGTCTCAAATCTCACTTTAGGTCAAGTGCAAAAATCGCAATTATTAACAACAATGTGAGTTTTTGACCTAGTCGTTTTCGACCCAGAATGCATCTAAATGCTTAGCAATGATGCCCCAATACCCGGCCTATACTTAGTTTATGATTTTGAAGCTTAAATTCCTACTTATGATGAAATTAGGCCGCGGGTCAGTGACGCGAAAAGATACGGATTACCATGAAATGCTTACGTCAATGTGTAGAGATCTTACCTGTGGTTGCAACGCAACATACGACACTAGGGAGTAGGAAGCGCGAGAAGGAGAGAAGTGACCGCAACTAGCTCACCCTATGTTTCTATTATCCAAAAACTTATAAAAATTGGCTTTTATACCTTAGCCAAGGTTTTTATGGTCAAAACTAATAATCTGGGAGCTCTAACTAAAGACAAGTTAATACAATCTGGAAGCTTTTAGCTCTGGCTCATCAATTACAATGTTTATCTAGAAAGTAGGAGTTAAAACATTCCCGATTCATCAAAATAGTAAGTGTTTTTACAATAAAAGCTTCGAAAAATGATATCCGAGTTAGCTTGTTGCTAACTTTTTGGTGGTGCATGGTGTTAGTAAGGGCTAACACAGTTATGTACCAAGCGGGAGATATGCTATGGATGTGCACAATATTTCCTACTCACTTTGTATAAGGTCTTGCGCTCTTGGGAGTTCCAAAGTTGTATATGCTAACTAGAGGGCTCAAACTTAAACTCATAGTAGAAGGGATCGTGGTGCAATCCTTTATAAGGAAGCATTTATGCAAGGAGGCTTCATTCTTGAGTATCCACTCTTGAGAATCCACTTTTGAGAGCTCTCTCTCTCTTGAGTGTTCACTCTATGGATGGCCTAGCTTTGAGCTTAATGCCCATGCTTAAGAGGCTAGTGCTAATCCAACTTTTTTAATCTAATCTCTACTTTCTCATTAGTCTCAATTCTTCTATTCCATTATGTCATGAAGTAGTTTCAACTTTCTCATTATTCTAGATTTGAGTGTGTGTGATGACTTCTTACTTATTAACCACTCCTACCTTATACGAGCATTTGATTTGCGATATTTAACATCTCTAATTAGGTTGATTAAGTTGGTTCTTAATCTTGTAATTAGTGTATATGCCCCATTGTTTGCTTGTGTGTGGATGGGTTTTATGAAACTCTAGCACCATTCACCTTGTGTGTGTAGCTTTTGATGAAGTGCCTTGATTGGCATGTGGTGATTGGAGAGGCCAACACCAATGCTTTTAGTGTGTGCTTGTCATAAGTGTGTTTAGAGATTCTAATCTATGGTAAGTCGGACTTCGGTGGGCTTAATGTGTGTAGGAGATGCTTGGTTGATGGTGTGATTAGAGTTAGTGCTTCATGACTAACCTCTATTGCATTGTATGAGCATACTCTTGAATCCTCTCATTCGATACATCCGATGCTGGTGCTTCCATGCCCTAGCCGGGTTGTTGATCCTAAGATTGATAGTTTTGTTGGTCTTGGGTTGATTAGGCTATGCTACAATTGCCCCCAACATTTGGCGCCACTGTCGGGGATCGATAACCTAAGCTAAAGAGTATAGGATGTTTAGAATATAGTAATTTCACTAATAATTTCATCGGTTTTTGAGTGCGTGTAACTCAATTTTGGTTTGATTTGATGATGTTGTGCAAGTACTTGAAGCTAATTTTTGAGTTATGAATACCCCAAATTCCCCATTCCACCCCCAATTTCACTAACTTCGCACTAACCATTACTAATTTCACTTCATTTCCATGCTAATTTTTGACTAACTTTGCTAACATAACCGCTAGCATTGGAGTGTAATGTATGTTGAATCCCTTGTAATAATAAGAGGTGGAATCATCACTCTAATCAAGTTAATTGTGCTAATTTATGCCTAATTTGATGATTTGAGTGTTTGATTTTTGGCCTACAATGGTCAATTTTGGAGCCCAATATTTGATGGACTACTGTCTAAAATATATATACTTTTTTTATTGTTATGTGGATTAGAAGGCCATCACCCCCTTCTGATTCAAGTGGCATAGCCATAGTTCTCAATAGTTTTTTCTTTTAAATCTTAACTTAAACTACATAAATTTAGAGTAAATAGTAGTATAAACCATTAGAAGGCCATCACCCCTTCTAATGCAAGACCATGTGCCCTCACATGCTCATATGATGACTAGGTTTCTGATTGTATAAGAAATGGTTCTCTCACCAGTTGTGGGTATAGGCCAAAGGACACAATCCCAACAATTAAGGAGAAAGAAGAGAGAGAGAGAGGATCAATCATTTAATGTGAGCTATAGTTTGGAGTATTGTGTTAGCTATGGAGGCTTACCAAGAAAAATGGGCATTCATAGCAATGATGAGAACGTGTCCAAGAAAAATGATCTCTTTGAGCTTCATCACAACCCCAATACAATCAAATAACACACTTCTGTAAACACAACATCTACCATGCAATGGCTAAATCATAAAAACCAAGTTTAAATCACATATTTTGATAGAAATCCAAAGATTTTTAGCTATTTATGTAGATCAAAAGGCCATCACCCCCTTCTGATTCAAGTGGAAAAATCAATTAAAGTTTTTTATAATTATGGTTTTTAGAAAATCTTGCACTTGTCTTTAAAGCATGAGCCAATGGCCAAAATTCTAGTTGCATAACTGGTAAGATAGGCTTCTATCTTTCTCTTTTCTTTGAAGTTCTCAAGCTTAGAGGGTTAAAACATCCCATATTGATCCTTTATGCAAAAAAAAAACCCGATATCTAGGTAAGGATTAGATATAAGTAAGGATCATGTGCTTTAAAAAAGAACAAAACTATGTTAAGAAGCATCTGAATGAAGCAACTTTTATAAATCAGTCGAGACTGCTTAGGGTTATATTTGGTATTCCTCATCAAAATTTAGAAACATTTCCAAACTCTACATACCATCATTGGAAAGCACATATCTTTCACATCAATAAGCATTCTATCTAGAAAATAATAAAAAAATTTGTCCTACCAAGATCTCTTCAAATTTTAAGCTTCTCAAGTATTTCAAGTCAACTCCTAGGCTAAGAATTCAGCAATAGGGAAGCCCCATCATTATGTAGGCTGCATTTTTATGTTACATCCCCATCTTTATCTATGGATCACCCTAGCGCAATGCTTGAAAAAATACCACCAGTGCATTAGCTATAGCTATATGAGGTAAAAAACATGATTCCAATTTCCAATAAGCATTAACGATCTGTTGATTTTACAAATAGGAAAAAATCAATTAAATGTAATGTTAATAGGAAAACACACCTGAAAATTATTTCCAATGTTTCTCGGTAAGTTTCCCAATGTTCAAAATAATTTCTAGACCACAAAAGCTTACTTTTTACGTCAAGTTATCCTATGAAAGAAGTATCACATTGAAGTAGCCTTTTGTTCTTTAACTAATCACACCCCGATTTTACTTATGGTGCTCCCACCCAAGAAACCAATATAAAATACAATGGCCATATAGGTTTTAGGCCCATTATAGAATTTATCAAGAGTTAATAGGCGAGTGTCAACATTATTCACCCTACACACGACCTGTGATCACTTAGTACAATGAATAACTTTATCATCAAAAAGAGTTAAAAGAACATTTCCTGTATATAGATAGAGTCCTCAGCTGCATCCGTTTAAACAAGATAATAGATTCATTAGCCTTGAATACGTATTACAGGTGTCGACAAACCCTATCAATTGTTATCCATGTCCAACTTACAACCTTTTTAACCCTAAACTAATATCCAAATCCATGTGAAAGTAAAAGAAACCATGTATATGGAGTTTGTTTATTTTTCTTCTCGCAAATATATAAAGCTTATTGCCTGACAGACTAAGTGTAAGGAGTGTTTCTTTTAGTTATTTTTAGATTTGTTTTTAACTTGAGATTAGAAAGGTGATCACTCCTTTTAGATCCAAGTGAGATTTATAGGTTCTAAATAAGGTTATTATTTATCCCAAATTTTAAAGAAATTTTTAAAATTTATTTACTTAGATTAAGTTCTGATCAGAAGGCCACCACCCCTTCTGAATTAAGTGTGTCATCCCTAATTTTGTCCCATAGAGTCGAGTCTATTGCAAATCCATTTTAAAGGTATATGTTTATAAACCATTTTTGTTTTCTTAGAACAGTCAGCAAGAAATCTTGAGTGCTTAATATCTACCACGACTAAATTTTTAGAACTTTCAACTAAGGGTACTGTTCAGATTTTAAATAGAGCAGTCAAGTTGCCCCCGATTTAAAAAAAAAACTCAAATTGAAAAAAAGGACTAGAGTTGTAAAAGTAGTTAAAAAAATAACCAGAGTTGGCTAGACCATGAGAGCGTACATATATTGTAGCTTTATTTACATACATCTAAATGCATAATAGGAGTGGTTAGATTAAGCGGTATGCACATTATAATGCATAATTCGAGTGGTTATATTAACGATATGCACATTATAAAGCTAGTAACAGACCAATCAAATACTAAGGTGTTCCATGTTAATCAACCACAAAGTTGATGGCCAACAACCCTTCAAAAAACTCCCTTGGCTTTAGTAGGTCTAAAAAAACCAGTGCAAATTTACAACTAAATTAGTGATGATAATCTCGAACGTCAAGCCAAATAGCAATTTCAAAGTTCTTTTTATAACCATATGAGAAGGATCTAAACAACTTGCTCAATCGATCTCATGGCTAATTCAATCAACCGGACCAGATGCAGTGAATCACCTATTAATCATTGGAAGCCAATCACAGCAAACAATCGATACAAAATGACAGTCAAGTCAAAGAAACCCTTTAAAAAAATTAAATAGTATTAGACCAATCAACATGTTTTCAAGATAAATAATGAATATCCCTGGCGGAAAAAAACAAAACCTTTAAGGAGAACAATTTCATCAACAGTTAGCAAAGTAATACCATTAATCATCAAATAAAACTGGTTAGGCAGTAGTAACACAAAAGTGTTAAAAAAAAAAGCCGAAGCATGTTCAGGCACCAACCTGAGAGGCCATGCCTTGTTCGACCAACTCCATGCAAGCAAGTAAAACAATCCACCACACAATGTGTATGATAGAGAAAGAATGCCCTCAAACTATCTTTCCCAGACACACACAATGTAGTTATGGCTAATTGAGGGGCCAAAGCAACCCTCACCTTCATTTATGGTAGCTCTCAGAGGTTCAACCAGCGATTATATTGAGTGAAGTATCCCACACGATCCGCATACTCGATCGGTCCAAGGTTCGAGATGCACAATTACCCCACACAATTGCCATGGATAGATAGTAGAGGCATATGTAGGAAAGAGAGAGATGGATAGGGAGAATCCCATACAGTGGCATAACATAGTCACATGTGAGAGTTAATCCGCCTGTAGGGGGTGGGAGGCAGAGGGGGGAGAGAGAGAGTGGGAGGAACTTATAATAAAAGGTATAGTAAGATAATTTATTACCCAGCCTGCCTAGGGGGAATAACATGTTAAATGTGGTGTACTCAAATCATGATAGAGCCTATCATACCACAAGAGATCACTAAGGGTTACATTCCCTCGTGAGGTTTAAGAGGGGGGGCCTTATAGACAACAAAGCCACGTTGTTCCCCAACACAATGAAAGAACTAAGAGAAACCAATACCCAATCCAAAGGGGTTTTCTCCCACCCAATAACTGGGTTAAAAAATTTGGTTGAGCTGAGAGGTAGTTTCCACCACAAGAATAGCAGTAGTCCAAGATTGAAATAGGATAAGGTTCATGGATCCAATAGATTTCCAAGAGATAGTGCGATATGTGTGTATAAACAAGGTTAAATAAGAAAAAAGAAAATCATTGCAGATAGTGATATATGTGTGTATGTGTTTGCGTGTGTGTACCCTCCCTATCCTCGGCACCATACTCAATGAGTTGACAGTAGGCCCATTGACTATGGGCCTATTGCCTGATTGATGTGATGAGATTAGTATGCTTAATTCTTAAGTCATGCTAGTTATTATGTGAGGTAGCATTAGTGATAGTGTTAATTAGGTCGGTTCTACTGAAACCATTGAGGCAATATTTGTTTATGAAGTGATTGATATCCTCCCATGCCATGAAGCAATCAGAAGAGGAATACAAAATCATGTAGAATAAACTAATACACGTGTTTAGTGCAACTTCATGTGGTCAATTACTTTTCTTTTTATAAACTTTGCAGAAGAGATATTTAAGTTATCCCTTTCCCAAATAAAACGGAGATCAAAGTTTTACCATTGCACAGATTGTGTAATAGGATAGAGAAGTTTAGGAATTGTGTAGAGGTGGAAAAGAATCCTGAAGGAGTATCAAAATCGTTACCCTGAGTTGGTTCAATTCAAGGCAGTTTTGATAAATTGACATGATTTCATTGTGAAAGGTTCTATTATTAAGGCTAAGAATGCCATCCATGTATCTATAGGTATGATTAAAAAGGGAAAGATTGTGGTTGATATTTTTGTTTTCCATTGTTGTAAGAAACCATTATACTCAAAGTAGGCTAGGTATAGGTTGCACATAAGGGGTGAGCAGGAAAGCCCATTGGATTGCCGAGGCTTTGGTTATAACAGTTGCCACCAAAATAACAATTATCAAGAAGCCGTGAAATCAAGTCATATAGCTTATTCTCACCAAAGTGAGCAATATGTGATGAGCTAGTCTTTTTTATCCATCTGGGTTTATTTGCAAGAGAAATGTGAAAAAGACCTCTCAGTTTAGCATTGCTAAATGCAATCTTAATCATTTTTTCAAAATGTTTTCTAACCCAATATCACCATTGAGGGGAATTTTTTCGTAACATTGAGTAATGTCAACATTAAAAAATATAAAAAAATTGTTTGGGAAGGTTGAGTATTATTTCTGTGAAGTTTTCTACAAGCCAGGATGGATTGTAGTGGATCTTAAGAAAATCCAAACATACTTTCTGCTTTTTTGCATAGATTGATTCAAATTCAGTTAATACGAGATCCATGCATAAAGTAATATCTCTAGTAATACTTGTGAAGATCCCATTAAAGGTGTCTGAAATCCACCAAAATTTATGTTTGTGATGTTTATAAGTAGGGAATAACATATGTATTTTGACTGCTTCAAGAGAATACTCGAGACTACTATAGTGATTTGAGATATTTTAGTGTCCTCAATAGGAGATAAATTAAGCAATACAAACTCTTCCCCTGCTAGCCGTAAGCGAGTAGCCTTCCACACAAGGTTTTTGCATATAAGAGTAGGGCAATTGGATTCCTTATTAAGACCGACAATAAACCACTTTTGTCTGAGTTTTTGGATCTTTAGGCTAAAGTTAGGAGTGATCCAAGTGCTATTGGTAGATAACCAATTATGTGGTACAAGAGCCACTTTTTGAAAAAAACATTGTTTAACCAATTTGGTTAAGTCCAGTAGGACTGTCTTCTCCAGTTGGAGAGTGTTGACTAGCTCAGTCAAACAGCTAAGTAAAGCTAAAAGGGCAAGGTATGGGTTTCTTGGAAAAATCAAAATGTTGATTTAGACCTATAGAATCATTAATAATTTTAAGATCACAAGTGCAAACATGTTTACCCAAATCACCAAATTTTTAAAAAAAGCATCATACTTCCCACAAGAACATATTGGAATATCATTGTGCCATAAAAAGTCATTGCCTTGAATTAGAGTCTTAAGATGTTGATAATATGTCCAGCCTATCAAGACATTATCTAATAGGTTATGGTTACCAAAAAGTATATCAAAACATTCACAAAAATAGATTTGGGTGAAAAACAATCATTATGGTATAAACATTGTACATAGATATGATTTGTTGTCGAAGATTTGCTAGAAATACACTCCCTACCATAGGGGCCAAAAATTACCTACAAAGTAAATAAGTTACATGTCAAGGAGGTGTCGAATGGGGGTGTTCCTTCCTCTACCTCTAGTGAAGCTACGATAGAAAAGGGAAGACTTTGGAGACTTTAGGAACCATCTCTAAAAGGGTAGAGTCACTGAGGGTGCATAAATTATTTTGGAATTCTTTAAAGTTTCCAAAGTGGCACTGTCTCTACAAAGCAGCTATGCATATTGGCCTCTTAAAGAGAACTGTACTCGAGGCAAGCTCACAAATAAAGGACAGGGTTTCACATTGCAAAAAGACAAACATACCAAAGACTGATGTGGCTAGGGGTTTATTAGCCTCATATACAAAAAAGCATCCATGACTATGTTAGTTTATGTGATGATTGTTCATTCTAGAAGCCAATTGACATGTTACACTGTTTCAGGTAGAAGAAGCACCCAAGTAGGCAAAGTACATTGTTGATTACATTGGGCAATGAGTTTTGCCAGCAAACTTAAGCCGATCCAAACTACACTCAATCCAACAAGAAGTGAAGAACTATGCTATCATGGAAGATAACCCGTACCAATGAGGGATAGATAGCAATCTGAGAATCTGTGCCACAGAGCACGAGTACTTGTAGATACTTGAGCAAGCACACACAGGACCGATTGGAGGTCATGTTTCACTCGACAAAATTGTAAAGGTATACTCCTTACAGGAATCTGGTGGGCTACTCTGTTCATGGATGTTGAGCACTTTGTCAAACGATGTGATGCCTACCAACAAACAAAAGTACCATTGCGGAGTGATGAGATGCCACTACGACCAATGATGGGAGCTAGAGCTTTTGCCAAATGGGGAATAGACTTTGTTGGGCCTATTACACCACCGACATATCAAACGCATGTCCCATATATCATAATGGCCACGGATTATTTGACCAAATGGGTCCAAGGCAAACCAATGCAAAGGAACGATGCCTGAATGAGAGTGCAATTTTTGTATGAGAACATATTTACGCAATACGGGCTTCCAATTGAGATAGTGAGCGATTGAGGAACTCATTTCCTCAACAAGATGATTGGTTATCTACTACAAGAATTTATGGTGCTTCATTCAAAATCCATGCCATACCACCCTCAAGCAAATGGGGAAGTTGAGAGCACAAACAAAATTCTATGCACGGTGCTCACAAAATTTTTCAACAAATCCAGAACGAATTGGGGTCAAAAACTACACTTAACTTTATGGGCATACCGAGTAGTATACAAAATGCCACAAAACATGACCCCGTTCAATTTGGTGTTTGAGATAAATGCCATCCTGTCCATGGAATTTTTGATTCCTACACTACATGCTGCAAAAGAATTGGGATAAACAAGGCATGAATTGTCTGATAGATTGAAGCAACTAATCCAGCTGGACAAATTGAGACTAAAATCTGCTACAGCCATCTACGCACAAAAAAGACAAATGAAAGACTTCTTGAACAACATGTGATAAACAAGCAGTTTCAAAAGGGCGACTATGTCTTAGTCTACACCCTAAAACAACACTCCAAAAAACTCAAGAAGCGGGGTAACGGCCCATTTGTAATTAATGATATATCACCAAGCGGTGCCGTCCAACTTGCAACATTAAAGGGAGAAGTAATGTCTAATTGGATTAATGGCTGCATATTGAAGAAATATAATCAACCTCTCATAGCGGCTATGTTGGAGAAGATACACGAAGCAAAAGAAAGAAAACATTTAAGGCAAAAAGAACGTCAAAATCCAGTTATTCTACCTCAAGCTGCACCACCTTTCCTTCAATTACAACAATTCAAATAAAGCAAGGATGTCTTGGAGGAATGGATGTTCGAATCAATGTCCAGCTAGTCAACGGCATGAATGAAAAAGCACTCATAGATACTGGGACACGGGTCAATGCTATGCAATACTCGACCTACCTCAAACTATCAAACTCCATGATTGAACCAACTTAGATTGAGCTGAAGGCAGCAAATCAAGGAACAAAGATTAGTTTGGGACAAGCCAATGTCTGAGTTAACATCGATGGTAACCACTACCCACATCAATTCCATATTATGGCATATACATATCTAAATGAGAAAACCATTTTAGGAGTTTCTTGGTTGCGCATTTACAAAGAAGTTCCAGAATGGCAAGACGACACACTGAAATACAATCTCATGGGCATAACTTATGTTATGCCATTAGCACAAATAGATCACATGTGGGATGTACAACAACAATCAAACAACACAATCACAAATGAACCACAGAAAGATCTTTCCCATCTACCATCTTCAAGCACTCATAGCAATACGATTAAGAAATTGGGGTAAAAAATCCATCATGGCAACCAAGCCACCTCAGATATGGATACCCAAAGCTTTGCTTCACAAACAATCTTCCAACTCAACCAAATCCACGTTCATAGTTGCCAGGACTTCGACTCCAAAGCAAAAACGGTGGTAGAAATCCAAACAACGACTCCACGGTTCTGTGAGACTTGATCACTATAGGTGGACTCCCAAATATCAATTGGAGAAGTAAAAAACGGCCAAAACAACATGTCAATGGAGACTAAAATGATCAAGACATCAACCAATTTCACAGTCTTCCAAACCAGCCTTCAAGTGGATACCTAAGGATCAAAAAGCACCAACAAAAAATATTTGATGAGGGTTTCCAAGCCAGCCTTCAAGTGGATACCTAAGGATCAACAAAGCACCAACAAAAAAGAACCGCTGATCCTCAGCAAATCAACTATCAAACAACGGGTAATTCATCTTCAATAGCTTTTGTTTGAAAGTTCAAAATAGATGAGACCTCGATAGTAGAAACCACTAGACAATTGGTTCGGAACCCACATCTTGCACAATAGTGTGTTACCGTATGCATCTCTTCCATATGAATGATAGGGCCACATTTCACGGGCTTGCACAGACACGTCGTTTGTGCCCATGCACATCACACAACCTTTTGTTTGGAGAAACTCAGAATGGAAGGGGGGAGTAACCACAGTACAGGGAGCATATTGCAAGATAATTTGGCTACAAGATGGTGAGTTTAATGGAAATGGCCTATGAACTTTGAGAATAGCGGAATTACGAGAATTAGAGAGAACATTTTTGTGAGACTACTTTAAGAGCATAGAGGGTGAAATTAATTGGCAGTAGCAACATAACCATAGTACTTAATTAGCTTGGCATGAACAATACTTTTGCAAGAGAGAGAGAGTTTAGCGAACTTGACAACAATTGAGGACTGGATTTATGTGGAGCCGGTCCCCCCTCCAATAGGCTTTTGTATTATAGATTCTCCCATCAAGAGAGACTTGGTACAATAAAATCTTTGTGTTCCTTGTGACCTAGGTGATGCAATGAAGATGGAAAGTGTCATGCATAGCAAGCATAACATAGACTTTGTAAAAAGCATTAACTATCCCCAGCCTCATTCCTAAGGCCTCAAACACCTTCAAAGGTGGAGAGAGCTAGCGGGGAATGAGGGTAGGGAAGAAGAAGAAGAAACATTCATAGGAGAAAGAAATAGTTCCTCACTTATCATCACTCTTCTTGCTAGCATACATAATAACATAGTAATGAAGATGGAGAAGATGGCAAGCTTAAGCATTGGAGCATGGCTCTTGGTTGGATTTGCATTCCATAGCCAAGAGTGCTGGTGTAGGCTCTCAACTTCTCTACTAGCTTGGAGAAGGAGATGGGGCTCTACCACTTTGCACTTCACACAATGAGTGTGTGTGTGTGTGTGTGGGAGAGTATACCCCCCAAGCTAGTGCCCTCCTTGCTTTGGTAGACCCCCTCTTCTAGCACTATCTAGCACCTGATTGTACCTCCTCAAGCTTGACCAATCACATGCTTAGTGCATATCAAGCAGCAAGGGTAGCCTTGGGACAAGTGTCACCCTTTCCCCTTTGAGAGAGAGGACTTGATAAATGCATAGACAATTAATTAAATTAACTAAATTATCATTGGACCCCTTGGCAGGCTAACCAATAGGCTTTAGGCACACCATGAGGGCAGCATGAAGAGGAGCTTGACAAGTGTCCTATTTGATTTCTTTGTACCAAGCTTGCATTGTGTGAGGGTGTGTGTGTTCTCTCTCTAGCCCCTACAATGAGGGATCACCCCCCCTTGTGTAGGGATATGCATTGACTTTGTGGAACACCTTACCCCCTCAAGCACCTTAGTCATGGAGCATCTTCGCACCTTAGTCATTGAGCACCTCAAGCACCTTAGTCAGCAAGCACAACAAGCACCTCAAGCACCTTAATCAGCCAGCACAAAAAGCACCTCAAGCACCTTAGTCAGCAAGCACAACAAGCACCTCAAGCACCTTAGTCAGCAAGCATGACAAGCACCTCAAGCTTGGGCTGGGTTCCCACCTCAAGCTTAACCCTAGCTTGCCTAAGGTCAAAGGAATTTTAACACTAACATTTGCAGGTCTTTAATGAAGCTAACCCTAAGGTATTTAATCTCCATTAGCTAGCCTTTCTCTTTGATATACCATCTCTCATTTGGAACCCTTTACCATTGGCCCCGTTTTGAGATAGGCTTTAAGCACATGTTTATTTTCTAAACCTTGTTCTCGTTTATTCTCCCACATTAAATGAGCAGTTTAATATGAGAAAATCATTTGAGATGGTTCGATATTAGATTTTATGACATTACCTCTCTCTTGAACGAAGATATAAAGCCTTTGTCATTAGTCAATGTTTCTTAGCGGGGCAGGTAGAGAATCCCTTTTTACCCTACGACATCATTCTAAGATGGATGACTAATCCATTTGGTGCTTGGGAGACATAGCTGTTGCTAGCATGTTTGCTCTTTAGTCCATTTCATTTTCCCAAGTAGAGTGTTAAATTCTACTTGGTGTTTGAGAGACATCATCATCACAAACATCGAAGATCTTCCCATGTACCTTAAGTAGCAAGGGACTTTTAGGTCTTCCCTCAATGATTTTGAAAGGTGCTTTTCCCGTAGAAGTATGGACAGTATTATTGTATGTATACTCTACAAGAGGTAAGTACTTTTCCCATTGTGAGCGTTGATCTACTTCTGTAACATAGGTCTTTAGTAGATCAAGAATCGTAAGATTGACTATCTCACTTTGGCCATCCGTTTGTGGGTGATAGGCCAAAGAAAAATTCAATCTTGTACCTAGATTTCAAAGAGACCTTTCCAAAAATTATTGGTCATTCTAGGATCTCTATCTGACACGATGGATGTTGGCAATCCATGGTGTTTGAAAATCTGGGAGATGAAGAGAGTTGCCATCTAGTGTGCCTTAATAGTCTTTTTGACAGGAATAAAGTGTGCTTGCTTGCTAAACCTGTTGAATATTGTCCATATTCTCACGGATAGACTTGGGTAATCCAAAGATAAAATCCATGGATATACTCTCCCATGGTGAATTAGGGATTGGCAACGGCTGGAGTATTCCAAGTTGCTTTCCTCTATCATACTTAGTCTTTTGGCATACCACACATTTTGAAACATACTCTTGTATGCTCACTTTCATGGTGGGCAATAGAAGTACGTCTCTACTCCTCTACGAGTAGGTTGAATGCCTCTATGCCCCACATAGGGAGGAGCATGGGATTCATACATGACTTTCTCACGAAGGGAGTGGGTAACACATAGCCTATTAGCATGGAGAAGATAATTAACCATCCTGGAAGGTGAATGGTTCCTCTTTATTCTCCAAAGCAAGGGTTGACATTATGTCTTTAAAGTCAGGGTTAGTAGCATACTCATCTATCATAGAAGATAGATCATTGCGAGATGCTATAGACACCACATTAACTTTTGGTCATCGTGAAAGTGCATCGGCCGCTTGATTGTGCTTACCAACAACGTGAGCAATATGAAAATAAAATTGCAAAAGAAAATTTGCCCACCTCATTTGTTTGTTAGAAAGCTTGGTTTGTGTCATGAAGTACTTAAGACTTTGGTAGTCTGTTCGTAAAATAAATGGAGTCCCCAATAGATAGAGCTTCTATGTGTCTAGGGCATGCAGAACAACTAAAAGCTCTATTTTGTATATGCCCAAGTCTCGCTCATTGATATTGAGCCTTCGGCTCTCATATTCTATGGCATACCCGTCTTGAAGCAAGACCGATCCAAGGCAATCCCTAGAAGCATCACATTGGACCTCAAATGGCTTTGAGAGATCCGGAAGCATAAGGACTGTGGTCGGGAGGTAAGCTTCTCTTTCAGCTTGTCAAAAGCATTTTGTTCCTTAGTAGTCCATGAGTGCTTAAGGTTCTTCTTTGTTAAGTCATGTAATGGTCCTGCTATTTGAGAGAATTTTACTATGAAGCTTCTATATTATGCACACATACCAATGAAGCTTCTCAGCTCTTGTAGATTCCTTGGATTAGGCCATGCTTTTATTACCTCTAACTTCGATGGATCCATATGGATACCATCTTGAGAGATTATATGACCTAAGTATTGAATCTCTTGAAGGAAAAAATCGCTTTTCTTTTGATTGATAAAAAGTTCAATGCTTGAAAAATCACCTGGAGATGTTGCTGTGTTCCTCCAAGGACTTGGAGTAGATGATGATATCATCAAAGAACACTCCAATGAATTTGCGGTAGGGACTAAAGATTTTATCCATTAAACGATTGAACATGGCTGGTGCATTAGTCAAGCCAAAAGGCATGACTAGATATTCATAAAGGCCAAACGTTGTACGAAACATGGTCTTTAGGATATCTTCATTCACTATCCTTATTTGATGGTAGCTACTTTTACGGTCACTCCTACTGAAGTAGGTAGAGACTTGTAGCTTATCAAATAGATCTTCTACTCGAGGTACAAGAAATCTGTTTTTGATAGTGATATGGTTTAGTGCTCGATAGTCCAACACATGCAGTATGTACCATCTTTCTTTTGCACTAAAAGGATTGGAGAACAAAAGGGAGGAGCTAGGCCTCACCATCCCTTTGTCTACCAATTCTTGTACTTGCCTCATGATCTCCTCTTGTTGAGCTTGGGAAACTTGATAAGGAGGACACATCTTGAAATTGTTTTAAAAAACTAGAAAAGTCTAGCTCTTCTTGATTCCTACCATTTACATTTGATGAAACATTAAGATCTTTAAGGGACCCTTTGACAAAAATCATGTATGCAAAAATTGATTTACAAGTGGTATAGTACGACCAGACTCACTAGCATCTATATATATGCTATTTTCCTTGTAGTGAAGTGTTAGCAGCAAGCTAACACGGATACCATTTTTTGGAGCTCTCTTGTAAAAACACTTATTATTTTTGATTGATCGAGAATATTGTAACTCCTATTTTTCGAGTAAACCTTGTAATAGTTGAGCCGGGGCTACAAGCTTCCATATTGTATCAACCTGTCATTATCTATCTTTAGTTAGAGCTCCTAGGTTATTAGTTTTGACCACCAAAAACCTTGGCTAAGGTATAAAAGCCAATTTTTATAAGTTTTGTAAGTTTTGGATAATGAAATACACAGGCGAGCTAACGGTGCTCACTTCTCTTCTTCTCGCACTTCCGACTCCTCCCCGGTTGTCACATTGCAGTCACGTTTGTTGCATTGCAACCGCAAGTAAGAGCTCTATGCATTGACATAAACACTTCACAATATTTTGTAGCTTTTATCGTCACCGACCCGCGGACTAATTTCATCATAAGTAGGAATTTACACATCCAAATAAAAAACTAATTTCATCATAAGTAGGAATTTACACATCCAAATAAAAAACTAAGCATAGGCGGGGTATTGGGGCGTCATTGCTAAGCATTTAGGTGCATTCTACGTTGAAAACGACTAGGTCAAAAATCCACTGTTGTTAATAATCGCGATTTTGGCACTTGACTTCTAGTGGGGTTTGAGACCATAACCATGTGTGCTTAGGTCTCATAAACTTTTCCTAGAAGTTTCGTTACGTTTGGATGTCATTTGATGCTGTAACGGATGTGATTTATTTGTCGATGAGCGATTGGCTTTTGGTGATTTAAGTCACTTGAGTGTAGCTTGAGTTAGATGCAAGTTGTTAGTTGTTTTCCAAGAGATTGATAACCTGTTGTAGCCTCTATGCACTAGTCAAGTCAGCTTTGTCCCATGGATTGACAATTTAATCGTGGTTCTCGCTAAAACTGCAATAAGATAGGATAGTGAGGTTAGACACACGTCCCACATTTGGCACCGTTGCTGGGGATCAAAGAGATCTAAACTAGGGAAAAACACGAGCGTCTTCTGAAGTTATCCTTTAAATTCCTCCAAGACTTCCTAGAGTCAAAAATTTCTTTTAGAAACCGCATACCTTAAGATTGTCGTCTTTTGTTGTGTAGAGGTATCTTGGAAGTAATCATACTTGTCGAGTGCCTTTAGGATTGTAGGATTGTAGAGCTAGATTAGGATTTTGAGAATGATTGATAGATGAGACAAGTCTTAAGATCAAAGCTCAGAAAACCATAAAAATTAAGAAAAGGAGTGTTTGTGGACACTTTCCACAACCTCATTGCATGAGAACCTAGGAGTAGGGTAAGTACGATCCGAGGTGGATTTCAGGACATTGCTCTCTCCGAAAGAATCATTGTGAGTTGTATTTGAAGTTGCAAAATTTTAGGTATACGGCTAGAAATAGCACAAAAAGACTCCAAACCACTCAATCCGACTCGAGAGTATGCTCAAAAGTTGTATGCACCAGTGGGTAAGTTCAAGGACACTTTGAGGTAAAAATTTCAAGAGTTGGTCAAAACTCAAATTTTTACTTTTTCTTGATATTTTAGGCCAAATTTTGACTTGATTAATAGGCTTAAAATACCTCTTGAAAAGACTGTCCATGAAAAAAGTGCAAAAACTTGTCCAATTTAAGCATGAAGTAAAAAATTATGATTATTTACTTTCAGCTCAAATTTGACCAAGGTTGATACCTGTGACTCATTGCAGGTGTACAAACAACTTTTGTAAAGGCACACAAGATTTGGATCACCAAACTGGCCAAAAACTGGGTAAAAGCTAAAGTTTGTACTGACTTTCTGAAACTTGAGTGTAAATTGGAAAAAATTAGTTTAAATTTGATGAAATTTGATTCATAGGCTTGTATTGATGTGATAGACATGTGCACATGCTCACTTGACCAAAAAGATGCAAAAAGTTGCTAGTTGTAAATAATCGTGATTATTTACATCTGTCCCATTTTTCAACTTTTTTGACCAAGTTAGCATACCACTAGTTTTACAATGTGGTATAAGCCCACAAACCAAATTTGGTGAGATTTGGATCATTGGATTGAAAATTGTGACCAAATTTGTAAAGTCAGTCTACGTACAGAAAATTGATCTGACCATTTGACCAAAATAGTTCAAACTTGATGAAACTTGGCTAGAGACCTTAAGTTGAAGTGCTTAACAATCTGTGTCAAGATTGGGACAAAAACTTGCAAAAAATTTACCAGAGTAAATAATCGCGATTATTTACATCTACTTCAAAATATGGTATTCTTGCATATTTGGGCATACCACAAGGTCAAGCATATCAAGTAGACCATACAAATGAATTTTGGTGAAATTTGGATCACAAAAGTGAGACTTAAGCCAGATTCTTGAAATCAAAGTCTGCGGACACGAAACAGTTGATAAACTTGAACAGATTTTGTCCAAACTTGTTGAAACTTGTCCAAGGACCTTACACTTGGCAAATCAAGCCAAAACATGTCAAAAAACCGACAAAAGTAAATAATCATGATTATTTACTACTGCAACACAGAGCCACCCATTTTGACTTCTGAACTTGTACAGTGTTAGACCAACATAATACAAGGCCACTGGGAAATTTTGGGTTCAATTGGATCCAAATTGATACATGTTCACTCAGTTTTTGAGTTGCAGATTAGTCCTTTGATTTTGGCCAAAGTTGAGTTTGAAAATTTCAACTGTTGACTCAATTAGCTCGATTTGCAGTGATACACATAGACCAATCATAATAGTTAGCAAAAACTATACTGCCTTTGTGGAAGAATAGCTAACTTTGATCACATTTGTACAAGAATCAGTAGCTTGACAGAAGTTGCAATCCAGTCAAGTGAAAGAAATTGACAACAAGTCAATCCAAAGGTAAGTACTCTATCCAGGGCTTCGTAAGTCTTTATGAATCTTAGATCTGGTCGTGTACTAAGAAATCAAGCCATATTTGGAGAAATCTCCAATAGAGTATCCACTGAAGAATGCGTGAATCAAGGCAATTCCTTGCACACTATTCCTAAAGAAGTCTCATACACTTTTTCTGATTCAACATCCGAAATGTCTTCCTATTTGACTCACTCAGAAACCGGAACGACAGTGCGCTATAAGTATATACTCTCATTTTATAAGACTAATCGCCATGGAGCTCAAGTTTATACCTGGATCCTAACGAAGAGTATGCTATTCGCATTGATGACTATGGTATTGAGTTCGAAGAAGAAATCAAGGAAAACAAACAAGGAAAAATGTACATGGATAGAAATGAAACTCAGTATTTACAAGTCGAAAACCCTGACGTGATAGATAAATGGGGTTTAGAAGTAAAGACCATAATTCTGATATGGCAGCAAAAGAAGGACCACCGATTTTAGAATTCAAGGGATACGACCAAGTTTATTTGAAGCCTTTGAAACGGCTTAGTACTGATAATCCTAGGATTGGAGTCTATTGTTGGGAGGATAGAAATGTCAAAGATCTTCTGTGGACTTCGCATGCCAAATTAGGAAAACTGACGGCCATGAAGATCATCTATATCTTCAAGATCAAAGATAAGGGATCAATATACCTACCAACCTACCTGTTTAGGGATTGTTATAACAACAACTTTGTTATGATGACTCCTGAGGAGGTGGAACAAACTAAATATCAAGGATATTCCATAAGGGATTGGATCTTGAGTCAAGGACCAGATGCTCCAAGAGATGAACATCGTGAGAACTTCTGAGAGTAATGTTAAGAAACCAGACCCATATCATCACGTAGAAAATCGGGTGACACTAAGGCCAGTCCAGGGCTACATGAGTCACTATTTCCGTCAGACTGGTTTGAAGGACTCGGAACATGACCAATTGCCAGGAGATCACGAGTTGAACCAAATAGACGCGTCAGACCAGCTGATTTTAGAAAATGGGTCAAAAAATACAGTGGATCAAGGGATCCATACAACCACTTAGCAAGCTTTAAGCAAATGCTAAGTGCAGAATGCATATTCGATTTCCATACTCAATTCGAGGGGTTTGGAATGACATTAGAAGGAAAAGCATTAACATGGTTCCAAAACATTCCACCAAGGTCAATCATGGACTTGAACACATTAACTCAAGGATTTGTAGCTGCTTGTTCCAAAACGGGGATCAAACACAATACAGTAACTGAAATCTACAGCTTTAAATAGAAACATGGTGAGTCTGTTAGGGATTGTGCAACTCGAATGAAACAATACATTGCCAGATGCCTAGGGCTAGAGATACCTGCGAAAGAATGGTTAGTATCTTTGTTTCTAGAGGGACTGCTAAACAAAGAACATCATGCTATACTTTATAGCAAGAAGCATACAACCCTAGAAGAGTGTGTGTCATATGCGATTGACTTAGGAGACAATTGTGATATTTTCAACGAAGAATATGTCTCTAAGGATAACCAAAGTGAGAAAATAGCATCTACCAAACGAGCACAAGTGAAAACGGCTGCTGTAGCACCACTTTCAGCCATAGAAGACATGCTCAAAAGGATGAATGACATGATGAATAACATGCAAAAAGCACCTATGAGGGGACCAGGGCAAGGTATGCCTCAACGTGGACAACCAATTTGACCGCAAAAATGGTGTGCAATCAAGGAAAAATGTACCAACCATGAGACCAATGAGTGCTACTACCGACCAAAGTATGATGGGAATGTTTAATACGTGCCCATGAGGCCACAAAGACAACCCATGTACAGATACCAGCCTAACATGGCACCAACTCAAAGACCACCGATGGGTATGGAAAGACCTCAACCCGTGTTGGGTCAACAACCTCCATATCCAGGACATAATGCAGTACCTGTAAAGTACATGCATTCGGAAGGAGTCATAGATGAACAAGCACTAGTGCCTGTTACACCCTATGCTGAGCCTAGTCCATCTACTGTAATGGTAGAAGGAGATAAATATAATTCACATCCACCACCAATGGAAGAACCTGTGACTTATGCTCCACCTAAGCTTGCACCAATGTATTATGTAGATAATCAAGGTGTTAGACCTCCTATGGTAAGACCCATGGTTAAGCCAAGAATGGAAAACTGTCATAACTGTGGTGCAGATGATCATTGGAAAAATGAATGGCCAGAGCCTGACAAAAACCTCAAGCCGGTTGAAGCTTATTGCATACAATGTTGCAAAAAGGGAGGACACTTTTCATAAGATTGTCCTAAAAATTCTTTAAACAAGGGTAAAACAGTAGCAAATGTAGTCCAAGTGATACCTAGTAGCTCGTATGAGAGTGAACTGATTGTTCTAATCAAGGTAATCACTAGAGCCCACGCCAAGAAAAAGAAAGATAACTCCTTTGATGATTCAGAGAACACAAAATTTTCCTCTCAAAAGACCAAAAGAAGCAGAAGCAAAAGGTATGAGATGAGACGACAGAAACAAAAGGCTAAAATCAAAGAGAAAGCAAAGAAGCTATTCCAAGAAAAGGTGAAAGAAACTGGAAGCAAAATCAAGAAAACAACAATGAAATTTGGAGAAACTGTCATAACTGTGGTGCAGATGATCATTGGAAAAATGAATGCCCAGAGCCTGACAAAAACCTCAAGCCGGTTGAAGCTTATTGCATACAATTTTGCAAAAAGGGAGGACACGTTTGATAAGGTTGTCCTAAAAATTCTTTAAACAAGGGTAAAACAGTAGCAAATGTAGTCCAAGTGATACCTAGTAGCTCGTATGAGAGTGAACCGATTGTTCCAATCAAGGTAATCACTAGAGCCCATGCCAAGAAAAAGAAAGATAACTCCTTTGATGATTCAGAGAACACAAAAGTTTCCTCTCAAAAGACCAAAAGAAGCAGAAGCAAAAGGTATGAGATGAGACGGCAGAAACAAAAGGCTAAAATCGAGGAGAAAGCAAAGAAGCTATTCCAGGAAAAGGTGAAAGAAATTGGAAGCAAAATCAAGGAAACAAGCAGGACTTAAAGCAGACCAAAACATGAAAAACAGATGGAAAAACATTCCTTTTCTAGACATGGAAGCAGCTAAGCTTGAAGCTTATCAAAATTTGGTAAGAATCACGCAAGAAATGTTGGAAAAACAAAAACCCAAGCTTGAAAGTATGGCAAAACCTAAGGAGCTTGTGGTAAGAGACACTAAAGAAAAATCCAAAGTGGTGGTAGAACCCCACCTTGAAACAAAAGAGCCAGAACTTATAGTGCCGAACAACAAAGATGTCTTATAGAAATTCCATTCGTAGAAGAAGACTGGCAATGACACTTATGGAAAAAATTTAGAGAGAGCAATGATGGGAGCCTAACTCTAAAGTCAACTCTATAGAGGAAGTTTGATTAGACAACCTACCTCCTGAAATGGACATAGAGGTACAATCCTTGTATGGGGACTGCGGATCTAAAGCTTTAAGATTGTCTAAACCATTGACCTTGAAAATTACCCTCTTACTTGGGAGATAACGAAGATGAATCCATAGTGTGTAAGACTACTCAATTAGAAAGAGTTAAACAGACCCTAGAAGTAGACAATATCCATTCAATCATGTCTACACCCATCAAATGTACTCTTACTTTGGGAGAATTGTTAAAAATCAGACCATATTTATGGAATGATCAACAGAAAACCCTAGAGAAGGTGGGAATAACGGGGCTCATTGTAAAAAAATTGGATAGACTGAAACACGAAATGAATAACAAGGATATTTGATCTGTTCCAATGAACAAAGTCGGAGAATATTACGAAGGGGAAGAAGGAAACACCACCCTTCAAGTGAAATATAATGACATTGAAACCATGGCCATACTAGATAGTGGAGCTAGATAGCCATAGCCACAAAAGCAGTATGGGAATCATGGGGACAACCAGCCATTAGACAAACTCGAATGAAATTGCAATTGGCGGATGGACACATTGAAAGACCCTTAGGACTGCTAGGAAAAGTGATAGTCAATTCCTGTGGGATTGAATATCAACACACGTTTGCCATAGTAGAGTTTGGGAAAAAACTCAATTATGAAATCATATTGGGAAGACCGTTCATGCGACATGTACAACTCATCCAAGATTGGGAAAATAATTATTTGTATTTGAAGCTAGTGGGATCTATAACAAGGATCAATCTAAAAGATCACACTTATAGAGATGTCATAAAAACGCCCATACAAGAGTTTGATTTAGTCTCTTCGACTGAAACTAAGCTTCCCTCTTGGTTTAACAAAGACACTCCTATATGGATGTGTGGAGCTTAAAAAAATGGAAGCTTAAAACGAGAAGAATGTATTTTAGAAAGGGACTGCACAGACGAAGCATATGTACCCGAACCCTTTCCAGAACATTTTTTTGAGTCATTTGAGTAGACTCAAATTTTAGCGACAATGGATGTATGTGTGAATACGTCTATGCCTACTCAGTTTTGCAATGAGGATGGCTACGACATAATTACCATCCAAAAGATTTCAACCCTCTACATTGAAGATGAAATTGAGGAACCCAAGGACTTGATGAAAGCTCCGCAAGTCTTTTTAGACCTCTACTACAATGCAACAGATGAGTTAGAAGAACACTAAGCTACTTCAGAAGATTCAGAGTCGAAAAAAGAACATGTGAGAGCTAAGCTACTCATGAAAGGAGGGGAGGAAAAGTTTTTTGAGTTTCCTAACCAGAAACCAAGAAGACAAAAATGGTATAGACAAAAAAGGGACACCAGAAACGTGAAAGCTAGACCTATGCCATTAGTCTCTAGTAAAACACAGTTCCTGATGCAGATAGATGTCCATGATTGTGTCAAGGACAAAATCATTGGCATATATCCTTTAAACGAGAACCCAAAAATGTCAAAAACATTGCGAAAAACGAGGAAGGATACTCAAACAAAACCAAAAAAACAGGAAAAGAAGTCAACCATGACCCGAATTGAGCAGAAAAGAAGTATCAAGAGTTGAAAAAAGCTCAAAAGGAGATATATATAACCGAAATGGAAACCACAGAAGAGGATAGTAAAGATGTAATGAGTGTGCCATCCCATTACAAGAAATATACTCTCCAAGATTGAAAAATCATAGTAGAACAACCTGTTAGAGAACTACGAAAACAAGGCGAGTCCTACGAAGGGCCTGAAAACGCTAAAAAGATAGATTTGGCTGAACCAGGAGAAGGGCCTAGGCCTACCTACATTGCAAATGACCTAACAGAAGAAGAAGAAGAGATTTTTCTAAGCTAAAAGAATACCGAGATATCTTTGCTTGGTCTTACAAGGATCTCAAGGGTGTTGATCCAGAAATCTGTCAACATACCATACCCATGAGAGATGACGTGAAACCAAGTAGACAAAGTCCATACACATATAATGAAACATTTGCCAGGAAGATTAAAGAAGAGATTGAAAAACTAAAAGAAGCCGAATTCATTTATGAAATTGAACACACAGATTGGGTGTCTCCAATTGTGGTAGTACCCAAGAAAAATGGAAAACTACGAGTGTGTGTCAACCTCAAGAAAGTGAATGCAGCTACCATTAGAGACAACTTTCCTCTTCCAATCACTGAGCATTTTTCAGAACGAGTTGCAGGAAAAGAAGCTTACAGCTTTTTAGATGGCTTTTTGGGATACAATCAACTTTTGGTTGACCCAAAAGATTAGCATAAAACTGCTTTTGCAATGGAATGGGGTATTTTTGCCTATCGGGTTATGCCTTTTGGGTTAACTAATGCTCCTGCAACCTTTCAAAGATTGATGAGCCATGCTTTTAAAGAATATCTAAGGAAATTCTTGGAAGTATATATGGATGATGTATGCGTACATTTATCAATCTGACACGATTGTTCAACCCATGCACACACTTGTCCCGGAGTACGCCATCTAGGAGGGGTGGAAGAGTACTAAGTAATTAAGGACAATGTTTGAAGAGGGAGGAAAAGGTTTGATGTTAATGTGTGATTTTTGAAAAATTACCTAATAATGCTCTTCTAAATCATCAACAAGGGAAGTTTAAGTGGTAATATCTCCCCAATGAGTGTAAATAGTGTATATACTATCAGAAAATCATCAAAAAATAGTCCTTTTTGGTTATTTTTCATCATTTTTCTTAATATTGAGACTTAAAAATGGAGAAATCCAACAAAAAACAACAAAGCTATGTTTTTCAATGGATTTTCTTAATTATTGGATTCTCACTTTGCTTTCTTAGAGCATTTTGTTATTTTCTTTGATTTTTTCAATAATTAGGTCAAAAATTAATAATAAATAGCAAAGGAGCTCAGATGGAAAAACTAAAGACACGTTGGTGATTAGAAAGTCAAGGCGGACAAGCACAAAAAATTTCAATCAAATTGGAAGATGGAAGCGGGAAGCCTAAATTAGGCGGCCAGACCTACTTTTGCAGAATTCTTGTAGAATGAGATACAAGAATCCGATTGGGGAAATTTCTGAGTCTAACATAGATTTCACGGCCTAGTACAACTAATGGGGGAATTTGGGGAAAAGTGGTTCGGGAAGTACGGGTATAGATATCCAGGGTAGGCTAAAATCACCTCATTTCCACTTGTTGCCTTTGGAGAGAGAGCTTTTCAACCTCTTTCGCGCGTCTCCGGAGTCTACAGTCACCCGTTTTCAGCACCGTCTCACACGAGACATGAGGGGTAAGTTCTTTACTCATCAATGATCCATTTTGTACGGCCAGTAGCTAGTCTAAACCCCTAGAAAAATCCGTAAAATCTGAGCAGTGCACGAAGACCTATGACAAAAAATTGACCATAGCAGCCTATTAGCTCAACCAAATCGGATGAGATTTAAATTGTAGCATGCCTGAACATATTAGAACACTTCTATAACAACAGTGATTATTCGGCAAAGGTCGAGGGAGCCCCAAGTAGAAGAGCTAGGTTTTTGGCAAATGCCAGAATTGAGGTCTGACTCCATAGACGGCTTACCTACGAGGTCTACATACAATGTATTGGTTTCGTGAAATCAATCAAGCAAAGCCCTCGGAAAGCAAAAAACAGCTCGAAGGCTACAAAGCGACAAATTCGACATACGAGGTCAAACTGACTCCAAATGGGCCATAATTGGATGAGTTGCTTCACGACTATGTTGCGGACAAGTCCATACCCTTAAAAGTGACTACCCAACTCAACAGGCAGTGTAGTCACAAAAATCAGAGATTTCAGAGTCGACAAAGCACAAAGTGATACCGACAAGACCAAGCTTTACCAAATTCAATGTAGGACTTGTTTTAGGTGTATAGAATGTGTTTAGGTCAAAATTTTTAAGTTTTGCAAGAAAAATGTGACTGCTTGTAAATAATCGCGATTATTTACTTTTGCACTATTTTTTCTTGAAAGTTTCATCATCACATCATCTATCACTTGTACACACCTAATACATGCCAAAAATCAAGTATGAGCCAAAATGATCACATATAACTTGGAAAATTACCAAAAAACGCAAAGAAGTCTTTGCAAGCCAAATTCTGAGTTATGAGCCATATTTCTTGATCCAAATCACCTCATATCACATACACAAAGCTATACAATGTCTAGAACCAATTTGTACCAAAAATGTCCATTTTGGTAGAGAAGTTAATAATCACGATTATTTACTTTTTGGCCAAAATGGTAGAAATTTGCAATTTTGCCATCATACATCCAAAGTACATGATGCCCTAAGGCCACTAGCCAAGTTTGAATAAATTTGGAGCTCAGAATCTCAAAATCTCTTTACATCTACTGTTTTAGAGACCTAAAGCCTAAATCTGGCACCATTTTCATCCTATGCATCCAAATGAGCACATATCTCACTCAGAGTATCTATTTGGTATATTCTTCAAGCCTGTAATGCCAAGTTTGCAAAAAGTTGAAAAAATTACTCAGCTGTAAATAACCGTGATTATTTACTTTTATTGCATTTTTTTGTTTGGACTTTATAATTTTTTCCTTACATGTTTTTATGCATCTATGAATGTTCAAAAATTGATTTGAAGCAAATTGGACTCAATTTGTCAGCATTTCACACTGAGGGACCTTTCAGAGAAAAATCTGTCAAATCTGCTAACTTTGACACTCTATTCACTGAACAGGAGCCATGCAAGCAGCATAGAAGGCCAAGAAGAATCTCAACCAAAAAGAAAAGTCGCAAAAGCTACCAACATATCAACTAGACCCCGATTCAGTCAAGAATGAAAAAGCGACCTATCTCTCAAAAAGGAACAACTTAAAGAGCACAACACCACAGTGTTCATCGGCAGATTCAAGAATGAGGACAGACACCAGGGAGAGCTGCAACTTCTACGCAAAGAAGTATATGATGTCGCCGCAAAGCCCCATACCAAAGAAGCCAACCGAAGGCTAGGACTCAGAGATTTCTATGAACAAGAGCCGTGTGGAGTGGACTTCCAAAAGGCTTATGAGCTTTTGTCCACGATCAAAGAGGATGGAACCGCGCAAATCTCTGACCCACAAGGGAATAAGGTTGAAGTAGTGATTACCAAGGAGATAGTGGCAGAAGCACTCATACTGCCAACAGAAGGAGTGACAATGAGGGCAAGAGATAGAAAGACGGCCGGAACTTTTACCAAGGAAACCGTCGTGGCCACATTTGTCGACCTCATTCACAAACAGGTGGAAGAGCCGGCAAGGTTGTACCATCAGCATTTCCACTTCCTTGCTAAAAGACCGCCCACGTATACAATACCAAATCATGCGGTTGCCACGACCTTTACACAAGTCCTCAAATCAACCACCAGGCAACCAATTGACCATGCGCAATATGTTTTGTCCACATTGAAATGGACAAAGAAAGAAGGGAAAATCACTTATCTGGGTGCACCAGAGGTTTTGACCACGATTGCTTACCATGCCATCGGCATGGCCGACAACTTGCCACCTGCCTTAGATCAGAACACTTGGATAGTGTCAGCACACCCTTCTCCTCAAGCTACAAGATCTGCCAAGAGATCATATAAGTCTGATGAAGAGTCTCCTAAGAGCTCGCCAGAACGACATAGTAGCGAAAGCTCAGATAACAAAGAAAAAAGAGAAAGGAGGGAGGAAATGAAAAGAAAAGCTGTGGCCGCACATCAGGAGGAGCCACTACAAAAATGAGCCTGCTTTGAAAGAGAGAAGCAGTCACTTGAACACAGCCGCCAAGCACAAGGCAAGGACCCTGCAAAGTAGGTACCCACTGAACTTAAAGGGCCAAGAACAAAGCATCATACCATGAAATAGACAGAAGATCCCATCGAATTACTGGAAAAAATATATCAGAAAGCCAAATCTTTGAAGCTGAAGGAAGCCCAAGAAGCCGCAGAACATCAAAAGCAAGCAGAGGAAGCAACTGAACAAGGAGCAACACAACATGATCAGGGTGATGTGTCTCCCCTACATGATTTACCTGTTTCTGAACAGCATGACCACCCAATGCCAAGCCCACCACCATCACCAGTAGCTAAAGCCCTAGAACATGAGCCTACCAAGGAGACGGGGCCTAAAACAAGGAAAGCAGCTGAATCTACACAAGAGCAGCAAAAAGAGCAAAACAAAGAGCCAAAAAGGACAACAAGTCCTGAACCAGAAGACAACACGAAGTTTGAGCAACCAAGAGAACATGAGGCTAAGGAAACACCTTCTACCTCAACACAGTTAGAAAAGGCCGAGATATCCATGAAATGACAGGATGACAAAGCAAAAGAAGACTAGCCACAATCTCAAACACAACAACAACCATCCGCCATGACACAGCCAAGGGATACATAAGAGACTGCAGAATCATCAAAGCAGCTGGCATGAAGCGAGGATTGGGAATCAAACGACGAGGTCATCCTGCAAGTTAATGAGTATGCTAAGAAAATGCAGGACATGACTGAACGACTTTGCTCAGTAGCACTAAGTCGTAGCACAAGGGCCAAAGAATTAGAGATGGTGATTGATGCACTCTAAGGGGAGTTAGACGACCGACTCAACGTCATCACCGATCTACAAAGGCAAGTGCAGGAGTTAAAAACTGAAGCTGAACAACATCAGCTAGCAAGAGATAGACAGCAGAAAGAAATGGAGGAGCTTAGAGATTTGCTTACAAAATTGTCAGATGCATGCAAGGCAAAAGATGAACAGCTGACAGAAGTCACAAACGAACTTCTAACCATGACTTTGTCAGTTCAGAAGATTCAGGTTCAGCTGGATGTAGCCAATGCCTCCCTACAGTACTCGGAACAAATAATAATTGATTAGGCAATTTTCTTGCGACAAATCAGAGAAAATCCCGCAGTGGCCTCAATCAAAGGAACAGATGAGGTCTACAAGGAATTAGAGAAGAAAATAAAGACCTCAAGTTGGAGCTTAAGTAGGATCAGTCTCAGCGCAGAGACCTGGCTTTGATTCGGGTCCAAAGAGAAGAAGAGCTGATGAAAGAAATAGCAGAACTTAAAAGAGTCAACCAGCTATTGAGAGAGGGACGACTGGAAACCCAAGAGGAGGTAGGCACTTCAGAGCAGCCCCATGTAGAGATCCCCTCTATTTCATTTTCTGAGATGGAGACGCAGCCAGTCGAAGAGCTAAGTGGCATGGAAGAGTTTCAAATACACATAACTAAATCAGACACAGTGCCAATGGTTTAGCTCTCAAAGGCTGAAGAAGATGCACTAAAGGAAAAAATTACACAAGAGGTAAATGAGCAGTGGGAAAGCAACAATGGATTGGGAGCTGAGAGTTCTTCACTCCGTCAATGTTACACAACTCACTCCCAATCAAATCAATGCGCAATGGGACCAACAATCCCTACCCTACCCTCTGATTAAAGTGGAGCTGCTACAAGTTAAAGAAAGGCATTACACCGACATGCAAGTCGAGGGTGCAAATCAAGACCATCCAAAGTGGAGGCTAAGCTGGTTGAACAAGAACCCAAGGTACTTGATTCTATTCACAAGAGCACCTGCGGCCCTACAGAAGGATCCAAATTTCTATCCTGTACCACAAGTAAGGACTTGGCAAGCACACGAGGCACTACTAAAGAAGCGGCCAACTTGGATGTATTACCCCAGATTGCCTGCACCAACAAATGGACCACCGACGGAAGAGTACATGGTGAAAACCCTAACGGGCGCCATGTCCTTCTTCAGAAGTCTACCGGATTTATCATCTGCAATGTTATACAAAATCTGCCGAATGCTGCTCACATGCATCGAAGTATTCCATGAGCCAGAGCAAGCAGGCACCCCGTGGATGTCATTCCTCGAGGGTAACAAAGGGTTGTGCTATGATCTCAGTGGGCAACAGTCCTCTATGGCTTCTACACCAGATGTATATTTTTACCTTCTCACAATATGCTGGCGTTTGAGGAAGCATTCTACATAGGGTTCTTCACTTGGCGAACAAAAATATTTGGGCCAGTGATCAGCAACCTCACATTACGCTTTGTAGGCTACGCAACAGTGGAGCTGAAAAACAAAGTCACCATGCACTTCTTGCAGTGGTGCCAGATAAAGAAAGGAAGATCAGATACCAAAAGGCACTAAATGCTCTTAAAGACTGCCTCACTAGCCATCAACCTGAAGACTACTTCAGCCCATAAAGCTGTGTCAAGGGACGACACAGGTGAGGAGGGGGGGAAAGCAGCAAGCTAACACGGATACCATTTTTCGGAGCTCTCTTGTAAAAACACTTATTATTTTTGATAAATCGAGAATATTGTAACTTCTATTTTTTGAGTAAACCTTGTAATAGTTGAGCCAGGGCTACAAGCTTCCAGATTGTATCAACCTGTCATTACCTATCTTTAGTTAGAGCTCCCAGATTATTAGTTTTGACCACCAAAAACCTTGGCTAAGGTATAAAAGCCAATTTTTGTAAGTTATTTGTAAGTTTTGGATAATGAAATACACAGCATGAGCTAACAGAGCTCACTTCTCTCCTTCTTGCGCTTCCTACTCCCTCCCCGGTTGTCACATTGCAGTCACGTTTGTTGCATTGCAACCGCAGTAAGAGCTCTACGCATTGACATAAACACTTCACGATATTTTGTAGCTTTTGGCATCGCCGACCCGTGGAATAATTTCATCATAAGTAGTAATTTACACTTCCAAATAATAAACTAAGCATAGGCAGGGTATTAAGGCATCATTGCTAAGCATTTAGGTGCATTCTGGGTCGAAAATGACTAGGTAAAAAATCCACTGCTGTTAATAATCGCGATTTTGGCACTTGACCTAAAGTGGGGTTTGAGACCATAAACATGTGTATTTAGGTCTTATAAACTTGTCCTAGAAGTTTCATTACGTTTGGATGCCATTTGATGCTGTAACGGATGGGATTTGTTTGCCAATGAGCGATTGGATTTTGGTGATTTCACTCACTTGAGTGTATCTTGAGTTAGCTACGAGTTGTTAGTTGTTTTCCAAGAGATTGAGAACCTCTATGCACTAGTCGAGTCAGCTTCATCCCATGGATTGACAATTTAATTATGGTTCTCACTAAAACTGCAATAGGATAAGATAGTGAGGTTAGACACACGTCCCACATGAAGTAGATCCTTCTTTCAGGGAACTTCATGTTGGTAGCCATGCGGTTGAACCATGGTACCCCTAGGATAGCATCCTCATGTTGGAGAGGAGAGTGAAAAAGTCTTCTTTGTCGAGATAGCTTTGGACATGAAGCCTCAACGTCCCAATCAAGGGAGTAACAGAGGCTTACTGTCCCTTGAAAGCTGTATCAATAGTTGCAGTATCTCTGATCTCGAAAGCTTGAATGCCCAACTTGGTGGCCAACTCCGTTGATATGAATTTGTGAGTAGATCCAGGGTCAAACAAGATGAAGGCATCATGTTCCCTTACCTTTCCCCAAGCATAGGAGAGAGGTGATCCTTTGCAATGAGAATCCTCTTTTGGAGCTTCGGTAGTGGAAGCTCTAGGAGTCTCATTGTGGGCATTTCTCTTGGGGTAAGAACAATAGCCATTTCCTTCCTCCCCACACTTAAAACATTTGTGGTCTTTGCAAAAAGCTTCAAGCTCTTCAGGAGAGATTTTATTTTTACCTTTGTAAACTCCCTTCTCCTTCGACCGATTCTTGTTGTTGGAATTGCCTTGGGAAAAATTTTGGGCATTGGTTTTCCCCTTTGCATCACTTTTGTCTTTGCTTTCCATGGGCTTGACATTCCTTCTAGCCCCTTATTGGAAATTGATGCGCAAATAACCATAGTGTGGTGGATTAATTTGGTGATAGAACCAGGCCGTTGGGAGTTGACATACTCGGCCATCCCTTCAGGTAGTCCCACACATAATTGTTGCTTTTACTCGATAAAGTCTATCTTTTGAAAGACAGTAGCCTTGAGATGTAAATCCCAAAACTTGTCTACATATTTGTGAATAGACTCATGAGAGAGAATCTTCAAACTCCACCATTTGTTAAGCACTTTGTCCTTTGCATCGCATGCAAGGAATTGTTTCATGATGGAAGCTTGTAGAGTTTTCCATGTCTTTGGGGCTTCACCGTTGCCACAAAGGCTAGCCCACCATTGACGAGCCAATTTCTAGAAGTGCTTAGCTACATGGTGTACATTGGAGGACTCCGTGAAGCCCTCGTCTCCAAAGGCCGCATCAAGTTGCTGGATGAAGGCCAATACTTTGTTGGTAGCACAACATGTGCCATCATAGGTGAGAAAAGAGATACTCTTTCCTTCCTCTTTGAACTTCTTGAGCTTTTGTGACCTTTGCCATGCAGGGTAAGATTGTGATGTGCTCCTCTCTTGTATTCTCTAGGAGAATAGCAATAGCTTTCGTGAGAAGAGGAGGAAGATGAAGAAAAAGGAGAATAGGGTGACCTCTTTCTTGCCCTTTTTTTCTTTGTTTCCTCTCTTCCCTTTCGGAGTGATGAGGAGAAGGACTATGGGTTGATCGTTTCCTCTTGGGAGGAGTTAGCGACCATCTAGACCGTCGTCTTTGTGGACCTACATCTTCAAAGGAACTTAGGGGTTCACTACTTTCTCACTCTTTGGATTCCTCCTCTCGTATGGGAGAGAGTATTCTTTTGGAGGTCTCATCAAGAGGCCTCCTAAGCTCTCTCTCCTCTTGGAGAGGAAGGGAAATCCCATAAGCACGAAGTTCTTGGGTAACTTCAGCTTGCAAAGTAGGGTTGCCCATAGCTTGCTACAACCTAGTAACAAGGTAATTAACAAACATGGGGGCATCATCATTAGGATCTTCATCTGCAAAATCAAAGTTATCAATGTTCATTCTACTCTCTTGATTATTGTCAACCATGCTAATTATACTTATGTAGAGAATTACTTTTTGCTTTGGTACCCTCAAAAACCTTAGTCGATACTCTTCTTTACCTTTGAAAATTAGTTCTCAAGCAGCCACACCTGTGGTTTAGACACTCTTGATTACAAAGATTAGTGAAGAGGGTCTAACATTGCTCTGCTAATTATGGTTCCTGTTGAGCTTGCTTGCAGCTCAATAATGGTTAAGCCAAAGGCAAGCCCCGAGAGGCTCCATTATTAAGACTATAGTTTCCAACAATGTACTTGAACTAAGTCCTTCTCAACCAAGATACTAGATCCCTGTCCAACTTACCCTATTGCAATAAACATGTCCAACCTTTCATGGCAACTTGAGAACCTCTCTTCTTAAGCAACAAAAGAGAGACCAATAGCTCTGATACCAATCTAATGGAAATGGCCTATGAACTTTGGAGCGGAATTAAGAGAATTAGAGAGAACATTTTTGTGAGACTACTTTGAGAACATAAAGGGTGAACTTAACAAACAGTAGCAACATAACCATAGTACCTAATTAACTTGAAATGAACAATACTTTTGCAAGAGATAGAGTTTAGAGAACTTAACAACAATTGAGGACCGGATTTATGTGGAGCCGATTCCCCCTGCAATAGGCTTTTGAATTATAGATTCTCCCTTCAAGAGAGAATTGGTGCAATACGATCTTTGTGTTCCTTGTGACCTAGGTGATGCAATGAAGATGGAAAGATTCATGCATCACAAGCATAACATACACTTTGTAAAAAGCATTAACTATCCCCAGCCTCATTCCCAAGGCCTCAAACACCTTCAAAGGTGGAGAGAGCTAGTGGGGAATGAGGGTAGGGAAGAGGAATAAGAAAAATTCATAGGAGAAAGAACTAGCTCCTTATTTATCATCACTCTTCTTGCTAGTATACATAATAGCATGGTAATGAAGATGGAGAAGATGGAAAGATTAAGCATTGGAGCATGGCTCTTGGTTGTATTTGCATTCCATAGCCAAGAATGTTGGTGTAGGCTCTCAACTTCTCTACTAGCTTGGAGAAGGAGATGGGGCTCTGCCACTTTGCACTTCACATAATGAGTGTATGTGTGTCTATGTGTGTGTGTGTGGGTGGATGGGAGAGTATACCCCCCCAAGCTAGCCCCCTCCTTGCTTTGGTCGACCCCCTCTTCTAGCTCTATCTAGCACCTGATTGAACCTCCTCAAACTTGGCCAATCACATGCTTAATGCATATCAAGCAGCAAGGGTAGCCTTGGGACAAGTGTCCCCCTTTCCCCTTTGAGAGAGAGGACTTGATAAATGCATAGCCAATTAATTAAATTAACTAAATTATCATTGGACCGCTTGGGAGGCCAACCAATAGGCTTTAGGCACACCATGAGGGCAACATGAAGAGAAGCATGACAAGTGTCCTATTTGCTTTCTTTCTATTAATCTTACCTTGTTTGAGGGTGTGTATGTTCTCTCTCTAGCCCCTACAATGAGGAGTTGCCCCCCCTTGTGTAGGGATATGCATTGACGTTGTGAAACACCTTACCCACTCAAGAACCTTAGTCATGGAGCACCTCAACACCTTAGTACCTTCGTCATTAAGCACCTCAAGTAACTTAGTCAGCAACAAGAATGACCGTAGCACCTTAGTCATGGCAAGAACCTCAAGCACATTAGTAAGCAAGCACAACAAGAACCTCAAGCACCTTAGTGAGCAAGCACGACAAGCACCTCAAGCTTGGGCTGGCTTCCCACCTAGCTTGCCTAAGGTCAAAGGACTTTTAACACTAACCTTTGGATGTCTTTAATGAAGCTAACCCTAAGGTATTTAATATCCATTAGCTAGCCTTTCTCTTTGACATACCATCTCTCATTTGGACCCCTTTCCCATTGGCACCATGTTGAGATAGGCTTTAAGCACATGTACATTTTCTAGCCCTTGTTTATTCTCCCACATTAAATGATCAGCTTAATATGAGAAAATCATTTTGGTTAATGAGATATTAGATTTTATGACAGTGAGAGATTATGTGTACAGTGTATAAAGTGTGTTTTAATGCCTAAATTTTTGTTTTTGTTGACTTTAAGTAGAATTTTGCTTTTATCAGGCATAATATTGAGCCATATTGACACATTTTGGCGGGCGTGATGCATAGAGTGAAGTATGTACATATGAGTGTGAGGAATAATCTTGGCAATCTTTTTGGCCAAATAATAACAACTTTTAGTAAATTTTCTTTCTATTGAACCGTATAATGATAAAAAATTAATAAACAGGGCCGAGAAATTTGGATTCAAATTTTGAAAGAAAATGTCAAACCTACCAAGCAAGAGCTTTGAGCATGTCAAATATGGATGGATTTGGCACATGCTAAAATTTGGGTCAATTTACAACGAACCAAAATTACAAAATCAAGAGCAATTAACGAGCATGAGTCCAAATAAGGATCCATCTGAGCCGCAAGTGGTATGACATGAAAAATGTGAGCAAGAAGGTAAGTATGCACTGTGCATTTGGGACAAGCAAGGCACATATAGGCAAAATGGGCAAATCAAGCCTCATTTACAGTAAGACACTTTGAGAGAGAGAGAGAGAGAGAGAGAGAGAGAGAGAGAGAGAGAGAGAGAGAGAGAGAGAGAGAGAGAGAGAGAGAGATCTTTGACCTAGATCACTCCATCGAGGATTTTCCTACTACAACCACACCAAACACTTGCACCTCATGAGATTTGATAGGTATGTTCCTATTCAGTGCTAGAACCTCTATGGATTTCCAAAACAACAAAAAAATGCAAAAAAAATGATAGCAATCAAATTAAAGTGGGGATTTGTGCAAAGTGTCCAAGGTCATTTGGGGGGGGTAATTGAATTCCAAATTTAGTTATTTTTGCATGAAAATATTTCCCATACTGAGCAAAAGCTAGCCATGTAATAATATTTGCAAAAGGGGGTAGAACGTGGATCGCGATCCATGTCCCCTCACCTCAAAATTTAAACAAAAATGGTGAAAAAGGAAGCCCTAAAAGCGCCTATTTATTACTGCTATGCTCACAATTGTCAAATGATGTTGGACATGGATCACGATCCATGACCCCCAACTTGCCCAAACAGGGAATTTTTGGTCCAGTTGGTTTGTACATGCCTTGGGGAGTGTTCCCTACAAAGTTGGTGTCAAATGGACATGGGAACCACCAAAAATCAAGTTAAATTGGGATTTCAATAACCAAATGACTATTTTGACCCACAGATGGAAGAATTGATCCAAATTTAGAAAAAAGTGCACCAATAGCTTGGGAAACGTGCCAAGAAACTACCCTTGAAGTTTTGTCCAATTTGGGTTCAGAACATGGATAGCGATCCATGACCCCCAGATGCAGATTCGTTAAGAATGGGTTGCAAAGTGTTTGTACAGAATAATAGTTATGCAATATGACAAAATTTCTCTCTTTGGTCATACAAAGTGTTTCATCTATCAAAAGTTTAACAGTGTCAAAGTGTTAATGATTGGATTGTGTTTTTGGTCAAAGTACAAAGTCAAGGAAAATCTTGTGAACTTGTGTCAACTCAAGAAATGTCAAAAAATGTCTAGAAAATGAGTCAAACTTGCTAGGGAGAGGGAGGATTCAAACAGAATCCAATTGGGCCAAAAACCAACAGACAGCTAGAAATTGGGTACTACTTTCACCCCAAATCATCAGGGCAGAACTTAAACAAATTGATCATCATCAAGGATCAAAGTTGCCAACCAAATCCACATATGGAAAAGTCCGACAGAATTGGGCCACAACTTGGAAAATTGGGGAAACTTGATTTTTTTTTCAAATTTAAAAATAACTTCACCAGTGTGTTACGATATGCTATAAGAACAGGTACCTCAAGTCTCATTTAAATGGTTGATGAACATGGATCGCGATCCATGACCCCCTACAACCTATCCAAGCAGAAATCATACCATTAGGTCCCAAATGCCAAGAATAGCCAAACACTAGAGTTTCAAGTTATTTGAACTCCAAAACCCTTGCCAAAATACTAGAATTCTCCAAGTCTAAGGAAAATTTCAAAAAAAATTGGCATAAATCTTCATTCAATGATCCAAATTCAAACAGAAGTGGACCATAGCATCATCAAAGCATGCTTTACTAGATGGTATCATCAAAAATTCATTAGGTGTTTCCACATGGATCACCATCCATGACGCCCTGAGTCAAAATTAAACGTAGCCTCATAACCTAGTGCCTATAGAGGTCCTAGATGCATTGGTGAAGTTTGGTCAAATTTGGACTTGTTTTGATCAAGTTATGCTCAATTTTTCAATTTATGGTCAAATTTGTGTTTTTTGACTTTCTCGACAACTTTTTAACCAACTTTTGAAACTAATTACATGAAACTCTATTGACAGAATGCCTTGCAGATGACCAAGGAAGTAGTGAGAAGCTCCCCCCTACCAAGTGGTGGAGATCTCATCATCTAAAGAGGAGCTGGAAAAAATATCGGCAAATGTCTTTATTAAAAGATTTGAAACTACAGATGGCACAAAGGTGAAAACCACTATTTTCCCAAAGGAGCTATGGACGTTGCATCAGCAACAAGAAGTTATTCAAGGGTCCATGTGTCTCCAAATGGACACTTTCTTCAGGCTTCAGCCATGGAAATAGATTTTCATGAGCTGATGAGCTCAGTTTAGTATAATGGCAAGGCCACATTGACTAACAAAGACATTAAAGGTTTGGATCACTTCTAATCTAATCAACCAAGCTTTACATCTACTCAAGACTAATCCCATAGATAATTGCAAAGCATTTGTCAAGTAGCAAGGTCACAAATTCACCTACAAGGATCTGGTCTATTTTGAGATGGAATTACCACTATGACTGATATCGCAACATCTGAAAGTTCAAAAGCCGCCAAGGTATAGAGAGACTAATTGCACATTGCAGTAGTAATGGCCATGGGGTTTTCAGAGCAAAGGGTGGTCCGCTGCAAACCTCAAAAATGTATTCAAGACCATTGTTGACACGTACGGTCACGTACGACGGGTACACGTATGAAGACGTGCGGTAGTAATCGAACTAAAAAAAAGTAGACGTACGGTGACGTAACGTACGATGCAAAAAAAAATCATGCATCTTACACATGATAGATCATATGAGTCATGACATCAACCTTAGTACTTAGTACCAGGGCTAGAAACAAACATTTTTCCTAACCGATCAAAATAAGGGAAAACTTGAAATTCTCCCCGTTTTCAAGCCAAAATTTGAAGCTTTTGCCGGTAATTACAATAAAACTTGTGTAAATTTGCCGGTTTTCTTAGAGGCAAGCTCAAAATCTAACCGGGATTTTATAATTTCAAACGGTTAAAATACACTAGACCCCGGCTTTTTTCTAGAACTGCTTAGTACTAAATACTTGTAACTTAAGTCTTACAAGTTAGAACATGAAAGATTTGTCCATGGACATTGGAAACGGCAATGTCCGAAGAAAGAAGAATCATGATCTCCAAAGTGGTGGCGGCCATAGTAGATCCGCTACCCAAGCCTTGTCGCACATAGGTCATGGTTGTTTTGAGCCAATGCAGCCATTGGGCTCTTGTTCAAATGCAGTCGAGATGCAAAACATTCCCACACCAAAAATCGCCCCCACGAAAAAAAAACGGTTGACTCATGTACGGAACGTACGAGTTGTACGGTACGGTACGGAACGTACGAAATGTCCCGTACGTCGAACGTGGACAACCCTAGTCAAGACAAACCTCAAGAGCAGTGACAGGAACAAGACTTACATGAACGGAGGGCCATTGCTGACTAGGATTGCCTACCAAGCACTTGGAATGATAGACCAATTGACATAAGTAGATTCTCAATTGGAACTACTGCACAAGTCCAAGCATGCAATCCAGCCAGTGGTAGGACCCTCTACTGTGCATGCAACAAAGAAAACAAAAGGACAGAGCTCTTGAAGAAGGACATCTGATAGGGAAGAAATAAAAACAGACATCGAGCTCAGTGGTGAAATCAAGGTCCACAACAGAGATACACCCTCCAAATTTCAAATTCACGATCGATGAGGAAGATGAAGAGGAGGACATTACCATCCCTCTAGTGAGAGTAAAATGTCAACCGACAAAGCAAAAGGAACAAATTTTGATCTCTCAAACATGAAGATCTACGGAAGAAGATCAAAGTCTTAGAGAAGAAAGAGCACATATGCTAGCTGAGCAGAAGAAAAACCTTAAAGCTGAAGCTGCTGACAAAGAGGAGGATGATCAAGACAAGCCTCAAGCAAGGATAAGTGAAAAGGATATAAAAATAAAACAATACAAAAGGAGGACATCAACCACTAATGTGGAGCTTTCTGGCACCATGCGATAATGAATACATAATGAGCTTAAGTGAAAGGTAGAACAACAAGAGCATGAGGAGTCCAAAAAACAAAAAAGTAGTGATATTGAATCCTTGGATGACTCCTCCAGGTCCAAGAGCAAAGAAATGGATGACAAGGAACCGCCAAGGGATGAGACGGAGGTGGAACCTCTTGAAATCTACTTAGAAATTGTGCCACTACTCTCCACCAAGACAAACACTCCTCCTCCTGCTAAAGAGTCACATGGTGCAACTGACATGCAAAACAATGCTCAAGAACTGCCGCCTTTGGAGCAGCAAGTCAATGTGGACAAAGAGACAAAGGCAACTAAGGAAACCGACCTCTCAATAGCAAGTTCCTACAAAGATACAAGAAGACAACAAAGTGTAAGATTGTAGAAAGATGGAGCAGGTTCCTCCTAATGATAAAAAACAAGAGCAAGAGAAGACTAATGAAGTGCCAAAACTCAAAGATCTAGAAGCTGACACCTCATGCGAACCAAACACATCAAAAAGAGAATGGATGTCTCCACATACCAGAGCAATAATCAAAGGTGGAGGTAAACTCATCCAGTCCTTTGACATTTAAGAACATTTAGAGGATATAAAGATGCAATTCAAATGTCGAAAAGCTATTAGTAGCCTGCAGGAGATGGACCTAGTAGATGCAACACTGAAAGTGAGAGGAATAAATCATCAGCTACAAATGGAGGTTTAGGAACTCCTGAACAAACAAACACAGTTGTAGGCTGAGCTTGAAAAATAAAGGAAAGATATCGCTCACTATTATCAAGAAGATTATAATTACAATGAAGTAAACAACCAATTACAAGAAGATCAACAGCTGCTGGAAGAGGCGCTTGAAATAGAATGACAAAAGAATATGAAGCATGGGGAATCTTATGGTATAGTCAAGACTACACTAACACAACTTCCAACAATACAAGACACACTAACCCCAACTTCAACTTCATCGACACCAGTAGCTACTTCAGAAGAGTTGAAATCACTCAAGGAAGAGTTGGCCACAGAAAAATATGACCAACAAGCTCTGACTGCTGCAGGACATAAAACCATCCAATTCCAAAAGGATGAAGAAATCAGGCTGTTTCAGGAGCAATTGACCACAACACGGGAATTAGCCTCCTAGAGAGCAGCACATGCTTTAGAGATGCAAAAGAAAGACATGGCAATCAGTGCCATTCAAGCTCAAATAGTAGTGCCTGCTATTACACCAATTACATCAAAGATAGAGCACACACGAGTAGAACCACCTCCAGTAGATCTACCAAGCACTTCTACTGAAGGCGGTTTACATGATTTTAAAGCCCCCAAAGACACGACATATTCTCGGGATGAAATAAGATGATGGATTGTAGAGGTGCAAGACCCTTCACATCACAGAGCCTACATGAAATTTGATCTTAAGTGTTGGAATCAGTAGCCCTTTTGATGGTTACACCAAATGAAGTAGGCAAAACTTATGGCCATGAAATGGTCTCTCTAACATTGATGAAGTAGGAAGCTCTTCTATGGAAGAAAAATTTCCTACCCACACTCAAGCCAAATCACAATGGGGATTACAAAGAAGTACCTATCACACGTGTCCAAATACTAGCTATTCTTGAGAACTAGTCCCTTTGGCAAAAGAGGCGGTTTGAAAAGCGTCTACAGGATGAGACTTATTACAAAAATTCCCCACAACATCTCATGATTGATCCTACTTTCCATCTTATCAATAAACAACGATCATGGGATAACTTCTACACATGGCAAAGAAAAAGGCCTACAATGTTAAATTATCCTGTCCTCACCAAACCAGCAAACAACTTCGCGCCCTCAAAAAATTACATGGTGAACACCTTACAATGGGTCATCACCCAAATGAGGGATGCCCTAGGTTTGACATGTCATTAGGAAACATATGAACCCCTCTAGGGGCCAATTGGGATTAAGGTTAATTAGAGGCCATCCAATAGGAAGAGGGCGGTGGACACACTCTATACCCTTAAAAAAGTAGTGGGACAAGGTAGCCTTACACCTCTTAATGGCCTCTTAGCTAGTGAGAAGGTAAGGGAGGTGGCTAGGGGAAAGGGATGGGGGGGGGAGGGGGAGAACCACTTTGACCTCTTTTCCCCCACTTTTTGGCCCGGATTTAAAAATACACTAAAAAATTTAAATTTTCAAAAAATTTCAAATTTCAAATTTCAAATTTTCCCTCCTTAAAAGGTCCCCAAACTTATTTCATGGTCAAAAAAGTATTTTTGACCTCCAAAAGTAAAAAACGTACACTAAAAAACCCACGAAATTGAATTTTTTCAAAAAAGTTCAAAACATCATTTTCCACCCTCTAAAGTCTTTCCAAACCTATTCTATAGCTAAAAAGATATTTTCTCTCTCTACAAACTCTTTTATAACCTCTCCATTGCTGCAACAACCACATGCACCCCCTATAGTCCAGCATTATCTCTTTGCTATCTTTCTCCCACCTCCATTGTAGCACCAAGCAAGCTTCTCCCCCATCTCTTCCCCTTGTCCCCAACATAGTTTCACACCAAGCTAGCTCCTCTTTCTTCTCTCACCTCCATTACACCATGAAACAAGATTCTACTCCTTCTACTTTCATTCACTCCCACTACATGAAAACCTCTACTCCCGAAGATGGCAAAAGTATGAGCTCATATGACTTGGATACCACAACAATAGGAGGTGTGAATAGTGTGTGGGCATTGCAAGGGTTCATCTCCAACATAAAGATAGAATGGCAAGAAACTACCCCTGTAGCTTGCATTCAGAGCTTAACATCATCTTCATCTTTAAGTTTATAATGGTGGAGAGAATAAACCTCTTTATGGAATTCAATGTTTAGGATTCACACCTCATAACGTTGGGTGGTACTATTTTGTTGATGGCTTTGGTGCGCCATCTATAGTTGTGTAGTATGTGATTGAGTCTCACAATGCAAGTAAGTTGTTTTATTTATGGAGAGCCATCAAAGATTTTTCTTATAATTTATCCTTTGTATAGTTGTCATTAGATTATTAGAATGATATCATTTTGTACTTTATAACTTACTCATATAATCTGTTGTTTACTTACAGAGTCAACTTCTTTTTAGAGGGCATGAGCAAGCAACCATGTGCAGAGATGGAAATCACTCTATTTTTGTTCCATGAGGAATCTTTCACTACCATGTAAAAGGATTTTGATAAGAATAGTATAATTTTTATAGAATCTTGAACCAATAGGTACTCTATAGGAGCTCTTAGAAAAGCCATCCATATAGTACTACTATCTTTCCTAGTGTCATAGATACACAAATACTCAAGTGTATATGAATCTCTAGATGAGGAAGACAAATACTTGTAAGAGAAGCCTAACAACAACATTGTCTCCGTTTGTAATTATTTTCATGAGGCTAGATTCCTCTATAAATGCAATATAAATATGTTTTTTTGTTAAATGGTGTCCCATTGAGTGAGAGTATTTAATTTAGATTACTGGAGTTTCATACAGATTTGAGAAATATTGTTGAACTTTATGGATATTTTGATTTGCCTCTAAGATGTTTCAAGTCTCAAGTCTTAATCTCCACCATAAAGAAATTCAAGCAATATTTTGATTATAAATTAATCATTAATGGTTATTCTTATTAAAGTGGATCATAACCTTTGTCAAGATGTCCTCATTTGGGGATGTTGAATATATATCATTAGAAACATTTCACAAGTTGAGAAAGCTAAATTCTTGCTTTCCAACATGTTATTGTTTCCATACTATGTCTATGCCAAGCTTGACTTAGAGAAATGAAAACTTGAGATGGAGGTGTCGATGTATAGGGGTGAAATATTATTGACTCGTGTTTCATTATACATATATTGTAAAGCCTTTGAGTTTCCACCTTTTTGAGTAGTGTTGATAAGTTTTTGGTATCAAATCTTCTAAAATATCCCTATTCATGAGCTACTGGTAGCTATTTCTTTGGTATTGCTAAAGATGATACCAATAGCTATTACCTTGTGAACTTAATTGTTAAATTGCAGATTTGATTTTTACTATGTAGCTCATTTGGATAGAGAAAGTGTAAACATAAATTATAGATACATGCATTGTTAACATAGAAGATATGTACCACTCGAGCTTATGTAAACTGCTAATCAAGAAACCTTTGGTTGGATACTATAACAATAGGGGTTACATGTGGTTTCAAATACCAAAGAAATGGCTTAACCAAAACATTCCCAAGAACACAAGGTGGACACAAGGAAGTAAAATTGGCTCCTTGTTTGGTCGATTTGTAGTGCTGAATGTTTAGTGCACAGGATTTGTGAGGCCTTTGACTTGGGGAGTTCACTAAAGTATATGTAACATAGCACATGTGTTCAACAGAAGAGATTTTATATTCTTGTAAAGTTACAAAAACATGTGTAAATAAGGCATATAAGGGATACTTTTAATCCATTTTGGTGAACGCACATGATATAGAAAAATTGTACATAGTAAATGTTCCAGACCTTTGAACAAGGAGAAAAAGGGGTGGGGAGGGGGGTTGCTCTAATTACATCAAACACTACACCTCTATCTCACGGCCATGCATTAAAAAAAGCCCCTATTTGTCATTATAAGGCACCAGGGGGGGAGCTCTTGCTCTCTGCACATCTAACTTACATCCTTATCTCATGCTTATACACAACAATTTTGCAAATTTTTGCTATGTAAAGGCCCCCAGGGCCCTCAGCAAGAGTGGCCACAAGGGCGCAAAAAATGCCCATCCAAAAGTTTTGAATGGGCATTTCTCGCACCCTTGTGGTCACTTTTTTTAAATTAATTAATTAATTAATAAATTTATAGTGTTGAAATTTTAGGCTGTGATGCAAAAAAATCATATCTTGCTCGAATGCTTCAAAAATCAAACATAAGCTCAATTTTTGTCATTATAAGGCCCAAGGGGTGGAGCTCTTGCTCTCTGTACATCTAACTTACATCCTTATCTCATGCTTATACACAATAATTTTACAAATTTTTGCCATGTAAAGGCCCCATGGCCCTCAGTAAGAGTGGCCACAAGGGCGCCAAAAATGCCCATCCAAAAGTTTTGGATGGACATTTTTCGCACCCTTGTGGCGGACATTTTTCGCACCCTTGTGGCCACTTTTTTTTTTGTTAGTGTTGAAATTTTGGGCTATGATGCAAAAAAATCATATCTTGCTCGCATTCTCCAAAAATCAAACATAAGCTCAAATTTTTGTCATTATAAGGCCCAAGGTGGGGAGCTCTTGCTCTGTGTACATCTAACTTACATCCTTATCTCATGCTTATACACAATAATGTTGCAAATTTTTGCCATGTAAAGGCCTCCGGGGCCCTCAGCAAGAGTGGCCACAAGGGCGCAAAAAATGCCCATCCAAAAAGTTTTGGATGGGTATTTTTTGTACCCTTGTGGCCACTTTTTTTTTTCTTTTTAGTGTTCAAATTTTAGGTTGTGATGCAAAAAAATCATATCTTGCTCGGATTCTCCAAAAATCAAACATAAGCTCGATTTTTGTCATTATAAGGCCCAAGGGGGGGAGCTCTTTCTCTCCGTACATCTAACTTACATCCTTATCTCATGCTTAAACACAATAATTTTGCAAATTTTTGCCATGTAAAGGCCCCCAAGGCCCTCAGCAAGAGTGGCCACAAGGGCGCAAAAAATGCCCATCCAGAAGTTTTGGATGGGCATTTTTCGCACCCTTGTGGCCGCTTTTTTTTATTTTTAAATGTTGAACTTTTAAGTTGTGATGCAAAAAAACCCTATGTTGCTCGGATCTTACCAAACAAAAACAAATTTACACTTTAAATGACTATAAATTTTATTTAACTTGTCAAACAATTTAAAATATGGTAGACCTAGAGTACTCTTACACATCAACAAACAAAAAAGTCCAAATTTCTTCTCATTAGCTTTGAAAAACATACATTCATGAACAACTTCCAAGGGGTAGTGCGGTCATAGTTCTTACATCCATTCCATGACATGGTATGCTCATGGGGTGACCTATCACATAAAAATATCTTTGGTGGGGGTGCCCTCATGGTAGGAAAGGGTGTGTTGCTGATGAAAAGCTGTTGTATTGTCCTACTAGGGATCTCTCCATGTTAGCATAACGATTTATGGTGTAGTGGAAGCCACATCGCTTGAGGAGAGCTTTGTGCCATCGTAAAAGCTTTGTGTTATGCCAGTTCTTTGAGCCATTCTTGCAAACAAAGCCACTCAATTAGCATAGTAAGAGGTCACCTTGTATCATGACGCGTTAGAGACATGTTCTGCAAACAAAAACATGTATGAACTCAACATTTGCAAGTATTTCCACCCAATAATCCTAAAAAATACATTAGGATGAGATTACCCACCTCTAATAAGCATGGATTTGAAGCACCTACATGCAAGATGTAATTGCTTTATAGAAAAAGTGGTGACACTTGACCTCCCTAACCTCCAGCCTTTCACTAGTTTTACACAAAATCAACCTTTGTGCCAAACACTATAAAACAAGTAGAGACAACATCTTAGACTTCAGAGTCTATGATAAGAAGAACACAATCAAAAGTACAAAGTATATTGTTACCTTGCACCAAGGGGTGTTTCTTTCAAATATGTGATGGGATTAGCAAGCTTCATAATGTACACATCCTTTTCTTGCAATTGTTGTTGGAGAGTTTCAACCTCCCTCTTTGAAGAGGCAATACTTTCTTGTAATGCCACTGTTTTGAGATGAAGAGCTTCACATTTGTGCATCCACGAATGCAAAGATGCACATGCACACATACACAACCAATTGCAATAGCTTAACAAGACTACTTCTCCCCTCCCAAGATATTGAAGAACCATCAACATTCATCTCACCGACGGTACGATGTTCCTGGGATGACCTCTGCTCACCCTCACGTGCAGACTTCGGTGCAAACGCCGCCAACAAGCAAATATATACGCTTTTGTTGTGTGGAGTACATGGTGGTGGAGGTATATGACGTGATGTCTGTGAGCACCATGGCAGGTGTTGCGTGAGGAAGTAAAGGATGAAAAGAGAGAGAGGGGAGGGAGAGGGAGGAACATGGGAAGAGAGAAGGGGGTGGCAAGGGGGAGAGGGAGAGAGAGGGGAGGAGGAGGAGAGAAGGGGACAGGGAGGGAGAGGAGAGGGAGAGAGGAGGGAGGAGGAGGAGAGAACAAAGGTTTTTTTTTTTTTTGGGATTTTTTTTGAAAAGTGGACTTTCAGTGTTTGTAGGTTTAAAAAAAGGTCAAAAAATGATTTTTTCATATGTATATATGCTGGGGGGGAGTTTTAAGTAAAAAATAAGTAAAAATAACTTTTTTGATTTTTTTTTTTTTGGCTCTTAGTGACCCACGTTTTTGCTGATGTGGCCACACCCCTTTACTCGCTTCACTTTCAAAAAAGCTAGAGAGAGAAAGTGACCTCTTAGGTCCACATCCTACATGTGCCTAAAAAAAAGGCTAGAAAAGCTTACTCAAAACTAGCTTCTTGAATGCCCTTGTCCCCTTAACCTACACAACATTAGCTTTAATCCCTAAAAATTAGGATTCCTTACAAGGCCCATGCAAAGTTCATATTTCTCCTAATGTCAGACGTTGGTAAAGATTACAAGAATGCTCATAACCTGCATCACAACGTTTGAAGACATTGAACTAGGAGAACACCCATGGAAAGTGTTCCCGGAAGGCACCAGAGGCTTGCGCTAGAACCTGGAAACAGAGATTCCAAGTCGTGATGTGATCATGGGGATGCACAATTGAGTCATGTTTCTACCCTCTCAATACATGTAGACATTCAAGGAGGTGTTTATGACAGGTTTCTCTGAGATCGACTCTACAATTTTCAACCGCATGACCAAAAGTCTTCCTACCCGCCATGTAGCCTATCAAAGCAGATGAATGAATAATCCTTTCAAAGAATTAGCAACAAAGGTGGGACCGAAAAGTTCAAGCTCCTGACCCAAACATTGGAGAAGCGCACATTGGATTATTGAAAAATTTCCACAATCACAATGATAACAAGCAGTTGCCTAAGCCAGGAACAAGGATAACATGAAATCCGATGACACAGATACAAACCAAGATAGAGTTTTCACGAGCGTGTGCAAAGACTAGAAAGGGGGTAATGTTGGTAGTTGAACCAGACGGGTGCCCTCCTAGTGGACCCCTTCTTCATGAGCTCTAAAATTTTGAATATCCATCATTATTTTATTGAGAAGCCTTGTAATTATGAGAAAGCCTCTGATCTTAATTAGATATTTGATGAGTTTGACTATGTAAAATTGAGTTTTAAAGTTTGACACTTGGTCTAAGCCTTGTAAAGCCGGCCATTGGCCAAGAGACCCTAGGTATAAAGTTTATTTTTGTAAGTGGAAAAAGGATAGTTATCATTATTGAGGATTGGGTTTTGAGCATACGAGTGAGAGCGGCTTCTCTCACGCGCTTTGTAATCATCATATCTTGGGCTCTGATAATCAAATTTTGATTCCAAAACTTGCAACGTGTTCCTTGTCTACTACTCTTTCATTTAAGTGTAATCATTGTCAATTTTGCTGTGGTTTATGACACTATGCTAGCAAGCTAAATCAGCTTTTTTGAGTGCGTTAATGGTTGTTTTTTGACATTTCGACCTTAGGAGAGTGTTCCTAGGCCATAGGGCAACCTTTCTGGTACGTTATGTTGCAATTTTCATGACCTTGATCATGATGGATCGTGATTTTGGTACCTCATTGGATTGCAATCAAACTTGGTATGATTGTGTCTTAGGTGTCTTAGACCTCCTCCTAAAGTTTCGTAGCATTTGGACTTTGTTTGAGTGCCAAAATGGAGTGACGACCTAATGGGGTGACATAGGACATAGGTAATTTTCCAGGTTTGGGTGTGATAGGTTTGCTAGTGCGTTAGATGATGTTGTTTTGTAGGTTCACTTCTTGAGGTTGACACCCTCAAAGAGTCTCTGTGTCCCATCCGAGTCTCTTCCTGAGTATTGACATTATGTTAGTGCCAGATAGCTATGCTACAGATGTCCGTTGCGAAAAACTGCTAAGTGGTGGTGTCTTTACTTTTAGGGGTACTCATTCTATTCTAGGTTCTACAATCTGTATTGCTTATTCACGTGCAATGATTGCAAGTGTGCAAGTTCTTTAACAAGATGGAAGTTGTCGCCTCATGCATGCTTGTGCCTATCTCCAGTTTTGTGTCTCTCTTGAATCACTTTCTCAAATCTTCATGTGAACTTGGTCATTGGAGGGTTCAAACAGTTGACAATCAAATGTTCTTGTGTTGTTGTTAAATTGCTTTCTCAAATCTTCCTTTGCCTATGTTTTAGGTTCAATTAACTAAACTGTATTTTTGCAATGGCAACTTACTCAAAGTTATGTCTTCAAAGTTTTAAGTCCTCACTTTTCCTTGGAAGTGTGTGGCATTTTTTTTTGGCAGTACTCACAAATGGTTAGTAGATATATTAGAATAGCAAAAAGAATTACAGTAGCAGCCACACCCCAATAGCATACAAGTCAATCGACCACAAACCATACCATTCAAAACCAGACCATCAAAACATAAAATTACAAATATTAGTCCATAGGGGCTTTGTACAGAGAAGCCCGAAACCCGCACAAAACATATACAAGACCATGACAGCTTTACATCATAGATTAGGGTACCATGAGAGCCACCACTCTAAGTGGGTTGCCACCCCAACCTAAAGTGCTCACAACATCAATGTGTGAAATAACCATAGATTATCAAAATGAAGCCAAAACAACATAGCAGGAGCAGAATTGTCACAAACCGTGGTTGTTCTCAACATCACAAGAATGCATGTAGCAAGATCAATGGATGTGACACAAGGAACATTGAATTTTATGAGTGTCACAAGAAAGGACATATGAAAAAAAGATTGCCGTTTGTCACAAAGAGAGAAGTGTAAATCCACTCGAAAGTTCTACACCTCCTAAGAGTAGTGTGAAAATAGAGGAGCTCAATGTCATTGAGTCTCCACAAGTTGATGTTGTTCATGCCACAATCATCAGATGTATGAGTCTTCACAAGTTGATGTTGTTCTTGACGTGCCACAATCGTCAGATGTACTAGTCTCCACTTTTGATTTGAGTCTAGAGGCATTGTTAGATCTTGATGAATGCTATGCGCAAAATTGGATTATTGACTCAGGTGTTAGTTTTTATGTTACTTCTCACAAGGAGTGGTTCTGTAGTTATGCTTTTACACATGGTTTAGCTAAGCTAGGTGACATCAGCTTGATAGATGTGTCATTGGAGATTTGTGATGTTGTGTATGCGCAACGGTACTAAGTTCATGCTTTGAGGTGTTAGGCATGTGCCAAAGCTAACTATGAGCTTGGTTTCAATAGAACAATTTTATGATTTTGGATACACTATAGTGTTTGGCAATGTTTTTAAGATGATTAGAAAAGGTAACTTGGTCATGCTCAAAGGCCAAAAGTGTGGCTCATTATATTCCTTTTATATCTCTTCTATGAAAGAGAACTCTATCTATGTAGCCAAGTTGTGCCATAGCTAGCTTGGTTATATGAGTTAGAAGGGAATGAAGTAGTTACAATGTTTTGTTTATATCATTGTGTTAAACTATTTTGATTTTCAAGAGCATTTCATATGCAAGAAACAAACTAGGCTGCCATTAGATTGAAAGTTAGGAAACCCTCTAGATTTAGTTCATAGTGATCTATGCGGGCCTATGTCGCATAAGTCTCTTGGGGGGACATTATATCTCATGACTTTCATAGATGACTCTACTTGAAAGGTGTGGATCTATCAATTGAAGAGGAAAGATGAAGTCTTTAGTGTCTTCCAAATGTTCCTACTTATGGCAAAAAATTAGTCAGGCAAGAAGAAGGATTTCCGCACTGACAACAGGGGAGAGTATGTCTCCACTGACTCTAAGGAATTGTTTTGCAAACAAGACATTAGGAGGCAATTTACTACACCATGTAGACCTACTCAAAATGGATCTGTTGAGCACATGAATAGGACTATTCTAGGAGAGGGCCACTTCAATGCTACCTATGGAAAATTTACCTCAAGAGAGAGGTTGTTAATGGTGCATATAATCATAGGGTCACCTATTACATCATTGACCTATAAGAGATATGCATATGCAAGAAGCCTAGTTATGACAAATTACATATGTTTGGGTATGAGGCATTCTCTCACGTACCTAAAGAGCTCAGAAAGAACTTGACCCCAATTACACAAATGCATCTTCATTCGCTATCAATGTAGATGGAGAGATGGGTTATCATCTTTGGCACTCAAAATCTTGGAGAGTTATTCATAGCTCACAAGTGATCTTTTTAATGAAAGATCACAAAAAATTCATGAAAGAGGTTGAGCATCACAAACTAGAAATCTGAGGACGTAGCCTTAAGTTTACAACTACACAAAAATGTCAGTCTATTAGCGATATACCTACCACTAATAGTGCTCCAGAGAGAGCTAGTGATGCTATTGAGAGAGAAAACTCCAACAGTGAGGCAATGATGAGATCTACACATGTATCTCGTGCCTTCAGCCATGATTAGACTATCTATTGGTCACTGACTACTACCAAGAGGCTATTGAGATGGAAGATAGCATAAAGTGGGAGCAAGCAATGCAGTTTGAGTATAACTTGATTATGCCAAATGAGACTTGGGAACTAACAGAGTTTCCAGAGGGCAAACAAGTCTTGCCTTGCAAATGTGTGTACAAGAAGAAGTACATAGCTAAAGATCTTGAGCCTAAGTACAAGGCTAGATTGGTTGCTAAGGGTTTCGAGCAAAAGAAAGGTGTGAATTTCAATGGGTTTTTTTCTCTAATAGTCAAGATGACTACATTGCATCTTGTGCTTAGACTAATAGCACTTAGGACATGGAATTATTCTAGGTGGATGTGAAGACAAAATTCCTTCATGGAGATCTTGACGAGGATGTCTACATGAAATAGCCAGAGGGTTTTGAAGTCAAACCTAAGAAGCGTATGAGGGAAGAACTAGTGTGTAGATTTTGTGAGACATTGTTTGGTCTAAGAAAAGGCTCAAGGTATTGGTACATGAAGTTTGACAAGTACATGCAATTGCAAGGTTTGAAAGGAGCCAAGAAAATCACTACTTGTATACCCCACATCTACATTGGTGATATTATTGTCTACATTGACCAATAAAACCATCACAATAGGACTTGGCTTATACTCAAGGTTGTGATTCACCACAACAAAGAAATGGATCACATAGTTTTGATGGACACAAAAGTTTCGATAGACACAAAACCATTAAGGACAAACCTATTGGTTTCCTTCATTGTCTTCACATCAACCACGTCTGTAAGATATCTTTGTTTAACGGTTTCCTTTTCCTCCCCAAACAAGGAAAT